>NC_089739.1:15046298-15376298 GCF_035083965.1 Branchiostoma lanceolatum
CTATACATAGTGATGTTAAAAAAAGCCAAGATGAAATTTTACCCGCAAAGGCCGTATTAGGCTTCAAAACGTCGAAATGGGCCTTAAAACAGAGCTTTTGAGCGAAATTAGCACTTTGAAATTTTTTTGTCGCCGAAAACTCGGATTTGCATTGGAAACGACGTAGAACGGCCTAATAAGCTGTTCTAAGTCATTTGCAAACGATTCCGAGCGGTTTGGCGAGAAAAAAAGCCAAGATGAAATTTTACCCGCAAAGGCCGGTATTAGGCTTCAAAACGTCAAAATAGGCCTTAAAAACAGAGCTTTTGAGCGAAATTAGCACTTTGAAATTTTTTGTCGCCGAAAACTCGGATTTGCATTGGAAACGACGTAGAACGGCCTAATAAGCTGTTCTAAGTCATTTGCAAACGATTCCGAGCGGTTTGGCGAGAAAAAAAGCCAAGATGAAATTTTACCCGCAAAGGCCGTATTAGGCTTCAAAACGTCGAAATAGGCCTTAAAACAGAGCTTTTGAGCGAAATTAGCACTTTGAAATTTTTTGTCGCAGAAAACTCGGATTTGCATTGGAAACGACGTAGAACGGCCTAATAAGCTGTTCTAAGTTCATTTGCAAACGATTCCGAGCGGTTTTGGCGAGAAAAAAAGCCAAGATGAAATTTTTACCCGCAAAGGCCGTATTAGGCTTCAAAACGTCGAAATAGGATTTAAAACAGAGCTTTTGAGCGAAATTAGCACTTTGAAATTTTTTGTCGCCGAAAAACTCGGATTTGCATTGGAAACGACGTAGAACGGCCTAATAAGCTGTTCTAAGTCATTTGCAAACGATTCCGAGCGGTTTGGCGAGAAAAAAAGCCAAGATGAAATTTTTACCCGCAAAGGCCGTATTAGGCTTCAAAACGTTCGAAATAGGCCCTTAAAACAGAGCTTTTGAGCGAAATTAGCACTTTGAAATTTTTTGTCGCCGAAAACTCGGATTTGCATTGGAAACGACGTAGAACGGCCTAATAAGCTGTTCTAAGTCATTTGCAAACGATTCCGAGCGGTTTTGGCGAGAAAAAAAGCCAAGATGAAATTTTACCCGCAAAGGCCGTATTAGGCTTCAAAACGTCGAAATAGGCCTTAAAACAGAGCTTTTGAGCGAAATTAGCACTTTGAAATTTTTTGTCGACCGAAAACTCGGATTTGCATTGGAAACGACGTAGAACGGCCTAATAAGCTGTTCTAAGTCATTTGCAAACGATTCCGAGCGGTTTGGCGAGAAAAAAAGCCAAGATGAAATTTTACCCGCAAAGGCCGTATTAGGCTTCAAACGTCGAAATAGGCCTTAAAACAGAGCTTTTGAGCGAAATTAGCACTTTGAAATTTTTTGGTCGCAGAAAACTCGGATTTTGCATTGGAAACGACGTAGAACGGCCTAATAAGCTGTTCTAAGTCATTTGCAAACGATTCCGAGCGGTTTGGCGAGAAAAAAAACCAAGATGAAATTTTACCCGCAAAAGGCCGTATTAGGCTTCAAAACGTCATAATAGGCCTTAAAACAGAGCTTTTGAGCGAAATTAGCACTTTGAAATTTTTTGTCGCCGAAAACTCGGATTTGCATTGGAAACGACGTAGAAACGGCCTAATAAGCTGTTCTAAGTCATTTGCAAACGATTCCGAGCGGTTTGGCGAGAGAAAAAAGCCAAGATGAAATTTTACCCGCAAAGGGCCGTATTAGGCTTCAAAACGTCGAAATAGGCCTTAAAACAGAGCTTTTGAGCGAAATTAGCACTTTGAAATTTTTTGTCGCCGAAAACTCGGATTTGCATTGGAAACGACGTAGAACGGCCTAATAAGCTGTTCTAAGTCATTTGCAAACGATTCCGAGCGGTTTGGCGAGAAAAAAAAGCCAAGATGAAATTTTACCCGCAAAGGCCGTATTAGGCTTCAAAACGTCATAATAGGCCTTAAAACAGAGCTTTTGAGCGAAATTAGCACTTTGAAATTTTTTTGTCGCCGAAAACTCGGATTTGCATTGGAAACGACGTAGAACGGCCTAATAAGCTGTTCTAAGTCATTTGCAAACGATTCCGAGCGGTTTGGCGAGAAAAAAAGCCAAGATGAAATTTTACCCGCACAAGGCCGTATTAGGCTTCAAAACGTCGAAAATAGGCCTTAAAACAGAGCTTTTGAGCGAAATTAGCACTTTGAAATTTTTTTGTCGCCGAAAACTCGGATTTGCATTGGAAACGACGTAGAACGGCCTAATAAGCTGTTCTAAGTCATTTGCAAACGATTCCGAGCGGTTTGGCGAGAAAAAAAGCCAAGATGAAATTTTACCCGCAAAGGCCGTATTAGGCTTCAAAACGTCGAAATAGGCCTTAAAACAGAGCTTTTGAGCGAAATTAGCACTTTGAAATTTTTTGTCGCCGAAAACTCGGATTTGCATTGGAAACGACGTAGAACGGCCTAATAAGCTGTTCTAAGTCATTTGCAAAACGATTCCGAGCGGTTTGGCGAGAAAAAAAGCCAAGATGAAATTTTACCCGCAAAGGCCGTATTAGGCTTCAAAACGTCGAAATAGGCCTTAAAACAGAGCTTTTTGAGCTAAATTAGCACTTTGAAATTTTTTGTCGCCGAAAACTCGGATTTGCATTGGAAACGACGTAGAACGGCCCTAATAAGCTGTTCTAAGTCATTTGCAAACGATTCCGAGCGGTTTGGCGAGAGAAAAAAAGCCAAGATGAAATTTTACCCGCAAAGGCCGTATTAGGCTTCAAAACGTCATAATAGGCCTTAAAACAGAGCTTTTGAGCGAAATTAGCACTTTGAAATTTTTTGTCGCCGAAAACTCGGATTTGCATTGGAAACGACGTAGAACGGCCTAATAAGCTGTTCTAAGTCATTTGCAAACGATTCCGAGCGGTTTGGCGAGAAAAAAAAGCCAAGATGAAATTTTACCCGCAAAGGCCGTATTAGGCTTCAAAACGTCGAAATAGGCCTTAAAACAGAGCTTTTGAGCGAAATTAGCACTTTGAAATTCTTTTGTCGCCAGAAAACTCGGATTTGCATTGGAAACGACGTAGAACGGCCTAATAAGCTGTTCTAAGTCATTTGCAAACGATTCCGAGCGGTTTGGCGAGAAAAAAAAGCCAAGATGAAATTTTACCCGCAAAGGCCGTATTAGGCTTCAAAACGTCGAAATAGGCCTTAAAACAGAGCTTTTGAGCGAAATTAGCACTTTGAAATTTTTTGTCGCCGAAAAACTCGGATTTGCATTGGAAACGACGTAGAACGGCCTAATAAGCTGTTCTAAGTCATTTGCAAACGATTCCGAGCGGTTTGGCGAGAAAAAAAGCCAAGATGAAATTTTACCCGCAAAGGCCGTATTAGGCTTCAAAACGTCGAAATAGGCCTTAAAACAGAGCTTTTGAGCGAAATTAGCACTTTGAAATTTTTTGTCGCCGAAAACTCGGATTTGCATTGGAAACGACGTAGAACGGCCTAATAAGCTGTTCTAAGTCATTTGCAAACGATTCCGAGCGGTTTGGCGAGAAAAAAAGCCAAGATGAAATTTTACCCGCAAAGGCCCGTATTAGGCTTCAAAACGTCGAAATAGGCCTTAAAACAGAGCTTTTGAGCGAAATTAGCACTTTTGAAATTTTTTGTCGCCGAAAACTCGGATTTGCATTGGAAACGACGTAGAGCGGCCTAATAAGCTGTTCTAAGTTCATTTGCAAACGATTCCGAGCGGTTTGGCGAGAAAAAAAGCCAAGATGAAATTTTACCCGCAAAGGCCGTATTAGGCTTCAAAACGTCGAAATAGGCCTTGAAACAGAGCTTTTGAGCGAAATTAGCACTTTGAAATTTTTTGTCGCCGAAAACTCGGATTTGCATTGGAAACGACGTAGAACGGCCTAATAAGCTGTTCTAAGTCATTTGCAAACGATTCCGAGCGGTTTGGCGAGAAAAAAAGCCAAGATGAAATTTTACCCGCAAAGAGCCGTATTAGGCTTCAAAACGTCGAAATAGGCCCTTAAAACAGAGCTTTTGAGCGAAATTAGCACTTTGAAATTTTTTGTCGCCGAAAACTCGGATTTGCATTGGAAACGACGTAGAACGGCCTAATAAGCTGTTCTAAGTCATTTGCAAACGATTCCGAGCGGTTTGGCAGAAAAAAAGCCAAGATGAAATTTTACCCGCAAAGGCCGTATTAGGCTTTCAAAACGTCGAAATAGGCCTTAAAACAGAGCTTTTGAGCGAAATTAGCACTTTGAAATTTTTTGTCGCCGAAAACTCGGATTTGCATTGGAAACGACGTAGAACGGCCTAATAAGCTGTTTCTAAGTCATTTGCAAACGATTCCGAGCGGTTTGGCGAGAAAAAAAGCCAAGATGAAATTTTACCCGCAAATGCCGTATTAGGCTTCAAAACGTTCGAAATAGGCCTTAAAACAGAGCTTTTGAGCGAAATTAGCACTTTGAAATTTTTTGTCGCCGAAAACTCGGATTTGCATTGGAAACGACGTAGAACGGCCTAATAAGCTGTTCTAAGTCATTTGCAAACGATTCCGAGCGGTTTGGCGAGAAAAAAAGCCAAGATGAAATTTTACCCGCAAATGGCCGTATTAGGCTTCAAAACGTCGAAATAGGCCTTGAAACAGAGCTTTTGAGCGAAATTAGCACTTTGAAATTTTTTGTCGCCGAAAACTCGGATTTGCATTGGAAACGACGTAGAACGGCCTAATAAGCTGTTCTAAGTCATTTGCAAACGATTCCGAGCGGTTTGGCCGAGAAAAAAAGCCAAGATGAAATTTTACCCGCAAAGGCCGTATTAGGCTTCAAAACGTCGAAATAGGCCTTAAAACAGAGCTTTTGAGCGAAATTAGCACTTTGAAATTTTTTGTCGCCGAAAACTCGGATTTGCATTGGAAACGACGTAGAACGGCCTAATAAGCTGTTCTAAGTCATTTGCAAACGATTCCGAGCGGTTTGGCGAGAAAAAAAGCCAAGATGAAATTTTACCCGCAAAGGCCGTATTAGGCTTCAAAACGTCGAAATAGGCCTTAAAACAGAGCTTTTGAGCGAAATTAGCACTTTGAAATTTTTTGTCGCCGAAAACTCGGATTTGCATTGGAAACGACGTAGAACGGCCTAATAAGCTGTTCTAAGTCATTTGCAAACGATTCCGAGCGGTTTTGGCGAGAAAAAAAGCCAAGATGAAATTTTACCCGCAAAGGCCGTATTAGGCTTCAAAACGTCGAAATAGGCCTTAAAACAGAGCTTTTGAGCGAAATTAGCACTTTGAAATTTTTTGTCGCCGAAAACTCGGATTTGCATTGGAAACGACGTAGAACGGCCTAATAAGCTGTTCTAAGTCATTTGCAAACGATTCCGAGCGGTTTGGCGAGAAAAAAAGCCAAGATGAAATTTTACCCGCAAAGGCCGTATTAGGCTTCAAAACGTCGAAATAGGCCTTAAAACAGAGCTTTTGAGCTAAATTAGCACTTTGAAATTTTTTGTCTGCGGAAAACTCGGATTTGCATTGGAAACGACGTAGAACGGCCTAATAAGCTGTTCTAAGTCATTTGCAAACGATTCCGAGCGGTTTGGCGAGAAAAAAAGCCAAGATGAAATTTTACCCGCAAAGGCCGTATTAGGCTTCAAAACGTCGAAATAGGCCTTAAAACAGAGCTTTTGAGCGAAATTAGCACTTTGAAATTTTTTGTCGCCGAAAACTCGGATTTGCATTGGAAACGACGTAGAACGGCCTAATAAGCTGTTCTAAGTCATTTGCAAACGATTCCGAGCGGTTTGGCGAGAAAAAAAGCCAAGATGAAATTTTACCCGCAAAGGCCGTATTAGGCTTCAAAACGTCGAAATAGGCCTTGAAACAGAGCTTTTGAGCGAAATTAGCACTTTGAAATTTTTTGTCGCCGAAAACTCGGATTTGCATTGGAAACGACGTAGAACGGCCTAATAAGCTGTTCTAAGTCATTTGCAAACGATTCCGAGCGGTTTGGCGAGAAAAAAAGCCAAGATGAAATTTTACCCGCAAAGGCCGTATTAGGCTTCAAAACGTCGATAATAGGCCTTAAAACAGAGCTTTTGAGCGAAATTAGCACTTTGAAATTTTTTGTCGCCGAAAACTCGGATTTGCATTGGAAACGACGTAGAACGGCCTAATAAGCTGTTCTAAGTCATTTGCAAACGATTCCGAGCGGTTTGGCGAGAAAAAAAGCCAAGATGAAATTTTACCCGCAAAGGCCGTATTAGGCTTCAAAACGTCGAAATAGGCCTTAAAACAGAGCTTTTGAGCGAAATTAGCACTTTGAAATTTTTTGTCGCCGAAAACTCGGATTTGCATTGGAAACGACGTAGAACGGCCTAATAAGCTGTTCTAAGTCATTTGCAAACGATTCCGAGCGGTTTGGCGAGAAAAAAAGCCAAGATGAAAATTTTACCCGCAAAGGCCGTATTAGGCTTCAAAACGTCGAAATAGGCCTTAAAACAGAGCTTTTGAGCGAAATTAGCACTTTGAAATTTTTTGTCGCCGAAAACTCGGATTTGCATTGGAAACGACGTAGAACGGCCTAATAAGCTGTTCTAAGTCATTTGCAAACGATTCCGAGCGGTTTGGCGAGAAAAAAAGCCAAGATGAAATTTTACCCGCAAAGGCCGTATTAGGCTTCAAAACGTCGAAATAGGCCTTAAAACAGAGCTTTTGAGCGAAATTAGCACTTTGAAATTTTTTGTCTGGGAAAACTCGGATTTGCATTGGAAACGACGTAGAACGGCCTAATAAGCTGTTCTAAGTCATTTGCAAACGATTCCGAGCGGTTTGGCGAGAAAAAACGCCAAGATGAAATTTTACCCGCAAAGGCCGTATTAGGCTTCAAAACGTCGAAATAGGCCTTAAAACAGAGCTTTTGAGCGAAATTAGCACTTTGAAATTTTTTGTCGCCGAAAACTCGGATTTGCATTGGAAACGACGTAGAACGGCCTAATAAGCTGTTCTAAGTCATTTGCAAACGATTCCGAGCGGTTTGGCGAGAAAAAAAGCCAAGATGAAATTTTACCCGCAAAGGCCGTATTAGGCTTCAAAACGTCGAAATAGGCCTTGAAACAGAGCTTTTGAGCGAAATTAGCACTTTGAAATTTTTTGTCGCCGAAAACTCGGATTTGCATTGGAAACGACGTAGAACGGCCTAATAAGCTGTTCTAAGTCATTTGCAAACGATTCCGAGCGGTTTGGCGAGAAAAAAAGCCAAGATGAAATTTTACCCGCAAAGGCCGTATTAGGCTTCAAAACGTCGAAATAGGCCTTAAAACAGAGCTTTTGAGCGAAATTAGCACTTTGAAATTTTTTGTCGCCGAAAACTCGGATTTGCATTGGAAACGACGTAGAACGGCCTAATAAGCTGTTCTAAGTCATTTGCAAACGATTCCGAGCGGTTTGGCGAGAAAAAAAGCCAAGATGAAATTTTACCCGCAAAGGCCGTATTAGGCTTCAAAACGTCGAAATAGGCCTTGAAACAGAGCTTTTGAGCGAAATTAGCACTTTGAAATTTTTTGTCGCCGAAAACTCGGATTTGCATTGGAAACGACGTAGAACGGCCTAATAAGCTGTTCTAAGTCATTTGCAAACGATTCCGAGCGGTTTGGCGAGAAAAAAAGCCAAGATGAAATTTTACCCGCAAAGGCCGTATTAGGCTTCAAAACGTCGAAATAGGCCTTAAAACAGAGCTTTTGAGCGAAATTAGCACTTTGAAATTTTTTGTCGCCGAAAACTCGGATTTGCATTGGAAACGACGTAGAACGGCCTAATAAGCTGTTCTAAGTCATTTGCAAACGATTCCGAGCGGTTTGGCGAGAAAAAAAGCCAAGATGAAATTTTACCCGCAAAGGCCGTATTAGGCTTCAAAACGTCGAAATAGGCCTTAAAACAGAGCTTTTGAGCGAAATTAGCACTTTGAAATTTTTTGTCGCCGAAAACTCGGATTTGCATTGGAAACGACGTAGAACGGCCTAATAAGCTGTTCTAAGTCATTTGCAAACGATTCCGAGCGGTTTGGCGAGAAAAAAAGCCAAGATGAAATTTTACCCGCAAAGGCCGTATTAGGCTTCAAAACGTCGAAATAGGCCTTAAAACAGAGCTTTTGAGCGAAATTAGCACTTTGAAATTTTTTGTCGCCGAAAACTCGGATTTGCATTGGAAACGACGTAGAACGGCCTAATAAGCTGTTCTAAGTCATTTGCAAACGATTCCGAGCGGTTTGGCGAGAAAAAAAGCCAAGATGAAATTTTACCCGCAAAGGCCGTATTAGGCTTCAAAACGTCGAAATAGGCCTTAAAACAGAGCTTTTGAGCGAAATTAGCACTTTGAAATTTTTTGTCGCCGAAAACTCGGATTTGCATTGGAAACGACGTAGAACGGCCTAATAAGCTGTTCTAAGTCATTTGCAAACGATTCCGAGCGGTTTGGCGAGAAAAAAAGCCAAGATGAAATTTTACCCGCAAAGGCCGTATTAGGCTTCAAAACGTCGAAATAGGCCTTAAAACAGAGCTTTTGAGCGAAATTAGCACTTTGAAATTTTTTGTCGCCGAAAACTCGGATTTGCATTGGAAACGACGTAGAACGGCCTAATAAGCTGTTCTAAGTCATTTGCAAACGATTCCGAGCGGTTTGGCGAGAAAAAAAGCCAAGATGAAATTTTACCCGCAAAGGCCGTATTAGGCTTCAAAACGTCGAAATAGGCCTTGAAACAGAGCTTTTGAGCGAAATTAGCACTTTGAAATTTTTTGTCGCCGAAAACTCGGATTTGCATTGGAAACGACGTAGAACGGCCTAATAAGCTGTTCTAAGTCATTTGCAAACGATTCCGAGCGGTTTGGCGAGAAAAAAAGCCAAGATGAAATTTTACCCGCAAAGGCCGTATTAGGCTTCAAAACGTCGAAATAGGCCTTGAAACAGAGCTTTTGAGCGAAATTAGCACTTTGAAATTTTTTGTCGCCGAAAACTCGGATTTGCATTGGAAACGACGTAGAACGGCCTAATAAGCTGTTCTAAGTCATTTGCAAACGATTCCGAGCGGTTTGGCGAGAAAAAAAGCCAAGATGAAATTTTACCCGCAAAGGCCGTATTAGGCTTCAAAACGTCGAAATAGGCCTTAAAACAGAGCTTTTGAGCGAAATTAGCACTTTGAAATTTTTTGTCGCCGAAAACTCGGATTTGCATTGGAAACGACGTAGAACGGCCTAATAAGCTGTTCTAAGTCATTTGCAAACGATTCCGAGCGGTTTGGCGAGAAAAAAAGCCAAGATGAAATTTTACCCGCAAAGGCCGTATTAGGCTTCAAAACGTCGAAATAGGCCTTAAAACAGAGCTTTTGAGCGAAATTAGCACTTTGAAATTTTTTGTCGCCGAAAACTCGGATTTGCATTGGAAACGACGTAGAACGGCCTAATAAGCTGTTCTAAGTCATTTGCAAACGATTCCGAGCGGTTTGGCGAGAAAAAAAGCCAAGATGAAATTTTACCCGCAAAGGCCGTATTAGGCTTCAAAACGTCGAAATAGGCCTTAAAACAGAGCTTTTGAGCGAAATTAGCACTTTGAAATTTTTTGTCGCCGAAAACTCGGATTTGCATTGGAAACGACGTAGAACGGCCTAATAAGCTGTTCTAAGTCATTTGCAAACGATTCCGAGCGGTTTGGCGAGAAAAAAAGCCAAGATGAAATTTTACCCGCAAAGGCCGTATTAGGCTTCAAAACGTCGAAATAGGCCTTAAAACAGAGCTTTTGAGCGAAATTAGCACTTTGAAATTTTTTGTCGCCGAAAACTCGGATTTGCATTGGAAACGACGTAGAACGGCCTAATAAGCTGTTCTAAGTCATTTGCAAACGATTCCGAGCGGTTTGGCGAGAAAAAAAGCCAAGATGAAATTTTACCCGCAAAGGCCGTATTAGGCTTCAAAACGTCGAAATAGGCCTTAAAACAGAGCTTTTGAGCGAAATTAGCACTTTGAAATTTTTTGTCGCCGAAAACTCGGATTTGCATTGGAAACGACGTAGAACGGCCTAATAAGCTGTTCTAAGTCATTTGCAAACGATTCCGAGCGGTTTGGCGAGAAAAAAAAGCCAAGATGAAATTTTACCCGCAAAGGCCGTATTAGGCTTCAAAACGTCGAAATAGGCCTTGAAACAGAGCTTTTGAGCGAAATTAGCACTTTGAAATTTTTTGTCGCCGAAAACTCGGATTTGCATTGGAAACGACGTAGAACGGCCTAATAAGCTGTTCTAAGTCATTTGCAAACGATTCCGAGCGGTTTGGCGAGAAAAAAAGCCAAGATGAAATTTTACCCGCAAAGGCCGTATTAGGCTTCAAAACGTCATAATAGGCCTTAAAACAGAGCTTTTGAGCGAAATTAGCACTTTGAAATTTTTTGTCGCCGAAAACTCGGATTTGCATTGGAAACGACGTAGAACGGCCTAATAAGCTGTTCTAAGTCATTTGCAAACGATTCCGAGCGGTTTGGCGAGAAAAAAAGCCAAGATGAAATTTTACCCGCAAAGGCCGTATTAGGCTTCAAAACGTCGAAATAGGCCTTAAAACAGAGCTTTTGAGCGAAATTAGCACTTTGAAATTTTTTGTCGCCGAAAACTCGGATTTGCATTGGAAACGACGTAGAACGGCCTAATAAGCTGTTCTAAGTCATTTGCAAACGATTCCGAGCGGTTTGGCGAGAAAAAAAGCCAAGATGAAATTTTACCCGCAAAGGCCGTATTAGGCTTCAAAACGTCGAAATAGGCCTTAAAACAGAGCTTTTGAGCGAAATTAGCACTTTGAAATTTTTTGTCGCCGAAAACTCGGATTTGCATTGGAAACGACGTAGAACGGCCTAATAAGCTGTTCTAAGTCATTTGCAAACGATTCCGAGCGGTTTGGCGAGAAAAAAAGCCAAGATGAAATTTTACCCGCAAAGGCCGTATTAGGCTTCAAAACGTCGAAATAGGCCTTAAAACAGAGCTTTTGAGCGAAATTAGCACTTTGAAATTTTTTGTCGCCGAAAACTCGGATTTGCATTGGAAACGACGTAGAACGGCCTAATAAGCTGTTCTAAGTCATTTGCAAACGATTCCGAGCGGTTTGGCGAGAAAAAACGCCAAGATGAAATTTTACCCGCAAAGGCCGTATTAGGCTTCAAAACGTCGAAATAGGCCTTAAAACAGAGCTTTTGAGCGAAATTAGCACTTTGAAATTTTTTGTCGCCGAAAACTCGGATTTGCATTGGAAACGACGTAGAACGGCCTAATAAGCTGTTCTAAGTCATTTGCAAACGATTCCGAGCGGTTTGGCGAGAAAAAAAGCCAAGATGAAATTTTACCCGCAAAGGCCGTATTAGGCTTCAAAACGTCGAAATAGGCCTTGAAACAGAGCTTTTGAGCGAAATTAGCACTTTGAAATTTTTTGTCGCCGAAAACTCGGATTTGCATTGGAAACGACGTAGAACGGCCTAATAAGCTGTTCTAAGTCATTTGCAAACGATTCCGAGCGGTTTGGCGAGAAAAAAAGCCAAGATGAAATTTTACCCGCAAAGGCCGTATTAGGCTTCAAAACGTCGAAATAGGCCTTAAAACAGAGCTTTTGAGCGAAATTAGCACTTTGAAATTTTTTGTCGCCGAAAACTCGGATTTGCATTGGAAACGACGTAGAACGGCCTAATAAGCTGTTCTAAGTCATTTGCAAACGATTCCGAGCGGTTTGGCAGAAAAAAAGCCAAGATGAAATTTTACCCGCAAAGGCCGTATTAGGCTTCAAAACGTCGAAATAGGCCTTAAAACAGAGCTTTTGAGCGAAATTAGCACTTTGAAATTTTTTGTCGCCGAAAACTCGGATTTGCATTGGAAACGACGTAGAACGGCCTAATAAGCTGTTCTAAGTCATTTGCAAACGATTCCGAGCGGTTTGGCGAGAAAAAAAGCCAAGATGAAATTTTACCCGCAAAGGCCGTATTAGGCTTCAAAACGTCGAAATAGGCCTTAAAACAGAGCTTTTGAGCGAAATTAGCACTTTGAAATTTTTTGTCGCCGAAAACTCGGATTTGCATTGGAAACGACGTAGAACGGCCTAATACGCTGTTCTAAGTCATTTGCAAACGATTCCGAGCGGTTTGGCGAGAAAAAAAGCCAAGATGAAATTTTACCCGCAAAGGCCGTATTAGGCTTCAAAACGTCGAAATAGGCCTTGAAACAGAGCTTTTGAGCGAAATTAGCACTTTGAAATTTTTTGTCGCCGAAAACTCGGATTTGCATTGGAAACGACGTAGAACGGCCTAATAAGCTGTTCTAAGTCATTTGCAAACGATTCCGAGCGGTTTGGCGAGAAAAAAAGCCAAGATGAAATTTTACCCGCAAAGGCCGTATTAGGCTTCAAAACGTCGAAATAGGCCTTAAAACAGAGCTTTTGAGCGAAATTAGCACTTTGAAATTTTTTGTCGTCGAAAACTCGGATTTGCATTGGAAACGACGTAGAACGGCCTAATAAGCTGTTCTAAGTCATTTGCAAACGATTCCGAGCGGTTTGGCGAGAAAAAAAGCCAAGATGAAATTTTACCCGCAAAGGCCGTATTAGGCTTCAAAACGTCGAAATAGGCCTTAAAACAGAGCTTTTGAGCGAAATTAGCACTTTGAAATTTTTTGTCGCCGAAAACTCGGATTTGCATTGGAAACGACGTAGAACGGCCTAATAAGCTGTTCTAAGTCATTTGCAAACGATTCCGAGCGGTTTGGCGAGAAAAAAAGCCAAGATGAAATTTTACCCGCAAAGGCCGTATTAGGCTTCAAAACGTCGAAATAGGCCTTAAAACAGAGCTTTTGAGCGAAATTAGCACTTTGAAATTTTTTGTCGCCGAAAACTCGGATTTGCATTGGAAACGACGTAGAACGGCCTAATAAGCTGTTCTAAGTCATTTGCAAACGATTCCGAGCGGTTTGGCGAGAAAAAAAGCCAAGATGAAATTTTACCCGCAAAGGCCGTATTAGGCTTCAAAACGTCGAAATAGGCCTTAAAACAGAGCTTTTGAGCGAAATTAGCACTTTGAAATTTTTTGTCTGGGAAAACTCGGATTTGCATTGGAAACGACGTAGAACGGCCTAATAAGCTGTTCTAAGTCATTTGCAAACGATTCCGAGCGGTTTGGCGAGAAAAAAAGCCAAGATGAAATTTTACCCGCAAAGGCCGTATTAGGCTTCAAAACGTCGAAATAGGCCTTAAAACAGAGCTTTTGAGCGAAATTAGCACTTTGAAATTTTTTGTCGCCGAAAACTCGGATTTGCATTGGAAACGACGTAGAACGGCCTAATAAGCTGTTCTAAGTCATTTGCAAACGATTCCGAGCGGTTTGGCGAGAAAAAAAGCCAAGATGAAATTTTACCCGCAAAGGCCGTATTAGGCTTCAAAACGTCGAAATAGGCCTTGAAACAGAGCTTTTGAGCGAAATTAGCACTTTGAAATTTTTTGTCGCCGAAAACTCGGATTTGCATTGGAAACGACGTAGAACGGCCTAATAAGCTGTTCTAAGTCATTTGCAAACGATTCCGAGCGGTTTGGCGAGAAAAAAAGCCAAGATGAAATTTTACCCGCAAAGGCCGTATTAGGCTTCAAAACGTCGAAATAGGCCTTAAAACAGAGCTTTTGAGCGAAATTAGCACTTTGAAATTTTTTGTCGCCGAAAACTCGGATTTGCATTGGAAACGACGTAGAACGGCCTAATAAGCTGTTCTAAGTCATTTGCAAACGATTCCGAGCGGTTTGGCAGAAAAAAAGCCAAGATGAAATTTTACCCGCAAAGGCCGTATTAGGCTTCAAAACGTCGAAATAGGCCTTAAAACAGAGCTTTTGAGCGAAATTAGCACTTTGAAATTTTTTGTCGCCGAAAACTCGGATTTGCATTGGAAACGACGTAGAACGGCCTAATAAGCTGTTCTAAGTCATTTGCAAACGATTCCGAGCGGTTTGGCGAGAAAAAAAGCCAAGATGAAATTTTACCCGCAAATGCCGTATTAGGCTTCAAAACGTCGAAATAGGCCTTAAAACAGAGCTTTTGAGCGAAATTAGCACTTTGAAATTTTTTGTCGCCGAAAACTCGGATTTGCATTGGAAACGACGTAGAACGGCCTAATAAGCTGTTCTAAGTCATTTGCAAACGATTCCGAGCGGTTTGGCGAGAAAAAAAGCCAAGATGAAATTTTACCCGCAAAGGCCGTATTAGGCTTCAAAACGTCGAAATAGGCCTTGAAACAGAGCTTTTGAGCGAAATTAGCACTTTGAAATTTTTTGTCGCCGAAAACTCGGATTTGCATTGGAAACGACGTAGAACGGCCTAATAAGCTGTTCTAAGTCATTTGCAAACGATTCCGAGCGGTTTGGCGAGAAAAAAAGCCAAGATGAAATTTTACCCGCAAAGGCCGTATTAGGCTTCAAAACGTCGAAATAGGCCTTAAAACAGAGCTTTTGAGCGAAATTAGCACTTTGAAATTTTTTGTCGCCGAAAACTCGGATTTGCATTGGAAACGACGTAGAACGGCCTAATAAGCTGTTCTAAGTCATTTGCAAACGATTCCGAGCGGTTTGGCGAGAAAAAAAGCCAAGATGAAATTTTACCCGCAAAGGCCGTATTAGGCTTCAAAACGTCGAAATAGGCCTTAAAACAGAGCTTTTGAGCGAAATTAGCACTTTGAAATTTTTTGTCGCCGAAAACTCGGATTTGCATTGGAAACGACGGAGAACAGCCTAATAAGCTGTTCGTATTGAAAACCAAACATTCGGAGCGGTTTGGCGAGAAAAACAAGCCAGAATGGATTTTTAACCGGAAAGGCCGCATTAGGCTTTAAAACGCTGAAACAGACCTTAAAATATAGGTTTTGGGCGAAATTTTCACCTCCAAATTTCTTTTCGGTAAAATATCGGATTTGCATTGGAAACGACGGAGAACAGCCTAATAAGCTTTTCTAAGGCAAAAACAAACCATTCTTAGTGGTTTGGCGAGAAAAAAAAGCCACAATGGATTTTAAAGCGCAAAGGGTGCATTAGGCTTCAAAACGGCAAAATAGGCTTTCAGGTTTTGAGCTAAATTTTCATGGCTGAAAATGCCCGTTTTACGGGTTTCCTATAACGGGTTGCGCAGTGTAAAATTCATTTGTGATTTTTTTTTGGGCCAAACCAATTAGAAACGCATATTTTCGGCTTGGAACATGTTTATAAGTCGTTCTACACGATTTCCAGTTGAAATCCGCGACTTAAAAGACAAAAAAAGGAAACCCGTTTTCGGCTGCCAAACCTTCGTTTCAAGGCTTGAAACGCACGTTTGGATCCTAATAACGGGTTTCGCAGAGTAAAATTCATTTTTTATTTTTTTCGGCCAAACCAATTGGAAACGCATATTTTCCGTATTAGGCTTCAAAACGTTGAAATAGGCCTTAAACATAGGTTTGAGGCGAAATTTTCACCTCCAAATTTCTTTTCGGGAAAATGTCGGATTTGCATTGGAAACGACGGAGAACGGCCTAATAAGCTGTTCTAAGTAAAAAACAAACGATTCGGAGGGGTTTGGCGAGAAAAAAAAGCCAGAATGGATTTTTAAGCGCAAAGGGCGCATTAGGCTTCCAACCGGCGAAATAGGCCTTAAAACATAGGTTTTGAGCGAAATTATCACCTCCAAATTTCTTTTCGGGAAAATGTCAGATTTGCATTGGAAACGACGTAGAACAGCCTAATAAGCTGTTCTAAGTCAAAACAAACCATTCGGTGCGGTTTGGCGAGAAAAAAAGGATTTTCAAGCGCAAAGGGCGCATTGGGCTTCCAAACGGCGAAATAAGCCTTAAAACATAGGCTTTGAGCTAAATTTTCAAGGC
The DNA here is from genome assembly GCF_035083965.1 of Branchiostoma lanceolatum. Lineage (NCBI taxonomy): Eukaryota > Metazoa > Chordata > Leptocardii > Amphioxiformes > Branchiostomatidae > Branchiostoma > Branchiostoma lanceolatum. The sequence goes on from NC_089739.1 coordinate 15,062,190, forward strand.
TTAAAACGCACGTTTTACGGGTTTCTAATAACGGGTTTCGCAGTGTAAAATTCATTTATTTTTCGGCCAAACCAATTGGAAACGCATACCTTCGTTTCAAGGCTCAAAAAGCACGTTTGGAGCCTTACAACGGGTTTCGCAGTGTAAACTTCATTCTTGATTCTTTTCGGCCAAACCAATTGGAAACGCTTATTTTCGGCTTAGAACATGTTTATAAGTCATTTTACACGATTTCAGATTGATGATGGAAAACAACTTATTTATCTATTCCAAGTCGAAAACAATCGATTCCAAGTGGTTTGGCGAGAAAAATTCAAGAATGGAGTTTAGGCGGCAAGTACCGTCTGACAGTCCCAAAAGGCTTTTAAACCTCTACATGCTCTTAAACAAAGCTTTTGAGCGAAATTAGCCTTTTGGGACTGTCAGACGGTACTTGCCGCCTAAAATCTATTCTTGAATTTTTTCTCGCCACACCACTTTGAATCGATTGTTGTCGACTTGGAATAGCTAAATAAGTTGTTTTACATCATTTCCAATGGAAATCTGCAGTTTCACAGAAAAAAATTGACATGATAATTTCGCGCAAAAGGTTTAAGAGGTTTAAAAGTCTTTTGCGGCTGTCAGACGGTACTTGCCGCCTAAAATCCATTCTTTATAAGGTAACTATAAAAACGCAAACTGCAGTTCCAGCTGGCGTAAGTGAAAACATAATCTTCTCGGCGAAGATAATAACTTTTAAATACCAGTTCTTGTCGGATCACAGTGTTAGTGATCCTCCCCTCCCCTTATCAACCCCAGATGTTCCCCTTTCCCCTTCATTCGTCGTTCACCACCCCTTGCGGTTGGACGTGTTAACCTCCACCCCCCCCCACCCTCGGTCAACAGACTGACTGTCATTAGCTTCTTAGATAACTTACTGGAGTTGCCTTGTGAGGAATGTACTTAGTCTAACGTTGAAGTTATTCTTCGGCACTGTACATGTACTAGTACAGTATTGCCAGTGGTTGGTCGTACTTGGGCTGTACGCTTTACCTTGTTAAATCGCTGTACCTATTGTATTGTAGATCTTATCAGAGTACTTGCGTTCTTAATTGTACCTCTCCCACTCGTGACACACAGTTTACCAGAGTAAACACTCCTAAGCTGGACAGAGCATGGATAAATCGTACCTCCCCCTTCCCGGCACCGGGGAGTTAGGGTTGGGTAGCCCACTCACAGCAACAGTCGGCCTGAAGTAGGCCTCAGGGCCCTGTCACACTTGTGCGTATGTTTAGGTGCGCGTGGGTTCCGGGGTGGCATTGTTTGGGTTTAAGCGGAGTTTTGCAGGGAAGAAGTTGTTTTCTACTTTGACCCACCGTTGTGCAGCCTAGTTATTGAGCCAAAGAAATTGCTTCTTTGACTGCAGGCCAGCGACATGTTGATGCGCGACTCGTGCGGGCCTGTTTGCGCACAAGTGTGACAGGGGCTTTACGTAGATGACAAGTCTCCAAAACTAGACCTCAAGAAGATTGGCTGATCTGCACTTGAACAGACTTCTGACATAGATATGTGTACTACGAGCTTACCTACTTGTTCATCCCTTACCTACCGTTGTAACCACCTCCATTGAAAAGTTATGTATAGACTGTATGGAAATTCCGGATATGTCCTATTGTGTCAACTCGATTTAGATACATCAGGGGCTAAATGCTGGGCTTCGGGAGTCCGCAAGACGCTCGAGGAATGTGGTTTTGCTTATGTTTGGAATTCACCCGTATCTGTTGTGTTGAATTCATCTCAAATTATCCCATCTATCCACCAACGTTTTAAAGATATGTATTTACAGTCTTTCCCAACAGAAATGCGTAATAATAACAAATTACGAACTTACAGATTACTCAAAGACACCTACTCCGAAGAGAAATATCTAAACATTTCAAACATTCGGCACAGAACAGCCATTACAAAACTCCGGATTAGTTCACACAAACTACGCATTGAAAAGGGTAGACATTACCGCATTCCTTTAGAGCAAAGAACTTGCCACTTCTGTGATTTAGGTAAGATTGAGGATGAGTGTCATTTTGTTGTTGATTATACGCTATGTAACTATGACAGGAATATCCTCTTTGATTTTATAAAAGATAAGTTTCCTAGTTTTCGTTATTTGGATAGCTTAGAAAAATTGTATTCCGTATGAAACTAGACAAGCAATATCTCATGAACCCTGTATGCTTATTCACTTACAACTGCCTTAAGAAGCGAGAAGAAATTGAACATGTACATAGCGGTATTAATTAGTATTAAGATGTAGTTAGATATCAAATTTCTGTTACCACTCTAACTATTTTTCTGCTTGTCACCATGACCTGTACTTAGCTCATCAGAGCATACACGTGCAATAAAGGTCTTTCATCCATTCATTCATTCATTCAATAACTGTACTGTCGGAGATATCAGTTCTGTTACTCTCCTGTTATATACGCGCTGTTACCAACTTCCTGTCAGTGTAATGTCTGTTCTCTTCGGAACTCGTGAAGAAGAGAACATTAATTTTTCATTTTCAACGGCAAAGTTCGTTATAACTCGTTGTAGCTCAAAACAGCTAAAACACCTTAAACCGACAAAATAACATGTTTTACATTATTTCCAGTCGAAATGCCCTTTTTAAGAAGAAAATCTCGGGTCGGTTTTTCCATGCAAAACGTGTCTATAAGGCCTTTTCGAGCTGGTGGGCAAGTTGGTTGATCACTGAAGTCACTGACAGACTGCAACCTAGTTTTCAGCCAGCTGACCTCTAGACCTAGGTTTTGGGTCTTGACTGAAAAGATCTCGAGCTACTGACAAGGGCTTCGAGTAGTCCGTGCGCCACATCGTCAGCATAATCCAGGTCTGTGAACGTATGTTCCTGAATGAGACTGAGAGTGCTTAATTAAAGAGGGCCTGCATGCTCTTTTCCGTAAGGCGGAGGTAGCCTATTTCCATCTCCATGAAAAAAGACTTTTTCATGGGGATATTGTTTTGAGTGTGCTTGCGTGTGTGTTTGCGTGTTTGTGTCACCGTGTGTATGTTTGTGTCACCGGATGCTTAAAGTCAGCATATCTGTAGAACATGTAGATGGATTGTATGATATTTGGTATGTGGGTAGGTGTTGGGAGGAGAAAGGTCAAGATCGATTTTGGGCCCCCTGGTATGTGTCACTGTAACTTCAATGGCGTGTTTGTAAAAATCTTCTAAGGAGAATAACTGAAGAAAGAAACGACAGATTGTCATGTTATTTAGTATGCCGGTAGGTTGGACAGAGATTTACACACTGAAGTGCAAATTATGCAAATTGGGACTGAATTTGCATAAGTAATGAGGAAAATCGTTTGCGTGTGTGTGTATGTTTGTGTCACCGCATGCTTAAAGTCAGCATAACTGTAGAACGTGTACATGGATTCTTGTTATTTCCTGTAATTCGTAAGGAAAGCCGTCTTAGTCATGTTTTGCGAAGCGGGGCGACCAAATTTGACGTAATTGCCTTCCTTGAATTTAGCGTAATACGTAGGGGTTCCTCTGAATTCAATGTAAAGCGTTGTCGGGATCCCCCATGCAAACCTTGGAGAGGAGAGTAATGTCACGGTGGTCTTGCATTAATTTCTGCAGCCTTTGTTTTTGTAAAAGGGCAGGACAATTTCTCTCTTCCAGTCTTTTGGGGTGGTTCCAGCTTCCCAGATGGCAGAGAACAAACAATGCAACCAGCGGATGATGCACTCACCCCCTTAGTAGTAAATTTTGGGAATGTAAGTTAACTGCGGTTAAGGGAGAGGCGGCTGTACGAGCAATCTCCATGGAGGAGCTCTGCATAGCCCCTATTGGGTTAAGGCCATCATTAAGATGATAGATTAAGGCATCAGAAGCAAGATGAGGTTGAACCTGTACATACTACAATACTGTAGTATACTTTAGCCATAATGACTGTAGACGACTAGTAAGATACCATATTTTCATATCACACTGTACATGTACATGTACATGTACTTAATCTGCTTTATCACCATGGCCTGTACACCATGGCAAGTCTTTCATTCATTCATTCATACATTTATTTATAACTTATAAAGCACAGGATTCATTTCAATTGTTGACACCTTTTAATTACAATAATCTGCTCATATCACACCATGCTCAATAATATTGTCACAAGTGTTGACAAAAATGTTCTAATCTTAAACCTTACAATCCACATGGCATAAAAATACCTTCACTTTAGTTACTACATGTATCTTAACACATCAGTTGCTTTTTGTTAGTTTGATATACACATTAATTTCTTTATCTGAACAAAATTCCCATGAGAGTGCAATGTACATGCTTTTTCTGTTTGCCATATGTTAAGTCCAAAGATATGTGAGTAAACATGTGGGCCGTTTAAAAAAACAACTATTTCTATAACAACTAGAGTTCCAAGAAAACATTATCTTCGCCAAATAATCAAGGCTTATTATGGATAGTGATTAGTAAGTACATGCTTATCACCCCCTGCAAATTTGATCATGCACCATACCAATTGGAAGTTATGATGGGGCAAATGAGTCCACTCTAGATAGGGTTAAAAATCATTTGATGGTACAGGACTAGTGTATGAGTCTAGTGTGCTAATATATATTATAACTGGTCATGAAAAAATATGAGTATGTTGATATTGCAGTGTTGTAAGTTGAAAGTGATGATGAAATGGTATAGTCAATATATATGAATACAATACATCTTTATTGCATATCATGCACATTTTTAAAGGCATAGTACATGTGACTTTTCTAGCTAGCAGTGGTACAGTTTTGGTGCAGTGTACTCTCCAAGCAGAGGAGTGGGTCTGGCTGTTTTTTATGTGTTTTTTTGGTAAACACATTAAAAACCAGCTGGACCCACATCTCTGCTTGGAGAATAATGGGTGTCCCATTTGTTTATTTATCTGACCTACATGTACGTTTATGCAAGGCCATCTGTTTACATGACCTGACACTGTCCCATGTCCCATTATGAAATGCAGCGGGTTAACAAACTTTCCTTACTAATTATGCAAATTAGCTACTGACTTGCATAATTAGTCATTGATTATGTAAAGTACCATCTCAGCTCTCTACATATCAAACATCACGACGATCTGTCGACCCCTTCTCAAGTTATTCATGTCCGAATGTCAAAAACAAAAACACCCAATGCAGTTCTAAACAAGCCGCTAGGGGGCCCAAATTTACAGAACTTACGTCCTGTGGCATGATGTATCTACCACACAAAAATCATGACCATAGCACTTTCAGAAAATATGCCCAAAAATTTTGAAGCTCCGCTGCAGTACCTTAGGTACCCGCTAGAAGGCCCATTATCGAACTTGACCTTCCTTTCCGTAAACTCACCCATCCACTAAATATCATAAAGATCCATTAACAGCTTCTCGAGTTATGCTGGCGACATACAAATACACATCCACTCAAAGACTGCTGCAGTACCGACGGAAAATGCCAGGGGAACCATTTTTGAACTTGACCTCCGTTTCCACAACATCTACACACCTACAAAAAATCATGAAGATTCATCAATGTTTCCGTCACTTTTTTTGCCCACATACAAACTCAAAAAAGTTAAAAGTCCGCTGCAGTACTGTTGAATAACGAAAGGTGAACCATTTTGAAATTTACCTTCCTTTGCACAACCACTACACACCTACCAAAAATCATAAAGATTCATTGAAGCTTTCTTGAGTTATGCTCCTGACATACATACAGACCCACCCAACAGATTTTTCAACCGAAAACATAATCTTCTCCGAGTACAAGTACTCGGCGAAGATAATTAATGCTTAACCCTGAAATCTTCTTATCCGTTCCAATATATCCATACATGTGACACTATGCTGGTTCTGTTACACTGCAAAACAGGAAACACACCTTGACATAAAACTAGCTGCAGTACATCTACTTTCTGCATGCTACATGTCACCTATTTCCATGCAAATTTGCAGCAGTTGAGCGTAAATGCAAAGAAAATGGATTCACTGTCAGATATCCTTCCAATCCGGGCAATCTGTACTTCAGCCAACACACTGCAACATGTTGGTATTCAGAAACTTTGCTGCTGGTTAAAGGTTGCATTTATTTTTTGTGGACATTTGTGTGTATTGTCTTTTTTGTGGACATTTGTGTATATTGTCTTTTTTGTGGACATTTGTGTAATGAGGCAAATAATACCCTCTGGAATAACATGTAAAGTGATATACAATGTACCATGCCTTTCGCAAACAGCTGGAAACCCAAGTCCCTGCCTCTACTTGTAGTGGTACTGTGTACAGACTGACATGTTCCTATAGGCAGTGACATAGCTTTAACTATGTCATCTCCTACACAATATTACCACACAAAAAGTACATGAAAAAGTAAAGCAGTACCATGGTGCATGTATTTACTCTAGATTTACTGACTATTCACCTAGTGTGTAACCAAGGTTCAGCTCAGTGTTGCCTACTGGCATACTGTGCACCTAGTGGTATACCGGTAATACATTACCTTCGCTCCAGAAACCATGCACTGAGGAGAGGAATTATCATGATGATAATACACTGGATGGTCATGGACTTAGTAATTACTTTCTTCATGATGGCAAACTTTGCCACTGAAAGTGTTGAATTCTATGGATGTGGAAGTTTTGTCAGACTTTCTATTTTGTCAGTTTTATTTGGTGTATACTGCCCAGCACACATAAAGAAAAGCTGAATGTAGTCATCAATCCACCTGTCAGTCTCTTGAAACACATGTAGCTCCTGTGCTACACCAACTAGCTAAAGGGTTCTCGGAACAAATCTAAGCTTTGCAAGCTCTACGCTACTCTTAACCACTCCCCATGAGGAATTTGTAGCCAAATTTGGTATTTGTCCACTTAAACAATTCCTCTTCTGAGATCAATTAATGTATGTGTACATTGCACATTACATACATCAAGAATAGCCTCACGAGTAACTACTGACTTGTTAGCAGACTTGGCCTCTTCATACCATACATGTAAACAGCAAACTTTTGACTTTGCAATACATGTACAAGCAAAATTGCAAGATGGAAATTGAAGGTAAAGTAGCTCTACCAGTTGTTGTGCGATCCCATGCAAACATGTTGAAGTGTGTTATGTAAAACCCAGTTCCAATGAGCAATAAAGAATGACTGAAGTATGGTCATGACTCTGTCATTTGTCATGACTCTCCTTTCTACAAAACAAGGAAATGTGTTTACATCCAGCGACAAATCAGAATAAAATCCTGTACCCATAACAACAACTTACCTTGAAGCGTCATGCGTGTCACATTTCGTATGTAATTCGACATCGCGTACTTCATCATAGATAGTATCTTTTAAGATTAGCTGACATTAAACATTTCTTTGATATTTAAACTAATATATTGATTCAAGGATTGAGGATTTTTTAGGAAGGTTAGATACAACCCAGCGACCCCCCCCTCATCCGTTGATGGGAGCAATTACATGACAGGTTACGCTTATCGCACATGTTACAATAGAGCATCATCTCTGTTTAGGATGTACATGTGCATGTACTTGTACTTATTCCAACTTTGTATTTTTCTTTTATGAATTTGGAAGGCTAGATATTTACTACTTGACAGCCTGTCTGAGTTTCCACAACTAGAAAGACTTTTGTCATCATGTAACCAATTCCAGAAAGAGGCACAAAGCTGTAAATTGACAAAAAATACTGATCTGCCCAACAAGTTATTCACAACCCAACATTTAGTCTATAGACGTATGAACTGTCCATGTCTATAACCCTGTTTAAAATTATAATGTGAGATAATATCAATTGATTTTCTTAGCTACCATTAAAGTTCACCTGTGCTGATAGATATCTGTCTTCATTCAAGTTTACAGTTTTGACACTACCCAAGGAAGAGGAATTTAAATTTTCAGCTCACTCTGGACAATCCTGGGTCCATCTGGTTAAAAATTATAATTTGTAATACTCTTCATTGGGCTGGATCAAAGTTTTAATCACAAATCTAAATACTCAGTCCCATACCATACGTTCTATATCTGGATTTTTCAATGTTTGCTGTAACTCATTACAACACTGTGGTCAGCTGCAGAGAGCTGGGATCTGCAATGTCTTGTCTTGAGGTTTATCATTCTTCTCCCATCAGAAGATGTCTGGTAGGTCTTTAGATCTATAGTCTCTTTCCCAGTATCCTCCAGAGTAGATCCAGCCTGTCTCCCCTGTCCAGGGGTGGGTGCCCTGATGGAACCATCTGAGCAAGGAAAGGATACAGTGGTAAGGTAACACAAACAATGGCCAGATCAAACATGAACAGAGTATCTTAGGCCACACCAATTAAATCTGTTGGTTCTTAGATTTTTTCATAAAAATCAAGGAGCAACAGGGCAGAAAAAAATTGCAAAAAGGCTGCGGTGAACAGATGATATTGAGCCTCTATTGCTTGTAAAAGTGAAAAGTATTAAAAAATCCTTCTTATATCCCTCAACTATTTACCTGTGGAATGGACTGCCCTCTAATGTCCAAGCCCCTCCCATCATCAACATCTTTAAAAAGGAGCTGGACTCCCTATTCAATACAACGACAAAACACTCCCATTTCTCTCATGGCCAAAGACACTCATCACACAAGGCTCAGTCTAAATGATTGTATTGATCATCCTACATGTAAATGTGGTTATAAAGTGAAACAACTGAGCACAACCTTCTACACTGTAAACTTTATATCAGCCAAAGAAGTACATCTATTTCCAATATAATAGACCTACAGCATCTCAATGACAGCACATTATGTTCTTGACTCCTAGGAGGGTCCATGTAACTTTCACATTTACAAAACTGCAATATCTTCAATACAGTCCACACTTTCATTCATTGTACTGGTAGATTCTCGTAATTGATAGGTCTCCAACTTGTCTTGTTTACATTCATTTTTTTTAATCCAATTTTTATATTTCTTCCCCTATACAGGGAGGATACTTATTTTTTTTGCTGGTATGTTTTTGGCGACGCCTCAGGGGTGGAGCCTATTCTATAGTACTGCTTTCGGTTTATTGATGATGATGATGATGATGATTTACAATCTTGTTACAATTCGGAATCCAATAATCACAATATTATTACATTTCGAAAAACTTGCATAGTAAAATCCAAACTTTCTTAAATCAAGTTAGCCACGTCGATACACTATCACGTATGACATAACGTGAAGAGAATGAGTTACATATAACATATGATACAAATATTCAAGGAATTCCGCGAACGCATTCCCTAGGGAATTACTTTTTGGCAACGCCTTGCTGGTACGGCATTTTATATAGCAGAGACAAATCCTATTGCGTAGGGCATAGAAAAGGTGCTGGTTTGTATAAACTTTTACAGCTGTTTATTGATGTTTGAAATATACTTTCTGGATGTTGCACCCATATATCACTGCTGTTTCTCAATGTCTTAAAAGTTTCTGCTTTTGTAATCATGGATGACATGCTTGGACAGGATAATTTTTTTGATTGAGTAAAGTTTGATTTTGAAAAGTAAATAAGTCAGACGTTTCAAAGATGTCAGGATTTTTGCAAAGAAGACAAATATGTCACTGCTCTTGATTGATTTTCTTTCTTAGAAGATTTGTGCTTTGCTAATTTCAATAAAAAATGATATGCTAGATGATATGCTAAATGATAAATCCGAGTTCTTTTAAATGCAGCTTTGAAGACTAACATAGTAAGGATAAAGAAAGGACACAGAGACAAGGCTTTCCGTACACTGAGCACAAGATAGTACAAGTTTTTGATTAAGTCCAACCCAGTCAGTTCGACTGCAACACCAAGCAACTGGAGGATACAGCGTACATCTAATTAGCGACGAGCCCAGGCAGGGTCAATTCCTTATTATGTTTAGCCATACCTAGTATGGCTCAACATATTGTTTTTGTTCACGTTCTTCTTCTCCTGCCAAATCTTCAAATGGAATCTACTCCGTCATTTTTGGGCCAAACGACCTGAAATTTGGCATGTAGGTAAAGATGGCAAATACCCTTATGCGATTTTTCATTTCTTTCGAAACAGGCCTTAAAAACATTTTTATGCAGGTTTTTTGGGGCATTTTTAGACAATTTTTATATTTTGGGCTCCTGTGCCCTGGTATTGCAAGCAAGTGACCTGAAATTCAGTACAAGGGTGCCTTGAACATGTCCCTACAGGACTTCAATCACATTTCTGGTGTACATCACTTCAGAATGCTTCATTTTGGGGACTTTTGGACCCATTTTCAGACCCAAAACAGGCCAAAAGTGGTATCCACGTTCCATGTTCTATTTGCTGCTGGCCAAGGAATCCATGTTCTATCTAAGGATCCCCGCATTCCATTTGCTACTGGCCAAAGAACACTGTTCTATTTAGGTTACCTGAGGTCATATTGCAGGAACACACGCAAGCCTTTGCAGTAAGAAGCTCTTGGGGTCTCGCAGAACTTGTAGAGAGAGTTTTTGTACGGGTGATTTTGGAACAGTCCATTTATGCATCAGGAGGGAGATTGTCGAAGTATAATGCTCTCGCAAATGTTGCCTTTCTACATGCAGTTCATATTTCCATTTGCCCAGGTGTTATTTTGGGACAGCCCACTTCTTGCATGGGGAGGAGTATGGCTAAACATGCTGTATTTGCTCAGGGGCAAATGACGGCCTTTCTAGTTACATTTTGCATCATCCTAGCGTGATTTTACAGATAGTCAGGTCTGCCTCTCCCTCGCGTTTCTCATTGATTATGCAAATCAGGCACTATTTTGCATAAATCATATCACTTTTATTTATAATTTTTGGGACTAAATAACACAAATTGTTCAAAGTAGTATGAAAGTCTAATCCTTGCAAAGAAGGCTCTTGTAGAATTCCCTCAGAAGTTATATAAATGAGGCCCTCATGCTTCCCCCCCTATACCCTCCATGGGGTATGGGGGGAATATATTGTTTTTGCTGGCATGTTCTTCTTCTTTCTCCTTCTCACCATAAACTAGGTAGATGTAGGTGGTAGCTCTATTATTCCCTTTGCGGTAAATGCTAAGGGTGTTATATTGGAGGTAGGTAGGAAGCTGTAGGAAAGGTGAATACAAAGGAATGTGAATTATACTAATGAGGGACTGATTTTCATAGTATATGCAGAAACTTGATATTTCCCTCACGATAAATGCTACGTATGTCATTTGGAGGTGAAGGCAGCTGTAGGAAAGGTGAATACAATGGGATGTGTGTTATGCTGATGAGGACATCAGTACTGTTGCATAATGTATACAGAAACTTCATTCTCTTATGGTAAATGCTAGGGATGTCATACTGGGGGTACCTTTAAAACAGGTGAATACAACGGACTTTGCATTATGCTAATTAGGACCATTTTTCTTTTTTGATTACGATAGGGATTTCCCTTTGGAGATATACGTAACCTTTAGAGGATCTCATTTGTATAATTTATGCAGAAACTTGTATTTCACTTACGGTAAATGCTATGGATGTCAGATTTGAGGTGTAGGTACCTTTAGGGAAGGTGAGTACACCTGAATGTGCATTATGCTAATGTCACTTCATTTACCTAATTTATGCAGAAACTTGTATTTCCCTTACGGTAAATGCTATGATACTGACTCCTGACCCTGAACTTCCTAGCCAACCCGCAGCGCCAAGTGTGGCGAGTACGGCACAACCCCTTGCCATGACAAACGATTGTAAACACAAGCAGAAGGCCCTCAGTCCCCAGCAGCTCTAGAGTCCAATCCCAAGGCAGCGGGCAGAAAGACAACAGAGCAGAGGGTGCTAAGAATCACTGGGTACGAACAGGCTGCCGATGGAACTTGAAGGTATGCGTGCACTTACAATGTACAATCACTCTCATCGGATGATAGGCTAATCGACTTTGAGGATGAGCTGGATAACTTTAATTTTGACATCATTGGAATCTGCGAAGCAGGAAGGAAAGGAGCGGGATGTCTTATCCTTAATAGAAGCAAGCACCACCTCTACTTCAAGAGTGGAGACACCTGTCACAGAGGAGTTGGGTTCCTAGTGAACAAGAACATAGCAGGAAATGTCACTGCATTTAAAGGAATTTTGGATAGAGTAGCACAGCTGACCATCAGGATTAACAACAGGTACCTTTTAGACATCATCCAGGTTTACCTACCGACATCCAACTCAACAGATGAAGAAGCTGAAGCTGTCTATGAGGATATTGACAACCTTATCAGCAACAGCAGAGCACAATACAAAATTATCATGGGTGATTTCAATGCAAAGGTCGGGATAGGAGATACATTTAGCCCATCCATTGGTCAATTCGGATACGGCACAAGGAACAGCAGAGGAGATACCCTCATTAACTTTGCTAAGAGACACAAGATGAGGATCATGAACACCTTCTTTAAGAAACCACCAAATTGACGCTGGACATGGATATCACCTGGCGGCGCATACAAGAATGAAATAGACTACATACTGACAAACAAGCCACAGAACTTTACAGATGTCTCTGCTATTAACAAGTTCAACACGGGAAGTGACCACCGTATGGTTTGAGGCTCCATGACCATAAACACCAAGCTGGAGCGAGCGAAGCTAACAAAGAGACAAAAAAAAACAGACGAAACAAAGTTGGCAGCCAACACCGCACAATTTCAGCTACAACTTCCTAACAGATTTGAGGCTCTAACGACATTAGAGGACATTGACTCTGACTGTAATAGCACTGCATCCATCATTATGGAAACAGCACTCAAGACTGCGGGCCAAGAGAAGTCAAAAAGACCTAATAAACTCTCAGAAAAAAACTAAGCAACTACGAGAAAAGCGGCGACAGATGAAGAGAGATGGAACAAACGCTCAAAGCCGAGAATATACAGAAATTTGCAAGACCATAAGGAAGAACATGGCACAAGAGATTGCAGCCTACAATGAGAAAGAACAGTTAGAAACACTGGAAGCTTCCAGAGGACTGAAATCTGTCAAAAAGAAGCAAGTCCTGGGCAGGAGTAAGATGACAACCATCAAAGAGGAAGATGGCACGCTGATCCACGATCTTGACAGAATGATAAAAAGGTGCGAGGAGTTCTACACAAACCTGTATAAGACCAGACAAGCTACTAACAATACAAGTATACCGATGAACAGTAGTGAACAAAACACAGAATTTGAACAGACAGTTCCAATTTTAGCATCTGAGGTTAGAGCCCCCATCGTACATCTTAAGCTGAACAAAGCACCTGGGGATGACAACATCACAGCGGGCATCTTGAAGTATGGTGGAGAGCCGCTATAGTCAGTAAGTTCACCCTGATCTTGAACAAATGCTTGAATGAAGGAATAGTTCCAAGTACATGGAAAAATGCTTCGATTGTCCTTATTCACAAGAAGGGTGACACAAGTGACATAAAAAACTACCAGCCAATCAGCTTACTGTCAGTAATCTACAAAGTTTTCTCCCAAATACTTCTGTGGAGGATGTCAAAGGACGAACACCTAACACAGGAACAAGCTGGATTCAGGTCAAAATTCTCTACCATCAATCACATACAAGTCGTCAGCCAACTACAAGAAAAGGCCAATGAGTACAAAATCCCACAGACTCTGTTTCGCGTTTGTGGACTACGAAAAGGCATTTGATTCCATTGAATTTGAACCTCTATTTGAAGCACTAACTCACCAAGGAGTTGACCCTGCAATCATGACCCTTTTGCGAGACCTGTACCGTGGAGCAACATCCACTTTAAAACCCCATAAAGACAGCGAGAAGATCAAACTGAAAAGAGGAGCAAGACAAGGTGATAATATTTCAGCAAAGCTTTTCACAGCCTCTCTCCAGGATGCAGTCATCAATCAAATCAATTGGGATGGAAGAGGACTTAACATTGATGGAGAGTACCTCTCACACCTCCTGTTTGCGGATGATTATCATCTTAGTGGCAACTTCCCCACAGGAGTTGGAAGAGATGCTCAAAGACATCCACAATGCCAGCAAACCAGTCGGTCTCACCATGCACCTAGAGAAGACCAAGGTGATGTACAACAAACATGTTGAAAAAGCCCCAGTAATGGTAAATGGGAAAGAAATAGAAGAGGTGAACAGCTACATCTACCTGGGCAGAAAAGTGTCACAAGATGGAAGTCTCCTACCAGAGATCAAGAGACGCATCACACTGGGATGGGCAGCTTTCAGTAAAGTGGACAACATCATGAGAAGCAGGAAAGCCAGCATCACACTCAAGAGGAAAGTTTTCAACCAGTACATTCTCCCTGTGATGACCTATGGCAGCGAGACATGGGCACTGACCACCACTCGAATGGAAATGCTCAGGGTTGCACAGCGGAAGATGGAGAGGATCATGCTGGGCATAACACTCCGTGACAGAAGAAGAAACTCTTGGATCCGACTCCAGACAGGAGTAACAGACATCGTCACTGCTGTCAATACAGCAAAAAAACGCTGGGCAGGACATATAACAAGGCTACAGGACAACAGGTGGACGCTAAGAACAACAGAATGGACACCAAGAGACTGCAGGAGACCAAGAGGGCGCCCCAAATTAAGATGGAGGGACAATCTAACTAAACACCTGGGCCCTACATGGCCAAGAACCGCTCGACAGAGGAAAACTTGGAGTCTGACAAGAAAGGGGTTCCTCCAAAGGAGTGATGATACCCTGGAATGATGATGATGATGAAATGCTATGGATGTCATATTTGAGGTGCAGGTACCATTAGAAAACTAAAAGGTGAATACACTTGGATATAAATTATGCTAATGAGGACCTCATTTGCTTAATCTATGCAGAAACTTGCTTTTGTACCATAGCACTTATTAGCAGGTTCATTCTTGTATGAAATGAGCTGAAATTTGGCACCAATTTAAAGGAACATATCTTCTCTTCTCCGCAACCTCCGAAGAGAACTAAGTTTCCCGTCTATTTCACAGACAACATACACACAATTAGGGTAGTAAGCTCACCGTCACGATTTTTGGCACCAATGTAAGGGAACATAATTATATTCTTGAGAATGAAATATCTAAATCTGTTGTTCAGATTTTTACCAGTAAAGCTTGTCAGAACTAAAGCCGAATGTGATGTGTTGATTAAAGACTTAAATTTGTAGACTACTTTTCCATTAATTAACAGAAATAAAACTTGACACAGACATTATGCGTGGTCAACGTTTAAGTGTGCTTAGTTTCATTTCTCTGACTTTAAGGGTTCAAAGTAGTCTAAAACAAATTATGCATAATCGGGACCCTGATGCCCGCTTTGAATTCAACTCATCTGAATTCATCTCACTCCACCCTAGCAACGAGAAAAAAAACTGATCGGGGTTCAGAAATGAGCAGGTGGCTTATGGAGATAATTATGCATTTTGATACATGTGCAGTTTTGGTCTCCTACTATAATTGTAAGGATATTTTTCTTCTATCTTCAAGTGACATGCACTGTCTGTAGATCTGTTTTCATTTTGGTGACACTAGCACGCCTGTCATAGTTGTTCGTGCAGAATCTGGCAGCTGGTTCTGCACCCTCTCCAGTTTATCCTTGTCTTTCTTTGTGTATGGATCCCATACTGTTGCAGCATATTCAATGTTTGGTCTTACTAGAGACGTGTATGCAAGTGATTTTACCTTTGCTGGGCATGCCCACAAATTATGTTGGATCACTCCCAATGTCTGCTTAGCCTTAGTTGTCACTTTGTTTGTGCCTTTATTTATTCTTGAAAAAAGCTCTATTCGGCCATCTTGGCCGCTTTTCATAGAGGTCGAGATGAGGGCATGTCAAGGGGTCAACACAACAATAAATAACAAAAGCTTGGTCGACCAAGGTGACTCAAAATTATATCAATAATACAAAGAATAGATAAATAATGAATAAACAATGATAACAAATAATAGTTTGTCAAGTCATTATGTCCATAACCGTTTGATAAGGGTCAGTTACTGTGGCGATAGTCTTTGAAGGTTGAAATAGAAGTTGCTGCCCTTAAGCGTCCTGCGGTAGTGAGTTCCAGACAAGTGAACCGGAGTAGGCTAAGGACCTCCTGTATACTTCTCTCAATGGCATGGGTACCACAAGAAGGTCTGAAGCACTTAGTCTGGTGCTCCTGGTAGCTCTGTCCCTGCAGTAGGTGAACAATCGGCGCATGTAGGACGGTAACCGGTTGTTCAAGGCCTTGTGTACCAGTAGTGCTTTGTGATGCTTATGTGTTGACTTAATATCTTTCCATCCCAGACGTGAGTGAACTTCCACTGATGGAGTAAGGTACGGGGCAAGTAGAATCAACTTGGCAGAAATATGGCTTTACAAAGTTAACAGAGTAGGTGTTGAAACAAAGGTGCGGACGTGCTTTAAAATGCTGAGTGATCGCCTGAGTTTGCACAAAATGGCATTTACTTGGCACTTCCAGTTTAGACTACGATCAACTATCACCCCTAGGTATTTGTACATATTACATGCTGTTACAGCTGCCCCGTTGATAGACTTTTGTCTGTTCCAATGAGCCACTGTTTACTGACAATGAGTTTGCTATAAACCACTGTGTGAGAGTATCAAGATTGTTCTGAAGGTTGTTTTCAATGCTGCTGACATCCTTGCTACAATAGTAGATGACAGTGTCATCTGCATACATTGATATATCGCAGAATTGAGCACAATTTGGCATATCATTAAAACATAGATTAAGAACAATAGCGGCCCCTATATTGAGCCTTGGGGTACTCCATATTACATTTGATGAAAATCAGAGCTAGCATTTACGGCAGTACAGTGCTGCCTGTTAGATAGGTAAGACGTAAACCAATCCAGTGCCTCCCCCTGTATCCCATAGCAAAACATCTTTTGAAGTAGTATCTTATGATCGAGCGTATCAAATGCCTTGGAGAGGTCTATAAAAACCGCCCGTCAGCTGGCCAGCATTCATAGCACTGAACCACTTCTCAGTGAGAAGGTGTGCTGCGGATTGTGTGGAATGACCAGGCCTAAAGCCAGACTGGGCCTTAATTCGTAAGAATACTGTTTGCTGTCAAATACTCGTACACTTGAGAGTGTACTGTTCTTTCAAGTATTTTTGGAACGGCAGGTAGTATGCTGACCGGTCTATAGTTATTTGGTGTAGCTCTATCCCCTGTTTTGTGTATTGGTGATAGGCGTGCCTTTTTCCAGTCATCTGGAAACTCACTTCTAAGCTAAGCAGAGATTCATTGAATATACTCATTAGGGATGGTGCAATGATCTCTGCCGCTGACTTGAGCAATCCGTTGTTAAGGTGGTCTAGACCAACAGCTTTGTCCGTTTTTAGAGTGAGGAGTTCTTATTGGACAAACTCAGATGATACATGGCTGAAGGTGAAACGCGCCAAACAACGGTGTACGAATTGCAATGGACAGAGGAGTGACATTCCCTTGTTGATACTAAGTGCTAACTTCTCGGCAACTGTACCAAAATACTTGTTTAATTCATGGACAGTTCCTTACACAGAACTTTTTGAGAGGTGCATGTTTGTTGCAAACGGTTTCAAAGAGCGATTTCCATGTGGCCCACATACTTTGCACGGAATCCAAAACGTTGATAGTGTTCCATGGAACTTTGGCCAAGTCTTCCCTAAATTTTACCTCATCGAATCCTTTGAAGATTCTTGTAGATATGTATTTCGGCGGTGGCCTTGCTGTCTTTATTCCCCGATATGTGAAGATAAGGTGATGGTCGCTTAGTGACCCTTTATAAACACTGCTGTTCGAGTGTTTACTTGGGTTAAATGTTAAAATGACGTCAATAAGGGTGGAAGTCCCCTTCCGTCACTCTTGTTGGTTCAGTTATGAGGTTACTGAGGTCGTAAGCATCACACAATAACCTGAGATCCTCACCAGGCCCCTTGTCCTTCATGAAAGTCACAGTTTAGGTCACCCATGATTGTCATTTCCATATTCGTATCAGACGCTTTGTCAAGAGTCTCTCTGAACCGATCGAAGAAATGTTCATCAGTGGGTGGTCTGTATGCACAGCAGACAAGTTGGTGTTTTGACTTAGGGGGGGGTCAACTCGATCCACAGGGTCTCCAAACCCTCAACAGTAAGGTCGCTTCTTTCTGTGAAAGATATAGAGTCCTTAATGTAGAATGCCTACCCACCCCTATGTCTCGACCCCCTGTCCTTCCTGAGAAGAAAGTACCCTCAGGCTGGTAGCTGTACGGTATCATCTGGGAAATCTTCACTCAGGTGAGTTTCGGTTGAGCCAATAATATCCATTTTACTTTCTGTAGCAAGGATTTCTAGATCAGCATATTTTGATGGAAGACTGCGAATATTTTGATGTGCCAACATGAGACATTTTTTATGCCCCTTCGTAGGTGGGCAAGAAATGGAAGGTATCAGTTCCAGAGAGGCGTTAGACATATTAAGGTTTTCGGGGAAGTTTAGGATTCACATTGGAAGCACGACCATTCCAGATCACTGTTTTCTACATAACATTGAAACATTGTGTGTGACATAGCTGAACAACTTTGGTGGTACCAAGTAAAGTATACCTGGTATTCAATTCCTTTCCTTACATCTTTACGACATTCTCCACATGGGTCTTTACAAGCTCGACTACTTGGACCGGGATTTACTGGAATATCTCCGGACAAAAGCAATGCACAAAACTGAAACTTGCTACATTTCCTTCCTGGAATCTGCATACTGTTGGCCTGCTTACTACATTCTTTGCTAATAAGGGTACTCCACTTCAATGCACTTGTTAATGTAACGCCTAGGTTACAGTTGGCTTTTTGTTGTTGCTAGAGCCTGTTAACAGAACTGGTAGGTGGTTACATTTGGGGTTTGTTTGTTTGTTATGTGCATGATGTAACATTTTTCGGGATTAAACTGCATGAGCCATTTGCTTTGCCATTCCTCGAGGGCGTTCAGATCTGCTTGTGGGAGTTGTGCATCATTCTGTGTAGATAACTCTATATACAACAGGCAGTCGTCGGCAAATAACCTCACATTTGAATCAAGCTGGTGTGGCAAGTCATTTATGTACAAGAGGAAGAGTAATGGTCCCAAAACAGTTCCTTGTGGAATGCCCGACGCAACATTAACTGGAGCTGAGGCATTCCCTTCTACCACAACCGTCTGCTCCCTATTGGTCAAGAAAGCCTGTAACCAACTTAGTGTAGTGCCTTGAATTCCGTAGTACTCCAATTTTGAGATGAGTCTGCTATGTGGGACTTTATCGAAGGCTTTGGTAAAATCAAGTATTGCGAGATCCACCTGTTTTTTACTGTTCAGTGCGCCAGCTATGTATGAATGAATGAATGAATGAATGAATGAATGGTTTATTGCACAAAAGCTTTGTAAAAACATTTGGCAGCCTGTAGGCTGAATTGCATGTTTCTGTACATAAGTGTTAGAAAAACTTACTACATATAAATATTACACATATACTTTAGACTTAATAAACTTCATCATCATCATCAGTATCATTCTTCCGGGTTTCCGGATTTACATTTATTACTTACTAGATATAAATATTGCACATATACTAAAAACGAATACATATAGTAATAACGAAAAGGTTTAAACGTCTAACAATAATTAACTGTGTGTGTTTAGGAGTTTGGCAAAGTAAGGGATGGGTGAGTCTCTGTAACGGTTGGTTCTGCATTTAATTGTTCTGAGCAGTTCTGAGTTTCTTGTCATTCTACTGTGTACGTCACTAGCTCTTTGAGGGAGAACTGCAGGGTTCAACTTCTTGGCGAATTTCAGGCACAAGTACGACCTTCGTTGTTGCAGTGTCTGTAGGTTTGTGATCCGAAGTGCAGTCTCATAGTCAATGAAACGGTCGTCGAGAATTGTGCGTAAGCTTAAGGCTCTTTTCTGGATTCTCTCCATATACAGTCTGTTTCGCTGTCAGCCCCGAGTGCCAGAAAAAATGTCGTGAACTGTTAATATATTAAGCTGTGTTTCTGTGGATTGCTTGGCTCTGAATCCATGTTGGTACTAGGCCTGTCTGTCAAAATGTTGTAACATTTTAAGTGTTCAGGACATGGCTAAGAATAATGTGTTCGAGCAGTTTGCAGGATATACAGGTCAGTGAAACAGGTCGGTAGTTGCAGGGAATCACTCTATCTCCCCTTTTAAAAATGGCACATATATTTGCTTCCCTCCAGTCTTTGGGGATTTCTCCTGTGTCTAACGAGTGTTGGAAATATTTGGTTAACACAGGTGCTATTTCACTGGCTGTCATTTTGAGGAACCAAGGTGGTATTTAGTCTGGTCCAGATGCTTTAGATGGATTGAGACCTTGAAGCATTTTTTCGACACCATAAGAAGAAATCTCTATGTGTTCCACGGGAGGAAGCCACTTATTCTCTGCCCAAAGAACTATCTACAACTCAAAAATCAAGACCATGGCATGTTCAGAACAGGAGATATCAAAATAGTAAGTTTTGCTGCGGTACCGCTAGAGGGCCAAAAATCTAATCATTTCTAGGTCTCACCAAGTTCACATAGTTTACCTAATATCAAGACAATCCATCCAGGCCTTATTGAGTTATGCTGAGTTACACACACACACACACACACACGCTACCCAAAACATAACCTTTTCGGTGAAGGTAATGAACCTGCTATAGTACAAAAGTTTTATTCTGACTCACCCTCATATAACATGATGACATGATGATAATACATTGTGGTAGGGTGGAAGAAACACCTAGCCAGGATAAACAATGCCTTTTCCCTATGAGAGGCTGATAATTATACGAAAGGAAGGTAGTCCCATATAGGGGCAGTGGGCTGATATCCGCTGTGTCTCGGGGGCAAGATGTTGGAAGTGGAGTGTCATGTAAAGTGCCTTTGTCTATAGGAGCGCAACATTGGTGGCATGTCAGGGAATTTGTACTAAAGGTTCTAGGCCAAACACCCTAACCACCAAGCTAACACAACGCCACTGATGCACATGCATATGATTACATACACTAGCGGAAAAAAATCTACACAGTCAAATTGAATGTATACTATCCCCTACCTAGGTGTCCATTGTTGCTTCTGTTTGATGCGCAGTTTTCTGGCTGCTCTCTGCTTCTCTTCCAGCCTATTTTTTTCCTGGGCTGCTTTATCTGCAGGAAAAACAAGTGCTTTTGAAAAAATGCTGGCATTCCGTGTGGTTGAAGTGATCCAGTATGTGTGCTATTAAGTCACAAATTATATTTTATGATCGAGTTAAAAAACGATGGCATAGGGGGGTTGGGGGTTGTGGGGGTGGGGTGATCAGGGTCCAATATCAAGTTGCCTGAGGCTATATGATCTAAAGTTAAAGGCAGACTAAACTTAATTTCGTAAAGCATACTGAATTATATTAAATATACCACTAAGACCAGTTCTGACTTGTTTTACACTAGTCCATCATAGATTAGCGTTTTTACAACATTTCAAATTGGCGGCCTGGTGCCCGTAATACTCAACGAGTCCAAAAACCGTGACGTCAGAATCCGTCAGAATCCGACTCGGCCCCAGAATCTATTCTATAGAACACGCATCGATCGTAACAGTCGGATTCTGACGGATTCTGTCGGATTCTGACGGATTCTGACGTCACGGTCTTTGGACTCGTTGAGTATTACGGGCACCAGGCCGCCAATTTGAAATGTTGTAAAAACGCTAATCTATGATGGACTAGTGTAAAACAAGTCAGAACTGGTCTTAGTGGTATATTTAACATAATGTAGTATGCTTCACAAAATTAAGTTTAGTCTGCCTTTAACCAATCTTGCTCAGGATTTCAAGAAATCTTGAATATTTTTGCACCATTTTTAGTCATTTCGGAATTTTTCCCTTGACCTCTCAGTGACGGAGGCTGGACTACATTTCAATAGCTACAGCAACTCTGGTGGGAGGACGTATTTGCTTATAGAGGACGCTATATAAATAAAAGCAAATATGTCCTCCCACCAGAGTCACTGCGACTAGACTTACAGCTATCAGCTTGAAAAAGTGATTCACCATCAGTGACCATGGGGGTTCTTAGCATTTGGCCAAGCAACCGAATCTATACTTGATGATCCTGACAATGAACCTGTCAACAGTGCAAATTTTTCCACTGTTGGCAGGATCATCCTGTCAAAATGAAT
Source organism: Branchiostoma lanceolatum (assembly GCF_035083965.1). NCBI lineage: Eukaryota > Metazoa > Chordata > Leptocardii > Amphioxiformes > Branchiostomatidae > Branchiostoma > Branchiostoma lanceolatum. Next base: position 15,084,332 of record NC_089739.1, read on the forward strand.
GTTTAAAAGGAAAAAGAAAAAAATCATGAGGTGGAAACAAACCCACATGAACCCACATCTCCAGATTGGTGTTCCAACATGCTTAGACTGCTGTGCTAAGGATGACCACTAAGTCGACAAACGTAACTTTCTACATTGGTTATACATGCTATGATGGCATAAGCGCTAAATGCTTAGAATACAATTTTTTCTTTCTTAAGTTGTAACGGGGGTTGCCCTAACTTATGACGCGCCCTATATAACATGTGACGGATTTTTAGTGATCTTATTATGCATAAGTACGTCGTGTTTGTGTCCAATGACTATGCTCATAAGGAAGGTAAATAAACCAAGTTCATGCACATAATTATCTCCATGAAAAATGGAGATATAGTTTTGGGTGTGTCTGTGTGTTTGTGTTTCCGCACCACTCCAGTCAGCATAACTCAAGAACCTCTTGATGGATTACGATGATATTTGGTATGTGGGCAGGTGTTGTGAAGCCGACATTCAAGGTCGATTTTGAGCCCCCTGGTATGTGACCTTGGTACTGCAGCAGAAATTCCATTTTTGTATCTCTTGACCTGGATATGCTATGGTCTTGATTTTTTGGTGGCAGATAGCTTGTGGTGTAATAAAGACGTGGTGTGGGTTTGGGCCCCCTAGCAGCTTGCTCTGGAACTGCAGGGTCGTTATCTTGAAAATCTTCTAAGGAGAATAAGTCAGCAAAGGAACGACGGATTTCCATGATATTTAGTATACAGGTAGCTTAGACAGAGATGTACATAATGAAGTGCAAATTATGCTAATTTTGACTTAATTTGCATAGCTAATGAGGAAAATCTATATTTGCAGTGTTTTCCATTATCAGACTCAAATACATGTAACATATGTAGTTTATGGAAAGTGGAGCATCAACAGATACCAATTATGCAAATAAATTCCTAATTTGCATAATTAATGAAAAACACCATAATTCATCTAATTGGAAAATTATAGGACTGTCAATATTGCAACATGTGTAAGTTAGATAAAGGTGTTTATGACCAAGCATATATTATGCAAATGTGTAAGTCATTTGCATGAATAGGATTGTTCATGGAGATATGAGGTCGTGGAACTCTTGTTGTTATTTGCATTCAAAACATATGTGTACATATTCATTTCTTGTTTTGTCGCGAATAGTATTTTGACAATAATGATGGCAACGCTGAGTAGAGGGTCACTGCGTAGCTAGACGGCCCGGCACCTAAATATACGACCTGTGCCAAGCAGATATACAACTATCATAAGAAATATAACTTCATAAAACACAAAAAAATGGGTCTTTAAGTGTTGGTTGAGAAGAAAACCGACCAAAGAAAACAACGTAAACATCGCTGCGGTCTGGCGACGTTGTTTTCCCGCCACTTTTTTGGGCCACGATGGTGGCCGACGGCGATTCAACGCACAGCTTTGTAACGCTCTAACATGTGATTTGTACTGTCTATGAAAAGGAAACTGAATACAGAGATGGCGAAGATATTTCCCAATAAGTAGACGGAGTATTGTTGATGTAAGCGGTGTCGTTTTTTCGTAATGATATTGTAAGTCGGGTCGCATGCAAGACGTACGTCGGGCCGCGCGCAAAGTGCGTAGTAGCCTATTTCCTGTGAAAACATGAGCTGGGATGCGCTAGATATAGCCCTTCTCACATGACGTTAGAAGTGCACACAGTCAAAATTTTCCGGTCAAAAGAAAGCTAGAATATAGCAGACTTCAAGCCTTATTTAAATTTCCCTAACTTCATCACCAACTTCCAAAGAGAGCAAAATAACCAAAGCGTAATAAGTTAGGCACACTATCTGGCGTAGCACTAAATCAGAAGGTACATTCGTGAAAACGTCTCACAGCGTTTGCCGCTTGTAACGCGGAGCGTGAAAGGCCCATGAACAGTATGAATACATTTCTTGTCTAGTATGTATGTTCTTTAGATGAATGTGTTCAAAATTCATTCCTTAAAACGTGACCATTCTCTGGCTACCAGCAATGGAGCGCCGAGAGTTCGAGCGCGTAAAAAAACGTCATATGTTTGGGCACCCCCCGTTAGCATCTAGCCTAAAAGATTTTCATTTGTCGTGCTTCTGAAGTGCTTACTTACTTACTTAAGTGCACCCTACCATAATTTTCTACAGGTCTTTCTAAAGATAGTTAATGTTAAAGTCCTTCTCCCACCAGACGGTGCATAAGGCGGCGCCCATCTCCATTTCCGTGGCCCTGGGCCACACAACTTTGTGCAAGTCACTACAGCAGGGGGCTAGTTTACTGTTAGTGCTAAAACATAAAATTTAAAGATTTCTTGAAATCCTGAGCAAGATTTGTTAGATTTATATCAATTGGATGAAAAAGAATAATTATTGCAATGTGGAGGTGAACCTACGCGAACTCACATTAAAAGTTTTAATGTGAGTTCTCGTGGGTTCACCTCCACATTGCAATTCTTTTTCATCCAATTTTAGGCAGGTTTGACTGTATGTTGTACGGTTGCGAAATCTGGGGAAAGGATTGCCTGAACAATAAGTGTCCTATTGAAATAATTCAAAACAGATTTTGTAAAAATATACTTGGTGTGCAAAGAAACTCAAGTAACGTAGCACGTAGAGCAGAGCTGGGTATATTTCTAGTCGATCTAGATGTCTCTGTCCGCATTGTCAAATACTATCTACGACTCAGACAACTAGACTTTTCCTCACATCCTCTCCAAGTAGACGCACTTCTGTCACAAGAACATATACCTGTGAATAACCGTAGGAAAAGCTGGACTCAACATGTACATGTAAAGGAAGTACTTGTCAATTGTGGCTACTCATTCATTTGGAATACCGATAACCCTAATATAGACAGTAGACAGACATATAAATGCATGTGCATTGTTAAGAAGATGATTAGAAGATATGTATAATTATTCAAAAATTCTTTCATAACTTGTTGAAAGATGTAGGAAAACTAAGATTTTATAAAAACTTAAAAACGATTTACGATATGGAAAATTATCTGTATTATAATGACTTAGACCAGCGTGCAGCAATATGTAAGATAAGAATTAACACCCATTAGAAATAGAGAAAGGGAGATACAAAAAGCTATCGGTCCAGGACAGAATGTGTAAACAGTGTACAACAAAAGCAGTGGAAAATGAAATTATACATTTTATCTGCAAATGTCCCAAATTCGAAGCAGAGAGAAACAGATCATTCACAAAAGTATCTGAAATCTCTAAAAGCTTTTCTAGATCAAGAAATACACAGAAACTAATATTCCTTTTGAAATCATCCGACCCACTCATCATTGAAAGTGTGGGACTTTTTATTTTCCACTGCTTTCAAAGAAAAAATCAAACCCCGCATTAGTACCGTAGATATAGAAACTTATGGTAGACTATCAATTTAGTATGATCTTGTATCACATGTATACCTTATGCTTTGCTTTATGTTTGTACTTCGACATTGTTGTCAATATGCAATTAGCCTACGGGCATGAATTTGTAATAAACTTATTATTATTATTATTAATCTTTGAGTAAAATGTTGACATTGGAGCTCATCATCAAAATGACAATGAAGGATGAGCGGACAAACTAGGTTGGCTTTCTTAATCTTAAACCAAAATAAAAGCTGACAAAACCCACCTAAGTCTCCTGCTTCCAGAAGCCGTATGTCGGGGCGAAACCTACAGTCTGTGGATGGGAGTCTCTCATCCATCCCCTCCAACAGTTCATTCAGGGTCATGGCAAAGTTGGTAAAGTGGAAGTACTGTGTAACAACAAACACACATTTTATCGTTAATTCACGACAGGTAAAGTGAAGGTAACATTACTGTGTAACAGAAAACACAGTTCATTCAAAATGACAACAAACACCACTCCTCACCCGACCTCATCCGACCTCACCCGACCTCATCCCAGTCTAAAATGCAATGTATACGGGGTAGGGACATTATTTGACGTTCTGGATACGTTGAATATGCAATTAAGTTTCTACGCTCGTTTTCAAGATAGAAGATTTTTGGCCGCCATATTGGATCATGCCACTGTTGGGGTCTACATGGGGAAGTTCTTCATACCTTATTTATCTATTTTTGTCCGACAGGACGATAACACGGTGGGTACTAATTACATTTTCATCACAAACCACTCATAGTAACTGTACACAATAACTGTACACAGTATCTGTACACAATAACTGTACACAAAGTGTTTTTCAGCCTCAAATACACGCACGTAGTGTGTATTCATTGCGCCGGCCGTCTTGACCTCCCATTACCTATAAAAACTGGTAAATACTTCAAGTTTGCTGCTTGTTTTGCATTTATAACTGCATATTTAACGTATCCAGAACGTCAAATAATGTCCCTGCCCCGTATACACCGCATTTTAGACTCGGATGAGGTCAGGTGAGGTCGGATGAGGTCGGGTGAGGTGTTAAGGCATACCCCACCACTCCTTCATAGATGTATGTTAATGTTCACTTGAATATCTACAATATTCACTAAATACCTAATAGTATATAACTGGGGGTGCCCTAAGATGTCACGTTTTTTTACGCGCTCAAACTCACGGCGCTCTATCACTGGTTGCCAGAGAATGGTCAGGTTTTAATGAATGAATTTTGAACATAGCCATCTAAAGACCATACTTGGATAAGAAATGCATTCATATTGTTCATGAGCCCTTCACGCTCCGCGTTACAAGCGGAAAATGCTGTGAGATGTTTTTGCGAATGTTCGTTCTGATTTAGTGCTACGCTAGATAGTGTGCCTAACTTAGCGCGCTTTTGTAATTTTGTTCTCTTCGGAAGTAAGGTGATAAAGTTAAGAAAATGTAAACAAGGCTTGTAGTCTACTATATTCTAACTTTCTTTTGACCGGAAAATTTTGACTGTGTGCACTTCTCTCTTCGGGTGAGAAGGGCTATGTCTAGCGCATCCCAGCTCATATTTTCACGGGGAATAGGCTACAACGCACTGTGCGCGCAGCTCGACGTACGTATTGAAAGGGCCCAACTCACAAAATCATTACGAAAAAACGACACAGCTTAAATCAACAATACTTCGTCTACTTATTGGAAAATATCTTCACCATCTTTGTATTCAGTTTCTTTTTCATAGACGGTACCAATCACGTGTTAGAGCGTAACATAGCTGTGCGTTGAATCGTCCCGCGACCATAGCGGCCAGAAAAAAGGCGGGAAAACAACGTCGCCAGACCGCAGGGATGTTTACGTCGTTTTTCTTTGGTCAATTTTCTTTTCAACAAACACTTAAAGACCCGAATTTTCATTGTTTTATGAAGTTATCTTTCTTGTGTGTATGTAGTTGTGTATCTGCTTGGCACAGGTCGTATATTTAGGCGCCAGGCCGTCTAGCTTCGCCGTGACCCTCTACTCAGCGCTACCATCATTATTGTCAAAATGCTATTTTTCGACGAAACAAGAAATGAATATGTACACAATATCTATTAACTTTTCTTATCAGCGTAGTCAGTGGTCACAAACACGGCATGCTTATGCAAAATAAGATCAGTAAAAAATCTGTGCCATGTTAGGCCCCCCCCCCCATTATACATTAACAACAATCATGAAAACCTATCAGCTTTTTCAGTTTTTAATCATCTTCAAAAGTGAAAAGCCTGTAGACTGCATTTCTGCTAGGGCGTCCAAACCTAATCCACTTCCTCAAGAACCCAACAGCTATATACCTGCTACTGAAAAATCATGACCATACATGTAGCCAGACAGTGTATCAAAATTATGCAGAATGCAAGATATCAAAACCTGGAGTCCTGCTGCATCACCTTGGAAAGCTGCCAGGGGGCCCAGAATCTAAATCTTTGCTATTGTCAAGACCTACCCACACACCAAATATCATCCACAAGTTCTCGAGCTATGCTGTTCAAAAACACATACATGTACAAAGAAAACAAAACAAACATCAGTTATAGATACAGCTTGGAACAGCATGGACATCTTACTCTTTTTTAAATTTTGGCGACGCCTCAGGGGTGAGCCTAATGGTATATATATTATATATATTGTGTGCAGTTTGCAAGAATTTTAGGAATTGCACAGGAATGTGTCCACGGGAATGTAGGACCATAACTCAAGAAAGCTTGGATGGATTGTCTTCATATTTGAGACCTCGAAATGATTGGATTTTGGGCCCCTTAGCAATTTTCTATGGTATTGCAGGGAAACTTTCGCTTTTGAAATCTCGTGTTCTGAACATGCTATGGTCATGATTTTTTAGTGGTGGATAGCTCTTTGGAGGGAAAATAGGTCCTGTAGATTTGGACCCCCTAGTGGCTTTTTGCGTTTCGGCGCCTTCGCGCCGGAACGCAGTGTCCTGGCTTTTACCTTCGATGCATGCTCGATGCATGCTTGCATGCTGTTTGGTTCAACACTGTGTCGCACACCAGAAGACCTTATATGGCAATACGTTCCCAAATCCTTGTATAGCCGTTGCCTTATATGGCAAGGGAGCACGAAAAGGCAGGCAGGCTACATTTGCATGACACACAGGAGGGCGACCGCATGTAACTGCTACAACTGTTCGGAAATATCATTGCATTTTGGTTTTGGACTTTGATATCCTGAAAAATGACCATATTACATCTATTCCACAAGATTGCAGAAGAAAAAAAATGATTTCGTCAAGAAAACGACCAAAAATCGGCATAAATGATACCATATAGTGAGGTTATAGCATTACGTACAGGGTGACGGGTTACGTACCGCAGCTTAGCCCATCTGGCAACGCGAAGCACTTTGGACCCAGAAGATCCGGGTTCGTGTCCGTGCATGGATTTTTTTTCTTTTTAGATATTGAATATCAAAAATATATATTGATATTATATTAATCTATCAATATCATATTTATGAATATCATTTTTTCATTTTTTCATTAATAAATAAAGAAATATTTTATATTTGTTATTTTTAAATATTCATTTCATATATACAAGGCCTTTGTCTTATGAACAGGACTTCATAGATTCCAAACCCGGCATTCGAAATTTTCTGTTCATTGTAATGGAAAGTACCGTGCAGCGGCTCCTATGCGCGGTAAGATGATTCTTGCAAAACACTCGCCACTAAACTTCTATCCCCGATGTAAACAGAGGCTCTTGATGTTGTTTTCAAAACAGCGATCCTTTGTTACAGTAGCAAATGCTCCATTGTTCAGTATCGACTTCATTCAGACAACACGGACGTGGAAAGTGGCGCCGCTCGGCACAAAACTATGGGAATTTTCATGAATTTTAGCAAAATTACCCAGGAAAATAAGGAAGAAATGTTGTAAATGCGGAAACCAGAATAATACGGATGAGGTAGCTGTTGATTTGTTTGACATTTGGTAGTCATTTTAGATAGAACCTTAGCTGTTATGAACTTCTATTTCACTTAATTACCATAGTGCTGATGATTCAATGGTGCTTTTTCAAATTTTATGTTTTATTGCGTGCCATGTACATAATTACATTGATAGCTTTTATAATGAGCCTATTGTACATTTTACAAATAAGTACAAGTTGTAGGCCAAGACCAGCTTTTTCAACCACTCGTATTATCTTTATTCGTATTCAGATACATAGTACAGATACATGGTACAGATACATAGTACAGATACAAATACAGATTGAGTATGGTGACTGTGTCAATTGACACGGTAGCCTTCGTGTGAATTTGTTTAAGGTGGATGACAGGTTGCGAATCTGAGACCCACACACTTTGGGCATCCGCCTTCTCCAGCGGCACCAATTCGAGGGAGACGTGCTGGTTCTGGTTGGGATGCTTGCAGCGAGCTGCCGGATGACTCTTACACTCGAGGTCCGCCTTGATAACGCCAGCCCGCCTGGCGCTGCTCTCGTCCGCCAGTTGAAGACAGCTGCCGTTGGAGACTTGTCCCTCTAACTGAGGGGGGACATGCGTGTAAAGTGCCTTTCCCAAGGGCACAACGTCGGGGCGCAAGTTCGGACATGTCACTGGGCACCCCTGGGATTCGATCCCGGGTCCCATTGTTTGACAGCCACGAGTTCTACACTTGCGCCACACGACACCACACATCATTAGTTGAATCTACCTTATTACACTGCACAGCAATATTCATCACGTACGGATGCGACTTTGTAGTGTCTTGAAAAAAAAAAAAAAACGTCTTGAAAAAAATTATATACGCAATCCCCGCCGCCGCTTGAATTGGCCGCCATCTTGTCCAACATTCCGACGAACCACCGAACACATGCGCTGGAACACCTCGGCCTGTCAACACTTGCTACCAGACGAGAACAACTGTGCCTGAAGTTCGCCAGATCCCTGTTGGACTCCGAGTTCAGGGACTGGTTGCCACCACCCAGGACTCAGATTACTGGCAGAGTGACTCGAAACAGCCATAAACTGAACTGCCCAAAAGCCAGAACGAACCGGTACTTGAACTCTAGCATACCGTACCTGACCCGCCTTATCAACCAATATGATCAATAATTGTCCTCTGTAAATATATAATCAAAATGTCGAGTTTATCCTTTGTCTGTCCCACGAATTGAAATGACGGTTGAAGTCATACTTGATGCTTACATATGTATACGGCACCGGCTGTATTTTATACGATTTTAATAATTGTACATTGGTTTTAATTCAGTGCTATGCACTGCGACTGCCAATAAAACCATCTTGTATCTTGTATCTTGAACACGCGATCGAACGCCCGACGTTCTGAAGTTTGTTTACTTGTGGTGATTTTCTTGTGACGCTCGAACTCCGACCATAACGGTTGATTCGGATTTTTCGTAGCGTTCTACGCTTGCTTATTTGCATATTACCTTGCGGGACGCAAGTTAATATTACTATGTGAACCAGATTTTACACGTTTTGCTTTTTTCGTCGTTTATTAATGGTGGAAATGTAACAAAATGACGGGAATATGTTGGAAATAAGTAACAAATAAGTTACAAATGTGAATCTTAATGTAGATCTTTCACATTCTTACTGTTTGTAGTTTTTGCCCACCAGATTGTACAATATGCCCCATTAACATAATTGAGAGCAGTGATATTTTTTTGTATCGTTCTGTTCTCGTTTTGAAGGTGGGCAACTGGCTGCTCGATCGAGTTTTTCGGGCGCTTACATACATGTACATCACCACGGCTGGAGGGCAGCCATGCTCTGAATGTTTGTGAGCGTAAGAGGGAGGGGTCCAAACGGACCCCATTTTGCTTTGCCCCTAGATATATTTCTGGTGGATCTTTTTGTAACTACTGTACATATACGATATAGTTTTAATAATATATGGAGAATATTTTGACAAGTTCTGGTGTCAGCTCATTATCATTATCTATGCAGAAAATGAGGAGAACCCGCATTTTGCTTTAAAAATCTACAATACTCCCCTTATTTCAACAGTTTCTGTGCCCTACCATTTCACTTAATAATAGTATCGCTTCCAAAGGCATTCTTATAGCATAAGAATGTTGTCGAATAAGGAATATTACAATTTATGTGAAAAATGAAGAATTTTCAATCTAATCATGCATCATAATAATCATGCATCATAATCTGCCACCTAGCTATAGACACACACATAATTATGCCCTTGTCAATTTTCATCATAAAGATCTTTACTGTTGGCATTTTTGTGATTTCTGTTGATATACATTTGTATTGTTCATGTAATCTATTAAGGATGACATGTTTTAAGTGTACAAAATTAATACTAATTTGTCTCATTATCATAATTTTTATGCAAAATGAGTAAAAATCACATTTTACACCAAAATGCTACTGTTCTACGGAACAATGAATTGTTGCCATAATAGCAATAACAAATTTCTGTTATTTGACAGGAACTTCTTTCATATTACATGTACGTAATAAACAATGCAAAATCATCTGGGGTCCATTTGGACCCCGCGGACAACACGCAAACTTTTGAGTACATGATAACTCCCATAAAAAACAGTCAATCCCAGCAAAAATTTGTTGTAAGACATGTCAAACAAACTCATAGATGGAATTTTTTCTCCACAGAAAAATGTTGATATGACACACATTAAAACACGCCTGCAGTACAAACAGACCACATGTGGTCGGATGATTGCTAAGCATGTAAAAATGACTAAGTACAAAAGATTTCTTGACACTGGCACTTACAGATGCATTTAAATGAGAACAAACAGAAAGAAATAAAAAAACAAAAACAATAATCACCTTTGAAGCATGCTGACTTTTGGCTTCAGCCCGCCAAAGCAGACAGTTTTCAGAAGTCTGTGCCTGTGTTGTTTGAACATACAGTTGGATTGGATCTTTATTCCTCAACTGGCAGACTTTTAATTCTGAATTTTGTTGATATTTACATAATTATGTTGGCTCTGTAAAAAATATATAAAAAATCACAATCATAGTTGGCGGTGATTAAATGCATTTTATTGTAAAAATGAGTTGACTTAAATAGCCAAGGACATACGTCCTTTAAAAACATTTAGATATGTTCGCATATAGGTACATATGAAATTAAGATGTTATATCAATATATCAAATAATATAGTACACTTGTCATCAGAAGCAGTGCTCAGTTTAGCGAACTAATAACTTATTCTGCAGGTGTACCTAAGGAATGGAATTGGAGAGTATTCTTATCTGTTCGTTCGACAAGGGGAATATCCAGTTTTTCGGAACTGTGTGTTGTGCATCCTACTATGTGTTCCCTGGATGGACGAGCAAGTCCCAGAAGTCTCATCATGGAAGTGACTTGGTGAATGTAGTGCAGATAAAGTTTCGTAAGTCTGCTAGGGTACTGAGGTCAAGTGTGGACAGGGCCAAAGCTTATAGCATGTATTTTGGGTTCCGAGAATGACTCTCTTTTGAATTCTTTCAAGTTTTGCTATTTGGTCATTGGTAAGTGACGAGGGCCACGCTGTTACAGCATACTGGAGTGCAGGTTTCATGTACGATGTGGAGACTGACTTAAGGTCTGGGACAGACACACCAAAACGTTTGAGCCGACAGAATAGAATCTGATACAGTTTCTTGTTGGCAGATAATCATCTTGCTGACTTGTAGTTCCCATTTCAAGTCATTTTGCACAGATAGGCCAAGCACTTTGATGTGTGGTAACTAAGTAATATGTACATCAGGGGTTGTCCATTAATACAGTAAGTGGTTCAAGTGAAGGCGTAGACTTGGAGAAACAAATTTGCCTGCCTTTGCATTTTTTTAAATTCATCATCATTTTGTGGTCACTGGTCCTGTGTGGGTTGTAGGGGCAGAGGGTTCTTGTCTGGGCAAGGTTCATGTCATCAACATATTTCCAGCAGTTGATGAAGTCATGTTTACATGATTAACAAACACTGTCTATCATGGTAACGAAAATGATTGTTCCTAGTATACTGTATAATGCAGAAATGTTCGCGGTGAACTCTTCAGTGCAAACTTAAAGCCACCGCGAAACTTTTTGCCCACCTATGACTAGCGCTACTATAATTGTTTCAAACACAAACTTAATGCATTTTCAGTTATCTTGTGCTACAGCACAGGTTAGATACAGCTAATCTGAGCTTTTAGTTTGGTAGTAAACTCCTTGATGTCAGTCTGAGATAAAAGTCCATGGGATCATAGCTGGGTGTACTCATAGGTGTAGCATACATCTGGTGGCTGTATAGGGTGATCAATCCTGTTGGAGGCCTTGGATAGATCTGTTGTGACTAGTGGGCAAATAGAGTTTGGGGCTGAAGTTGACTTGAAGAGGAAATCTAGCAAACTTACCAGTGCATGCCAAAAAAGCAGTTACTCAAACAACTGGATATGATTTTGGAAACGGTCAGACGTTTCAAGTAGCATCCACTACTTTTCGTCAGTGACTGTGAGCAAGATCAGTCGAACAGCAGGTTTATAACCACGAACTATGAATTGATATGCAAATAAAGAGAAGACAAATCTTTAGATAGTCCAATAGAAAGCAAATTAGACAACTCAAGACAAGGTTGAAGTAAAAGGGGACAATAGCTCCTATTGTTTTGATATAGGAGCTAAGGCTTGTTTGCCCCCAAGGGTATGTCCCAAGTGCCAGACAGTTCCACCCTTAGCCCTCCTTTCCTGTTGAGGGTTGGATTGTACATCCTCTCATATATTGCCTCCTTCAGTCCACGTTCGAACCAGCGGGGTTCGCGGTCAAGGATATCAGTGGATTCGAGATTGAACGAGTGCCCCTGGTTGTGTTTTAGGTGGTGGAAAATGGCCGAAGAGTAGCGGTTAGCGCAGTGTTCTTTGTACCTTTCATTAAGTGATCGGCTGGTCTCTCCGATATAAGTGTTGTTACAGTTGGGTTCTTCACATTTGAGTCTGTAGATGACATTGGCCTTGGTGCCTTTGCGGGGTCGGTCTTTAGGATGTACCAGTCTTTGTCTGAGAGTTGACTGAGGTTTGAAGTTAGTGGCAATGTTGAAGTTTTGGAAGATCCGTCGGAGTTTTTTCGGACACTCCTTGTACATATGGAATAGTGATGTTGGCCTTGTTTCTGTTGGTCAACGGTTTACACTTAGGCATTTTCTTGGACTGGTCAGACGGTTTGAGGGCTTTGTTGAAAGTCCATCTTTGGTAGCCACATTTGCCCAGGGCACCTCTATGTTCGTCTGTTTTGGCCGTGTCTGAGGTGGTGATGTTGTGTGCCCGATGAAAGAGAGTTTTTATAACTGCCAGTTTGTGTTCCAAAGGGTGGTGGGAATCAAAGGCCAGATACTGATCGGTATGGGTCGGCTTCCTGTATACTTCGAACCGAAGGTGACCATCCTTCTCTATGATGGTTTTGGTGTCTAGGAAAGGGAGCACGTTATCTTGACTCGGTTCCTGTGTGAACTTGATATTGTCATCTATCTGGTTGATATGTTCAAAGAAGTCATCAGCTACTCAGAGTCTCTTCTTTAGTCTGCACCAAGTGTCATCTACGTAGCGGAACCAGTTGGCCGGGGGAGTGTCCTTGAAAGTACTGAGGGCTTTGTTCTCAAATTTCTCCATGTACAGGTTTACCATGATGGGCAAAACTGGTGAACCCAAAGCACAGCCGTGCAGTTGTTGGAAGAACTGTCCTTTGTAGGTGAAGTATGTGCACCCCAGGCAGAGGTCTAGCAGCTTGCATATTTGGTCCAAGATAACTTGGTTCTGTCTGCTAGTGTGCTGTCAGCCTCTAAGGCTTCCCTGACTACTGACACCGCTTCTTTGGGGGGGATGCAGGGAAAAGAGAACACACATCATACGAAGTGATGATTTCATCTTCGTCTAACTGGATGTCTTTGACTTTGTTTACGAAATCTGCACTGTTCTGTACATGGTGTTGAGACTTCCCCACTAAAGGTCCCAATATCTTCGCTAGAAAACCTGCTACGTCATAGGTGACTGAGCCTATACCAGAAACTATGGGCCGTAGAGGGATGTCCTGTTTGTGGATTTTGGGGAGGCCGTAGAAAGCGGGGGGTTGTTCCGATTTGGGTTTGATTTTTAGATAGGTGACATGATCCAGAACTTCATCAGTTTCTAATTTCTTGAGAGCTTCGGTGATTTCCCTCTTAAACTTGGTAGTGGGATCCCTTTTCAAAGGCCTGTATGTGTCTTTGTCCCCTAAGAGGTCTTGTACCTTCCTGTCATACTGCTCCCTGTCTAAGACTACTGTGCATCTGCCCTTGTCAGCAGGAAGAATCACTATGTCTTGATTAGTGGCCAAATCCTTGAGAGCGGTTTGTTCCTCCCGGGTAATGTTACTAGCAGGGGGTTTAGAGACTTTCAGAGTGGTAGCTACTTTAGTGCGTAAGGCTTCAGCCTGTTTGTATGACATATGGGCTCGTCGAATTGCTGACTCGGTCTCTGTTACAATATCGATGCTGGGGATTTTGTTAGGTGTTACTGCAAAATTTAGACCTCCAGAAAGCAGCGATTTCTCTGGCTCTGTAAGGGTATGGCTACTAAGGTTTTTTACCCACCGCTCATCTGTTCTAGTCTGTGTTGTAGTTTGAGGGTTTCAACTGCTAGATCTCCAATTAGGGTCACTATCCGCTGTGCTGTTCACTTGTTTTTGCTGTAGGCGTTCGAATTTGCTCTTCTGTCTAGATTTACCCTTCTCGTGTTGGGAGAGCTGTCCACGTGTTATGAACTCTTTAGTTTCGGCAAAAGTCTCCTCTGATAATCGTTCCCTCAGTAGTTGTTCAAGATTAGATTTTCTCGCGTTTAGTCCATCCAATTTGTAGTTGATCTGTCTTACTCTTTCGTTTTTAAAATAGCTTTCTTTCCGCGTTAGAAATTATCTTGTTGGCGTTGAAGCCTTTGATGGAGGTCTTTAGGCGCAAACTGACAGGAGTGACACTTACCTTGAGGCACCGTAAACTGAAACGTAGATGGTTCCGGTAGTCCGCAATCTTCCTGCTGGTGTTCTCCAGAGGGTAGGGGGAAAACCCTGTATAGGTACCCGTACCCGTATAGGTATACCGGTATACCGATATACCCCATTTGGGGCCCCAAAACAAAAGCCAGGAAACACGCTATGACGGCCGCCATATGGGGCACCCCGAACGGCTGTTTTTTACGGTCTCCATATTGAGATAAGACACAAACAGTTGACTATACTCGGTCAGAAAATAGCTGAACAATCATATTTTACGATATTTTGATTTCTATGAAGGACGGACTGGAGTTTTGGAAAATACGGAATTTGCAAAGTTCGTACGGAGCGCCTGTCAGAAAGTGCGAGCACCGATCTCGGAGACCTTTCAACTATCCGTTCTGAAAAGGTTTAATACGGATCGGAAAACCTACAGGAAACGCCTCACGCTAAAGACAGAGGCCAAGCACGGCATATTTAGACAAATCACGCCGAATGGCCGTAATGTTTGTGTCGCAATAAGTCGTTACTTTCCGTCTAAGCTGCTGGTTGACGCACATGTGTCATGGCGGACCTTCCGTGCATCCAGAACCGGTGTAGAACACCGGGCGTTTCCTGTAGGTTTTACGCAGGTTTACTGGCAGCTCCAGCCAAACAGATCATGAATATTGCTTCTGAAGATAATGAATAGCGGAAAGGTTGATAGTTTAAGTGTTTATTCTATTTCTTTTCAGAACGGGTTTAGTTGAAAGGTCTCCAAGATCGGTGCTCGCACGTTCTGACAGGCGCTCCGTACGAACTTTGCAAATTCCGTATTTTCCAAAACTCCAGTCCGTCCTTCATAGAAATCAAAATATCGTAAAGTATGATTGTTCAGCTATTTTCTGACCGAGCATAGTCAACTGTTTGTGTCTCATATCAATAGGGAGACCGTAAAAAACAGCCGTTCTGGGTGCCCCATATGGCGGCCGTCATAGCGTGTTTCCTGGCTTGTTGGGGCCCCAAAAGGGTATACCGGTATACCTATACGGGTACCTATACAGGTACGGGTACCTATACAGGGTTTTCCCCCTACCCTTCTCCAGATCCCTCACTGAGCTCAGGCAAATCTTACCGTAATGATCCTTGATACGTCGATGAAGATTAGACATCCAGGTAATAAGATACGCCAAAAAAGCAGTTACTCAAACAACTGGATATGATTTTGGAAACAGTCAGACGTTTCAAGTAGCATCCACTACTTTTCGTCAGTGACTGTGAACAAGATCAGTCGAACAGCAGGTTTATAACCACGAACTATGAATTGATATGCAAATAAAGAGAAAGACCAGTGCATGCATTGTTGATCTGTTCTTCCTACTACCAAATTGTTGTGGGTATAGGTTTAAGGATATGTCTTTCAAGATCCATCAGCAAAGCATTCACTGAGCGTTTTGACAGTTGGGTAGTTAGTGAAATTGGCCTTAAATTGTTGATGCTCTGTGGTGGAGTTTTGGGTACTGGCTTGGATAGGGTTACTACACTGGTCACTTGTATGGAAGTCTTCTGTCCCTGAAGGACGAGTGGATCAGGTGACACAGTGGGCTGTTTAATTCACAAGCAAATTGCTTCGGAACGAGTGGGGGGATGCTGTCTTGCCTGGGACTATTGTAGCAGTTGGCAGATTGCAGTTGAGTGTAACTATCACAGTTGTGGATTGTAGGTAGGGGTTGGGCTGGTAGAAAGGCTGCAATGATGTCCTTAGTCCATTCCAGCGGTGGCAAGGATTGGGCCACGTTCACTAATTTGTAGCATAGTTGTAGCAGCAGTGTAGAAATGATGCAAGATCACCTGTTCTGTTAAGCATACTGTAACAGCAACATGTCGGAGGTACAGGTAAACTGATTTATTGTGCACAGCTCAAAACATTTTTGTTGGCTAATCGTCTAGCCCCGAACACGTGGTCTCCTATCATGCCATGTGTGCATAAAAGATGAGATTAAGAAATACAGAAACTGCTACCAATTTTGTGGCAGAGCAAACTCAGCTCTTCTACACATCCCAAGCGTTCCACAATGTTCTTACTTTTCTGTACAAGTACAATGTACATAACGTACCATAATGTTTCCTGTGCATGTACAATCAATTATGGGATAATGTACCTGTTCTGAGTGCTCAGGCCGAGGTACTACCTGCCACAGTTGGTTGGAGTCAGGATGGCACAACATCTTTTTCATGTGCTCCTCATCAGGACTTTGCTGGTCATGATCAGGCTCTTCGGAGGGAGAAACTGGGAACAAGCTCACCTCTCCTTCTCCCATGGCGCCATCTACACCGTCCTGTTCACAATTTCAAAGAAAACAAAAAAAAAGAAAAAAAGTCAATGTTGCACACATTTTTGGCTGTCTCTATCACTCAGCACTCATTGTATGTTATTGATTATGCAATTAAGGTGCTAATTGGTATAAACAACATCCATTGATGGTCTCCAAATTACATTTATCACAAGCCTGCAGCATAAGAGTGCAGTCCTGTGGCATAAAGCTATAATTGTTACCTTTTGGCTAGCATTGTTCTGAACCTCCAGCGGTTCTACGATTTCCATTTTTCCTTGTATGGTTAAGTTAAGACCCCTGTGACTTTCAGGACTGGAGCAGAATGTTCAAGATTGAAATATGGTGCCCGTCAGAGTCCTTTTATGAGGCTCTGTTTCAGTGTATCTTGTAATGGTTTCCTATCGTCTGACCTGACTATGTTCTCTTAAAGGTAAAAGCAGGCAGCTACATGTAGGGAAGCATGGTGCTTTTTCAGGGCAGCTTACGTAAAAGCACAATGTAGCTATCCTACTACAGTACTTGCATTTTCAGCCAACATTTCAGTCAACATTTTCATGTACAGAAATTTAATGTCTGAGGCTCCACCATACATGGGGCCACTGACTTCACTACCAAAAATGCTTTTTCTTATTTTTCTTGTTTTCTTGATTTTTCTTATTGAGAGAAAGATTTTCTTCCATAAAGAATTTCAAGAAAATCAAGAAACCTTACGCAAAACCTTTGAATGTTAGATCTTACATTAAGAGTTTTATTCTTGTTTTTCTTAGGTGAAGATAGGATTTCTAGTATGATTTTTTATCAGCAAGAATATTCTAGAAATGCTAGTCAATCTTTCTTCCTTATTCTTCACACAATATTTGCTTCTTGTTTGGTCAAATGGAGGATTTTACAGAATCTACTCTTAAGATTTTTATTCTTGCCATACATGAATTTTTCTTTAGACTTTCATTTCACTAGGAAAAAATTCTTGACATTTCTTGTTTTCTTAATTTAGGAAGTCTGAGAAATATGATTCTTGCAATTCTAAGTAATATCTAAGAAGATGTAAGGATTTTCTTGACCAAATACAAGTATTTTCTTGACCAAATACAGTTAAGAAAAATGAGAAAATCAAGAAACTGTAAAACAAGTAATTCCCAAGTGTTTTTCTGTTCGAATTCCTTTTCCACAAAGTTAAAGAAAGATGATTCCTGCTTTTCTGTGTTATCTAAAGATGGAAAGTGAAATGAAAGTTCGAATTTGCATGATTTCCTTTATTTTCTTAACATTGTAAAGTTCAAGAAGATAATTATTGTTTTTCTTGTAATAAGAAAATAAATTATGCTAATTCAATACTCCCATCATCCTTTGCTGTAATGTTTGAATGTGGACCGTTGAGTTTGGGCTCCGGCTGCATTTGCTTGATGTGCGCTTTAGATCTTACAATACTAGGGAAAGATGCGGCTAGTTTCATGAGGACACTTTTTGGTATCATGTGGGACTCACTACACAACGTAGATGACTTGTTTTAAGTTCCAAAATGCTTCCTCAGGCCAACGCCATCAACAGATATGCTCCAGGTATGTTATAGCCTGTCTTGCATGAAAATAACTTATTTCCCAAGTAGATACTCTAAGTTTTGTGTTTGTGGTTGCATGATACAGCCAACCAGTAATTGCAGAACATGTACGTTTAGTGCAGTTATACCTAAAAGGTACTAAAAAAATTAAAGTATATCATTTGCAAGCAAATGCACAAGCCCCCCTCCCCCTACATGTATACGGGGGAGGGGGGCGATATAAGAAATGACAGTCACTAAGTCTTTGTGTGTTTTTCTAGGCTTAGAAACCTTTGTTGTGTTTGTGGTTGCATGCCAACCAGTAATTGCAGAACATGTACGTTAAGTGCAGTAATACCTACAAGGTACTAAAAAGTATAAGTATAACATTTTCAAGCAAATGCACAAGCCCCCATCCCCATGCATGTATATGGGGGAGGGGGGCGATATAGGAAAATGACAGTCACTTAAACTCTTTGTGTATTTTTCTAGGCTTAGAAACCTTTGTTGTGTTTGTGGTTGCATGCCAACCAGTAATTGCAGAACATATACGTTAAGTGCAGTAATACGTATACCTACAAGGTACTAAAAAAGTATAAGTATAACATTTTCAAGCAAATGCACAAGCCCCCATCCCCATGCATGTATAAGGGGGAGGGGGGCGATGTAGGAAAATGACAGTCATCGTCATCTGTTTTTGTGTGTTTTTCTAGACTTGGAAACCTGTTGGACCAAAGAAGATGCCCCAGTCTCAAGTTTGGAAAATCTTTCAACAATAACAAGTCATTGATTATAAGAAGGACAGCTACAACACTGCAGAACTGACAATTTTAGAAGGACAATTTATATTTGTATGAGCACAGAGAAAATGTGCTTTTATGACACAGCATCAAATGTGAAACATTTATCGAAACAATTGTATTGCAAACTGGTTAATCTTTGCAATCCTTGGTTAAGAATGGGCGTTACAAAGAAAAATCCAAAACTGTGTATTAAACAATTAGATCAATAATAATAAATATGATTGGAACATGTTTACATTATATTATCATTGGTTTATTAAATGGTATTCTTGATTCAAGACCCCCATCTTAGTTCAAGAAACTGTTTCTAGGTTTAAGGAATTTATTATTGAGGACAGAAAGGTATTCCTACAACAAGAACCTCACTCTTAGTGCAAGAAACTCATTCTAGGTGTAAGAAATTCATTCTTGAGGACAGAAAGGTATTCCTATTACAAGAACCTCACTCTCAGTGGAAGAAACTCATTCTAGGTGTAAGAAATTCATTTTTGAGGTCAGAAAGGTATTCCTATTTCAAGAACCTCGCTCTCAGTGGAAGAAACTCATTGTAGATGTAAGAAATTCATTCTTGAGGACAGAAAGGTATTCCTATTTTAAGAACCTCACTCTAAGTGCAAGAAACTCATTCTAGGTGTAAGAAATTCATTCTTGAGGTCAGAAAGGTATTCCTATTTCAAGAACCTCGCTCTCAGTGGAAGAAACTCATTCTAGATGTAAGAAATTCATTCTTGAGGACAGAAAGGTATTCCTATTTCAAGAACCTCACTCTAAGTGCAAGAAACTCATTCTAAGTGTAAGAAATTTATTCTTGAGGACAGAAGAAATAAGGAAATGTCAGTGAGGACGTAACAAATATAAACTTTTTCTTAGAATATTTTTCTCTGAATTTAGTATATCTTAGATAAAAATTCTGTGCCATAGAAGAATCATAACAACAAGAAAATTTATTTCGAGGTTTCTAGTCGATATGTGTGAGAAAAAACAACTTGGTCAGAGAAAAATATTCTAAGAAAAAGTTTATATTTGTTACGTCCTCACTGACATTTCCTTATTCGTTCTTATTCTTGCACACAGAATAATTTTCTTTCTGGAAGATAATTTTTCTTCAACAAAGAAAAAACAAGAAAAAACAAGAATGCCTTTTTTTGTAGTGTTTATACAATGTTTTACCATCTGAAAAGAGAAATGGCAAGCTAGGCTAGGCGGGGCTCAAACCTTTGCTCCCTGCATACATTGACCTTGAGCCCCATATGGCTACTGCTTGAACCACAGAGGCAGGTACAAAATGTACTATTTTTCAGGAGGATTTCATGTAAAATCTGTTGACTAGACTGCTCTAAGTATGATAATCATCATCTACATGTACCTGAGATTGGTTGCTGGAAGCACCATTTCTTCTGAATAACTTGGTGGAAGATGGAGAAGTTTCTGTTCTACCCTTCTTCTTCTCCTTTTCTTTTCTTTTCATGTCCTCAAACAGCTCCACATCCACACTGTACATGTTCTCTGTCCACCTGCCATACAGAGCTCTTCTTTTGTTCTTTCTAACAAAATAGGTAACATGATCATATCAGCATGGAAATGGTTACCAGTCAGTCAGCCCTTAAGCTGTATTTTCAACTAACCACAAAAGGGGTAGTGTATATTTGTCACAATTGGAAAACATCAACCTCTGAGATGCATGTACATATAACAGCAAGACTTACTCTTTGTCGTAAACATAGCCATCGATTTTGTGTAGTTCCTTGCCAAACCATCCACTTGGGCGGAAGTTCAGCACAACTTTTTCAGCCGTGGTGTGATTCTTCACCTCCATTTCTCCATACTGCTCTATCCACAGCTTACCCACGATGATGTTGTGAACACAGCTGTTGACATTCTGCCATGTGTAGACCTCACCATGGCTGCCATGAACAGAAGTTGGCACACAATCAAGAGAATCATGAACTTTCAAAGCTAAATTTTCATGTATCCCTGGAATGTTTTGGATTTAAACAAACAAAAAATGCATCTTTTTGATAAAAAAAAGATCATGCCTAGAGAAGGTTAAGTAAATACTAGTCCTAGCTGAATGAGCTGCTCAGAATATCAGAATAAAGGAAATAGAAAAAAGAGACAGTACTAGACTAACAAGAGTTCCACGACCTCATATCTCCATGAACAATTCTATTCATGCAAATGACATACACATTTGCATAATATATGCTTGGTCATAAACAGTTTATCTAACTTACACATGTTGTAATATTGAGAGTCCTATAATTTTCCAATTAGATGAATTAAGGTGTTTTTGCATTAATTATGCAAATTAGGAATTTATTTGCATAATTGGTATCTGTTGATGCTCCACTTTCCATAAACTACATAATGTTAATAATGTTACATGTATTTGAGTCTGATAATGGAAAACACTGCAAATGTAGATTTTCCTCATTAGCTATGCAAATTAAGTCCCCATTAGCATAATTTGCACTACATTATGTATATCTCTGTCTAAGCTACCTGCATACTAAGTATCATATTGACAGTCCTATAATTTTCCAATTAGATGAGATATGGTGTTTTGCATTAATTATGCAAATTTGACAATTATTTACATAATTGATATCTGTTGATGATCCACTTTCCATAAACTACATACGTTACATGTATTTGAGTCTGATAATGGAAATCATTGCAAATATAGATTTTCCTCATTAGCTATGCAAATTAAGTCTCAATTAGCATAATTTGCACTTCATTGTGTATATCTCTATCTAAGCTACCTGCATACTAAATATCATGGAAATCCGTTGTTCCTCTGTTCAGTTATTCTCCTTAGAAGATTTTCAGAGGAAGCTGCTAGGGCGCCTAAACCTTCACCACTTCTTTTTTACATCACAAGCTATCTGCCACCCAAAAATCAAGACCACAGCACGTCCAGGTCAAAAGATACAAAAATTGTAGTTCTGCTGCAGTACCAAGGTCACATACCAGGGGGCCCAAATTCGACCTTGAATTTTGGCTTCACAACACCTGCCCACATACCAAATATCATCATAATCCATCAAGAGGTTCTTGAGTTATGCTGACTACAGTAGTCCGGAAACACAAACAGACAAACAGACAGACAAACAGACACACATTTTTCATGGAGATAATCACACAGTCATACAGTGCAGAGCAATATAACCACGGACAGAGAAGCTGCCAGTACGATACAAATTAAGTTTCAGTCATCCCTAAATGAAAATAAGAAATCCCTAAATCTATTAATAATCAAGTAGTATTAACACAAACATGTAGTTGGAAATAACTAATGCCTTGCCATCCTGACATACAAATGTATGCATGGAAGTTCCATCCCTTGCCAGTCCTTACCTTGGTAACTCTACTGTGATCATTCCTTTGGGTTGGATCTCGACACTTTTGCCCCAGAACTTGAGTTTGGGGTGAACGGAGCCATGGAACAGCCATTGTTTACCCTCTGCATAGAAGGCACTGATAGGAGGGTGGTGGCTGACCTGTTCTGAAACTATTCTAAATCTTAGGTCTGGCCTGGGGAAGAAGAGGCAAGTAGACTAGCTCAGAATGACACATTGTCAAGTTACTGCATGTTGTTGCCTGAAATACATGTACTTTAAATTTTTGTTTACATGCAAAATTGTCATGTTGGCAAAAAGTGTGCGTGCAATGTGGATAATTTACTTGCAAAAGACTGTATGGTCAGTTGTAGACAAAAGGGCTCTTTGACAATGACGTTATAATAGACAATACTACACAAATTTTACCCCCAACAAAGAAACTTTTTCAGCTTAAAAGAATTCATAATGATGCAAAACAGCAAAAAATGGCTTAATTTCTACCCTATACAAGTAAAATATTCGCTAAACACAGTGCTGGAATTATCAAACTGCAGCTCTACAAACATCGCTAGAGGGTGTTATTGCAAGGTTTAGTGGTAGCTAATCAGAATCCAACAAGGCGACTGCTATCTTCTTGGCCGAGTGCTCATTGCCATTTATCAAAGATTGATTTTTGCGATTCTAGGCACATTGATACAGGTTGACTATGGATGTACAGGAATGACAACTTAGGTATTCTATTTGTTTGTTTGTTTGTTTCTTTGTTTGGGCATGAAACAATTCAATTTTCAACTAAAAATTTAAGAGAGGAAAAAGTATGTGTGTGCTAGCACATGTTCCCTCAGCCTAACATTGTCCAAGCTCACATCAGGGAATTGTGCATTCCTAAATAAACTTTGCAGCTGACAAGGAAGGAATCAATTTGTTACAAACGATCTTCAGCCTAGAAAAAAAAACTTACTTGTACATTTTTGAGAAATGACTAATGCAATCTGAACGTTGGAATGCAGCATTAGACTTCCACAATGCATATAACATTACATGTATTTCAGGTACTTTTAACATGCAATATTGTCAGTTATTTTTACAGAATGCAAACTGTACATTCAAATTTGGTATTTTGAACCCTAGAATTGTTATCAGGCAAGACTGCACATCTACAGATATAACAAGAGTTTCACGACCTCATATCTCCATGAACAATTCTATTCAGCAAATGACTTACACATTTGCATAATACATGCTTGGTCATAAACACCTTTATCTAACTTACACATGTTGCAATATTGACAGCCCTATAATTTTCCAATTAGATGAATTGTGGTGTTTTTGCATTCATTATGCAAATGAGGAATGTATTTGCATAATTGGTATCTGTTGATGCTCCACTTTCCATAAACTACATTATGTTACATGTATTTGAGTCTGATAATGGAAAACACTGCAAATATAGATTTTCCTCATTAGCTATGCAAATTAAGTCACAATTAGCATAATTTGCACTTCATTATGTAAAAATGTATATCTCTGTCTAAGGTGCCTGAATACTAAGTATCATATTGACAGTCCTATAATTTTCCAATTAGATGATATATGGTATTTTGCATTAATTATGCAAATTAGGAATTTATTTGCATAATTGGTATCTGTTGATGATCCACTTTCCATAAACTACATACGTTACATGTATTTGAGTCTGATAATGGAAAACACTGCAAATATAGATTTACCTCATTAGTTATGCAAATTTAGTCCTAATTAACATAATTTGCACTTCATTGTGTATATCTCTATCTTAGCTACCTGCATACTAAATATCATGGAAATCCACCGTTCCTTTGTTCAGTTATTCTCCTTAGAAGATTTTCACGATAACGCCCCTGCAGTTCCAGAGCAAGCTGCTAGGGGGCCCAAACCCACACCCCGTCTTCATTACACCACAAGCTATCTGCCACCAAAAAATCAAGACCATAGCACGTCCAGGTCAAAAGATACAAAAAGGGAATTTCTGCTGCAGTACCAAGGTCACATACCAGGGGGCCCAAAATCGACCTTATATTTTGGCTTCACAACACCTGCCCACAAACCAAATATCATCGTTATCCATCCAGAGGTTCTTGAGTTATGCTGACTACAGTAGTCCGGAAACACAAACAGAAAGACAAACAGACAAAGACAGACACACAGACACACCCAAAACTATATCTCCATTTTTCATGGAGATAATAATAATTACTGAAGCATCTTACAAAACTAAGTGCATTTTTAGTTCAGTTATTTTTGGTCTGATAAATTAGTAGAAAATTAATGTAGGCATTGTTAAAAAAAAAATGTACAGTCCAATGAAGTCTTGATGAACAAGAGTTCCACGACCTCATATCTCCATGAACAATTCTATTCATGCAAATAACTTCAACATTTGTCATGCAAATAACTTCAACATTTGCATAATATATGCTTAGTCATAAACACCTTTATCTAACTTACACATGTTGCAATATTGACAGTCCTATGATTTTCCAATTTGATGAATTATGGTGTTTTTGCATTAATAATGCAAATTAGGAATTTATTTGCATAATTGGTATCTGTGGATGCTCCACTTTCCATAAGATTCTGGGTCGGAGTTCGAATCTGACCGGGGGTTGGGTCATGACCCGGTAATCTGCCGGAAGTGCGTGGTCGTCACCCTGATTTCTGCCCGAGATTGCTTGGTGATGGTTTTAGCTGTGCATGAATATTTTGAATCTTCTGAAAAGCCCGTGAGTTGTAGTATTTTTGGGCTCTGAGGGCTCCGTCGACCTGAGGGTGTCGGCCTAAATCAGAAAAAAACTCTGGTCCGAGACCTTAAAGGACGGCAGCGGCTACGTCGATGACGTCATAGATGACGTTATTTCGACGCATTCGAAAGCTTTCATCAAAATCTGTAAGCTTGTTTAAAAAAACCCCATAGTTTGCCCTTTTTACCCCTTTATTTCGATATATCCATGGACAGGTGCTTGGCGCCCCCCCTCCCCCATTTGCCCCCCCCCCAAACCTCCAATACGGCAATCTTTAATCATTTCTGGCCGCCAAATCGTTTTTAAAAGGAATTCACTGACTACGTCATTTGATGGAAGCCCATGTCTCAACTTGACCTTCGGTATGATTTTCGCGATGCCCCGCCTTCATGATGACTTAAATGGGTGAATTAAGCTAAAATCTAAGTGCTTTAAGCCTTCTTAAGGCGAAACTTGGTTTTCTGACTTTTGGTTCATCGCTCCTTAACGTCGCGATCTTTTCTTCTTTTCATGGTGTGAAGTGTTAGCCTACTAGGAGCGCTACACATCTCTGCCGTACTTATTTAAGCTGCCCGCTTCTAGCTCTGATAATATGCTCCAGGTTGTGCTTTGGACTGTGTCAGAATGCATTCTTTTACACATTTGGGGAGCATTGTGCTGCTTAAGGGGCCTTTACGGCGAAGTAGTGAAGAGTTTGATGTCGGACGCGTTTGATTCGGAATGTGCGATCTGAGGTCTACCGGTCTATACCAAAATTTGACATATTCTACGTTTCAGTTAAAAGCTACGAACTTAAAACGCGACCCCCTGCTGTTTTCCTCGAGAACCATGACGTCACTGCGTGACGTCACCGACGCCAACTCTTAAAGAGGCTTTTCTGCCAATATGCAGCACCGAAACGACGGAAAGTCTGCATAATTTCCAAGCCAAGGGCATGAGCAGGCTCTCCATCCCGTTTTACCTGTTTTTTGAAAAGCGATGTCCTGAAAAATGATGTTTTTATCAATTTCCCTACTGTAACGTTGTTAAGGCTTTTACGTTGGCAATATAGCCTCAAAACATAGTGTTTTTCACATGACTTTAAACCCCTGCTGCTGGAAAAGTAATAATCGCAGATAAGCCAAATTTGGATATATGGTAGATATAACCTTTCTGAAAATATAAGACAAATTTTAAGAAATAATATCATGTTTCTTAAGGTTCCGGGTCGGAGTTCAAATCTGACTGGGGGTTGGGTCATGACCCGGTAATCTGCCGGAAGTGCGTGATCGTCACCCTGATTTCTGCCCGAGATTGCTTGGTGATGGTTTTAGCTGTGCATAAATATTTTGAATCTTCTGAAAAGCCCGTGAGTTGTAGTATTTTTGGGCACGTCGCAGTTGGTTCGCTATCAAAGCCTTTTTTGTATTAGTCCACGACAACGGTGATGCGATTTTCTCGCCTGATGACCCAAATAGCATCGTTTTTAATGTATTTTCACCGAATTTGCGTCATTGGAGATTGCGAAAAAGTTATCACATGACTTTTTTATTTTTTCATTTTTCAGAGACACCATTTACCAAGCTTTCTCAGCACATACGCCGTGACCCCAGGAAAACTCGTTTTTTCCGAGCAGGTTCAATAAAAAAGTGTAAAAAAATGATAATTTTCGGGTGCAAAATTTACATTTCACTATGGTTTCTACCCAAAATAAAGCGACAATGGGCAATACCGATAAATACATCGGAAAACAGCAGAAAACCGCTTTTCGACCATGTGTTTACATTTTCCGTCCTACTTTTCTTGGCGGAATTGGAGCCCGCCGACCTGAGGGTGTCGGCCTACATATGAAATCGAAAAAAACTCCGGTCCGAGACCATAAACTACATATGTTACATGTACTAGTATTTGAGTCTGATAATGGAAAACACTGCAAATATAGATTTTCCTCATTAGCTATGCAAATTAAGTCACAATTAGCATAATTTGCACTTCATTATGTATATCTCTGTCTAAGCTACCTGCATACTAAGTATCATATCTGCCACCAAAAAATCAAGACCATAGCACGTCCAGGTCAAGAGTTACAAAAATGGAATTTCTGCTGCAGTACCAAGGTCACATACCAGGGGGCCCAAAATCGACCTTGAATTTCGGCTTCACAACACCTGCCCACATACCAAATATCATCGTAATCCATCAAGAGGTCCTTGAGTTATGCTGACTACAGTAGTCCGGAAACACAAACAGACAGACAGACAAACAGACACACCCAAAACAATATCTCCATTTTTCATGGAGATAAAGATCACTACTGACAGCAGTATAGAATAAACATTTCATTTCATGCTATAACATGTAGCTGATTAAGGTTAGTCAAGATTGCTGTACATGATTATGTTTAACCCAATAAGCACATAACAATATGATTCAAAAAGTAATGCACATGGTTTTATAGCAAGCTCATTTTTTCATTGAATGAGTTGATGATGAAATTTGGCTAAAAGGAGATCTCAAAAGAACAGCCATCGTTCTCCAAACATCGTTTTCCTGACAATCCAATGCTCCCGGTGGTAAGGGGTGCCTTCCTACTGACCGAAAGGCTCAGTTGACATTTTCTGTGGAAACGTTATTTTTGGTAAAAATGTCCATTAAAAGTAATTTCTGACCCCAAAACTGCTATTTTTGGGTATTCTTCCAAGGCTGGACGGAAATACCAATTTTCCTGGGATAATGGCTGACCAACAAAAAGGTCATCATTCTGTCTATTATAAAGAAGAATTTAAAAAATTGTGAGGACATGTTCTCAGCAATCCCCGGTGGCTGACACCATACAAAATGCACATGGAACATTACGATTTGGGTAATCAGATGATGAGGCTGCGTTACCATTATTGTGCACAAATACCAGGAAGTACATGTTTGCATTCGCAGACGACCTAATCTGACTGAAAAAGGCTACGAAAAACTGGCTTTTCGGGATATATAAAAGATTACACATTGCTATAGCGAAAAAATTTGGAGGCAAAACTATTGAGAAAACCTACGATTTGCGTCTTATTTTAGGGACTATTTAGGCACTAGGTCAGATCAAATTGCGAACCGGAATCTAATGTGCCTTAAGTTTACATTGATGCCAAATACAAAAATTAATCTGCTATGATACTAATGGCATTTCTTTCTGACTCATTCTTGTAGCTTTTGAAGTAAAGAAGAAGTGGTGTAGGTTTGGGCCCCCTAGCAGCTGGCTCTGGAATTGCAGGGGTGATTTGTGAATATCTTTCGATGATAACTGAACAAAGGAATGACAGATTTCCATCGGTATGTAGGTAGCTTAGGCTGAGTTTAGACAACGCATTTTCAAGCACACTTGGTGTACACTCAGCCAAAGCACGACTCAAGTATGGTCTGTTTACACACAGGGCCGTGAAGTGACTTGGAATGCCCAGCTGCGCTGGCAGTGTGACGACCGGTGTGATGGCAGTGTGACTTGCACCATATTTCTAATGTTTGCAACACACGTTTTCCTGCATAGGAGATGCCGTGTAAGTGCCCAACAAGGAAGGAGGATGAGGCGGATGTACAGGGACTTGAACCCGACATTTGTCCTCGCTGTGCTGGCGGCAGTGAAATGATTGGATCATAGAAGAACACCAAAGAAGCACCCACTGGTGGTTAAGGCCATTTCACTTGGAACATTCGACGACTTTCAATGATGATGGCAATATTGCTAGCGCAGCCATTAGCATATGACCCATGACCTCCAATTATCGTCACCGGTGTTGTTCTCTCTTTACACCTACAGAAGAACCATCAGAAGCTACGCATGACCAGGGTGGAGGGTGGCGCACATCAGTTGATGGAAATACCGTCACACGACACTTTTTCCCTTTTTAGAGCAGTGACGATTAACCCTCAAGTATCACACAGTCACCTGCAACACCCCTCTAAGGCGGGCCTTACATCTGCTTGGAGTCCTCCCTTCCGGGTTAAGGTGGGGTTGTGTAGATCCGCTCGTAGATGGCCTCCCTGACTCCACGTTCATACCAACATAGTTCTCGGTCAAGGATATCTCTTGTCTCCAGGCTGAAGGATTATCCTTGGTGTGGCTGTGTATGGTGGTAGATGGCATGTGAGTACCCGCTTTCTGTGGCCCTGCAATATTGATTGTACACAGTGGTTGGCTGGTTTCCCCAATGTAGGTGTCGCTGCACTTTGGATATTCACACTTAAGTCTATAGATGACATCGGATTGGGTGTCTTTGCGTACACGGTCCTTGGGATGGACCAACTTCTGTCTGAGGGTAGAGTGGGGTTTGAAGTTGGTAGCGATGTTGAAGCCTTGAAGGATTTGTCGGAGTTTCTCTGATACTCCTTGGATGTACGGAATAGTGGCATTCGCTGTACAGTTGTCTTCCTCTTCTGCATATGTATCTTATTCAGGGGTTTCTTGGATTCGTCAGTTGGTTTGAGTGCTTTGTTAAAAGTCCATCGTTTGTAGCCACACTTCTTCAAGGCGTTCTCAAGGTGTCTGTGCTCTTTATCCCACCTTAAAAACTGGAAGGGAGCACTCCATGTAGAACTCTCCAGTATACATGGGACACCGCTTTGAAACACATGTTCAACCGTTTTTTCCAGTTTTAATTACCAGCATTGTATTCATTTTGCCAGTTCATTCTAGTGATGCTGATCAAGAAGAGTGATGGATGTCACTCGAAACGTCCGGATATTCTCCGCATTTCATCAAGTTGTACTAGTAGTTTGAATTCTCTTTATACATTGTTTACTTGGATGTCTAACCTTCACAAACGTACCTGTATTTTTTATAGGTGGCGCTTTTAAAGACAGCCACGGATTTTACGCTTCTCCATGGGCTGCAAGATTTTAAGTGTATTTTAACTTTCTTTGATGATGTTTCTGGTGCTATGCTCGTCTGATATGTTGCAGAATATATTGGGAATCTCCTGGACTGTCTACTTCGACTGCGGACGCTCTGCGGCTCTTTTCAAGTTGTTCCTACTTCGTGCGGTGGCACCGCATTTGTCTTCAATGACATTGCTCCTGAGGTACAAGAATTCCTGCGGAACTGTCGCCCTGCAACCAACCCGCTCGTGCCACAGGAGAAGTCACTACTGAGGGTTTTGGGATTACTCAGGACGTCCTGTAGACCTAGAGGCAGTAAAGGAGGTAAAAAACACATCCAGCGAATTGAAACTGTTATTAATAGGAGACCAGCGTCCTCTTTCCGAGTTCCCTTATTATGCAAATGTCGGTTGTGTATGTTTGAGCCGGGACATACACCGCTACAGAAATGTAAATCAGGAGCATTCCTTTGTGTGAAGCGGAATCTTGTTATGTCCACATCAAGACTGACTACTCGAGTTCTGTCACACATTCCTCTAGTCAGGTCGACGAAATGTTCGGCTAGTCTTCCTGGTTTCCTTCTTGCCAATGTTCGATCGCTCTGGTACAAGACTGATGAACTCCACACTGTATGTCTGGCCAACAAAACCAGTATTGTTGCTATTACTGAAACGTGGTTAAACACGGACATTCCTGATTCTATCATCACTTTACCAGGGTATACTGTTCACAGACGTGATCGGATCTCACGTTCTGGAGGAGGAGCTACACTGTACATTTCTTCCAAACTTCAGCACAAACGACTCCCAGGCCTGGAGCACATCGATCATGAAGCATTTTGACTCTGGGTCAGACCCGCTCGACTCCCCCGTGGCCTAAACTGTTTGATTGTCGCTGCACTTTACAACCCTCCAAAGTCCTCCACTACCCACCAATCTGATGATGATGTTACAGATTACCTCGGTCGTTGTCTTGAGCAGATAGAACTGGACTATTCAAATCCAGCCATAGTCATTCTTGGTGACACCAATAAGTACAAATCACAGTCTCTGTGTGCTAGGTACGGTTTGAAGCAAGTTATCAGCAGAGCTACCAGGGGTCACAGTCAATTGGACACGTCCCCTGTACATCTTCACCTGCCTCCGATTGGGTCCTCTGATCACCAATCAATCCTGTGGTCATCGGGATCGTGGCCATCCAAACCCCCACGTGTTGTCACACGTAGGCACTGCACACCTGAAGGAATGAGGCAGTTGGGTTTACTAATGAATACCTCTGATTTCTCACCTGTGTTCAGCGCGCCAGATCCCGAGAGTAAAGCTGCTCACCAACAACAATCATTGGGGCGATCTTGGACAAAACTGTTCCTATGAGAAACTTTAAGGTTTAAGTCATCAATAATGACAAACCTTATGATTGTTAAAATAAAGGAGCTTATTGTGGCAAGACAGCAGGCTTTTCGTTCTGGTAACACGGCAGCGTATTCCAAGCTGCGTAACACTGTTGCGAAGCACATCAAAAGGGCCAAACGTCGTTATTACAAGCGTGAAGTTGATCAGTTAAAACAATCTAATCCAGGTCAATAGTTCAAGTCAATCAAAGCACTCATGGGAATGGAGGGAACGAAAGAGGACACCAACACCACTGACCCTGCTACCTCACACTGTGATTGCAATATATTGGCTGAACACTGTGCTTCAGTATGGGGTCATGTGAACAGTGTTGTACCCACAGAACAGAACGTTGTGCACAAGTTGTCAGAAACGGCTCTTCAGCTCTTCTGGATCGGTCAGATCAAGTTGAAACTGCGTCAGTTGAATTGGAGGAATGCTGCTGGACCGGATAATATTCCACCTTGGGTCCTGAAACAGTTCCACGAGGAACTTGCCCCTGTTATTTGTGACCTACTCCTGTGTCAGGGCCGTTCCAAAGAAGCCAAGACCACGTTTTCCTACTGAATATCGACAGATCACTGGTCACAGAGCAGCGTGAGTAAAGTGTTCGAGGTACTTCTGCGAGACGCTCTACTACAAGACACTATGAAGAGTTTGACTCCATCTCAACATTGTTTTATGGGAAAATGGTCAACTGTTACAGCTCTGATTCACATTCTCCAAACTTGGCATGATGCACATAACTCCAAACCAAAGATGGACATACACGAGGTAATTGTGGATTTTAGTCATGCATTTGACACGATCAGTCATGGACGACTTCTGCTCAGTATAGTTACTGGATGGTAGATCTCAGTTGGTGAAATGGGGCTCCTGTTCATAATGTTCTGGCAGGTGTTCCCCAAGGTGGACTGTTGTCTCCATTGTTGTTTGTGATCTGTATGAACTCACTAGATGCTTGTTTACCATTGTCTGTATTGCCAGTTAAATATGCTGATGACCTCACCAACACTGAACTACTGATGGGGTCACTACCTGGGCAGACCCAGAGAGCGCTGGATTCTGTTGCTGAATGGGGTGAAGGGTTTTCACTCTCAGTGAATGTGAAAAAAACAAAAGATATGATCATTAGTGCTTGGAAAAAAGAAAATGTCCCCACCCCACCCCATCCTTCAATAGAAGGCCACCAGATTCAAACTTCTATAGGTGTATTCATTTCGTATGATCTGACTTGGGACACCCATGTCCAGTACATGCTCTCTAAAACTCGCCCAAGAATGTACTACTTAACTGTAGCCAAGAAGGCTGGTTTGTCTACAGATGTTCTCACAAGCATTTATTTTAAATTAGTATTTATACCTCCCTAACTAGAGTATGCCAGCCCGGTTTGGGGAGGCCAAACGCCTATCAAATCTGCTCGAAAGTGGGCAAAAACGATGTTGTAAGATTATAGGTATCCCCGTAGAGTCTCTTCCTTCTCTGTCTTCAAGGCGGGACCAGGCCGTGACCTTGCGCACACTGCAAAACATCTAGGAGGATCCTCACAACCCTCTGCTTGATTTTGTGTCCAAACCGTCGCAGATCAACTACAATCTGCGTCGGGCCCATGAACAGGTCCTCCCCTCACTAAGCAAAACTAAGCGAAATGACCTTTCATGCCGCATGCTCTAAAGTTATTGTACAAGAACCATCTCTATACATGTTGCGAGCTTTTGTACTTTCATGGTTTTTGGTCGGTTCCCAGCAAATTTTGATGTAGACCACGTACGTCCATATTTTAAATTGTATAGATTGAAGATATAACTTATATTGATTGCTGTTCATGTTTTTTTAGAATCCTAATGTTTCCTGTGTATCCTGAGAGCGATTTTTACTATTAGACAGGTGTAATTTCAGCTTCGTACAGTAATTGTGAGTGGGTCAGATCTAGGGCAACTGATCTTAATATGAACTTCCAAGGGTGTGGTCATCTTGAAATTTAATCTCCAAGCAGATATGGCAATGGCAGTATCAAAAGGGCAAAAGCAGTCCAATTGGCCACTGGCAGCCAACTGGACTGGTTTTGCCCTTTGGATACTGTCATTGCCACTGGTAAATCTGCTTGGAGATTATTGAAATCAAGTCAGTCACTCATAAACATCTGAACAACAAATTGAGATATTTCAGTCTCAAGAAGATATAATTGTGCCTTAACATGTATCTTTGTGCCAAATCTCCACTCATTCAATGAAAAAAATGAGCTTGTTAATGTTATAAAACCACACAATTTATCTTTTTTACCCCCAACCCCTCCCAAAGTTAATTTAGGCCTAGGAAAATTGGAAGAAATTTACCTCAAGTTAGGCTACACCAATTTATTTCTTGGTTAACGGATCCGCCAGTTTTTTTTTACTAATTCAAAAATTATTTCATAATAAAAACAACTGTTATTGTCTGTCTTTACTTCATGAATCACAGCCAACGGGTCAGAAAATAAGCCTTTATTAGGAGCTTAAGTAACGTTACACGTTTGTGAAAAGTCTTACTGACACATGGACGCTGCAAGGTTAAATGGGAACATTTTCCTAAAAATCGGCAAGCAGCAGAAAAATTACTGGTTTCTTGTAGCACTATTAATAATACACAATATTATGAAAATATTGTGTGTGGTTTAGTTTTGCTTTTAGTGTGGGGCTTTAGCCCCAAACTGCTAAAAAAGGCCAGAAATTTGGTGAGAGAACAGTCTGGAGCTTGTCTGTATGACGGAAGATTTGGCCCTAGAATTTCAAGGGCCTGAAGAAGCATGCTCAAAACCCTATAGATATACAGCAGATACTTTGACCATTCAAGTTTCCCAGGCAGATTGAAGGTTTTGTTCAATTTTCTCAACCTTTTCCTATGGTTGCTTGCCTCAGGTTCCAAGTAGAAAATACATGACTTAAGTTGTGTAATATACTGTTCCACTTGTTGAACTTGAAGGCACCGTTGGTCCTCGGTAATGCTTGGGTCACATTTTTAATCCGGGGCCCGGCCGGGAAGTCTTTGGGAACGAAAAATGTGATATAAAAAAAAGCAAATACACAAAATGCCTAAAATTATTTTAGAGCCTAGCTTGGTCATATATTTATTGATACACAGATTAACGAACACGTTTCCGAAAACAGCCCGGCCGGGCCCCGGTTGGGAAATGTGACCCTACAGAATGTAGCATAAGGGGTCATAGCAGGGAACCTATGCCCAATTTTTTTCAAAAATTCAGATTTTTTTTCTGTCTGTTTATATCCTACAAGAGGGTTATAATATAGCTTGCTTTTTCTTTATATGTGGCTGATTGTGGCAGGGATAAATGTAGTGTCCTACATGTACCTGCTCGCATCTTCTTTCCAGGACCAGACGATGAAGATTTACAAAATGTAGCAAAAGCCAGCAAGATGATATCAGAAACATAATGTGATAAGGTGTGTGTTGTCAAAATAGCATCGGCTTGAAGATTTTTCCAGCCTCTTTGTTGATAAGAAGCAAACCTGAAGTTGTAGGCCTCCATTTGTACTTGAAACAGCCAAAATGCTAATTTGCTTCCTCCTTCCATGCCTTTATTTATTTCTTTATTTTTTGCCCGCCTGCTTCATTATTTTTCTAGCAAAATCCTTTAACCAAGAAATTGAATTGGTGTGGCCTTAAGGGAATCTGTTAAGTGCATGATATCAAATTACCTGTCCAGTTCATATGTTTCTCCCAGCAGGGGATTGAATGGTTTACTCAGCCTGTGTTCATTGGAGGAACATGCAGACACTGCAAAAGCTGTCACATACTGAAAAAGTAAAGAGAGACAAAATATCAACTTTTGGGTCAAAATCATACTGGGGAAAATCTACATTCTGTATCTGTATAGCCAGTACAACCATCCTTGTTGTGATACCGGGATATCATTCTTTTATGATAACTAGCGAGATATCATGGTGAGATTGGCCAATTTGCCTCATATTTTTGACCGACAGGGATTTCCCTATAAAGCTAAAGAATGAATCAGTTCCAGTGTCCCGCCATTTTGCTGTAATCCCAGCACCATCCTAATGATTTTCATAGTCAAGAGTATTTTTTCACATATTTCCATGGCAATTTTGCTCATAATTTACTATTTTTCGGCCAAGTGGTATGCATTTTCTCACTGTTATGGCCGCCTCTGTGAAATTTTGTGAATTGCTAATACACCGGTATCACATTGGCCTACAATATTATTGCATCTCACTATGACAAAGGAATCATTCTTATAGGTGGATATCAGATTCCTACTGGTATTTTACAACACATTCAATTACAATGTAAACAACTTGTCTCTGAACCAAAGCACGCTGATCAGAAAACAATATTTAGGTGCTTCTAAGCGGTACATGCAGAAGAATTCTCAACCGTATGGTTACAACTAAGGCCAGACAAATTTGATTCATTTGGTTCTCGGAATTGCCCACTGCTATTCCCCCCCCCCCCAATATACACAACACCTCCCATTCGGGTTTCTGTAAAAACCGGGGTCCCGTGGGGCACCCCGAACCCACGGGGTGCCCCTCGGGGGGCCCCTCGGGGGGCCCCACTGGGTACAATGCCTGTAATAGAATGCTAGTACATGCTGTACTAAGCCCGAATGTACAATTGATATCAATAACAGCACCCATGCCACTCCACTGTTGCTGCCTCTCGACCTACCAGCGGTTCACGTCCAGCAGGGCACCAGCAGACAATCGGCGCCGGCCTACCAGCGGGCCAATCGCAGCGCACAGACTGGGACACACCCATCGGCTGGGCGGCGAGATTTCAAAGAGTTTATAATTATCAACTCCGCCCCGTGAATTTAGTAATAAATAACAAAGGAATGAGGTCAGCGCCCGGCAGTTCTGACATCAACGTTCTATGGCTTCAATGATCTGAACTCCAACGCTACTACCTTTGTACAGGCAAGGTCATATGATGTCCTTGGTACAGGCGACGCGAACATGAATGTCTCTCTACTCGCCTCTGCCGTTGTCACAGCGTCACAGTAAATGCCAGGATTTAGCTCACGTTGTGGGAAGGCCGATATTTTGCGGGATGTAAATTAAAGACTGCGATTCTTCCACTCACCACTAAGCGTAATGTTAGTTAACATGGGAAAACCCAGGTTACTACGTGTTTTCTATTCATACTTGATAGGTAATATCCTTGTCTAATGTACACTGCATAATTGTGTGTATTCGTGTCACATCGCGTCACACTGAAGCAAGTCGGAAGCCAAGACACTCCGCAAACTTTTTTTCGTCCGCAAACGGGGCCCCGCGGTTTTTTTTACAGAAACCCCTCCAATTCAGGAAATTTTTAAACACTACATTTCTATGAACCCATTCAACAATTTTCCAGTATAGCAAAGTGCCTTTATTCAGCTTTTGTCTGCCAATGTTTTTATGTTTAACGTTTATGGTTTTTCATGAATGGCAGAAGTACACAATATAGAAAAAGGTATTTTTAATAATTTTCAATCAACAGGTGCATCTACTGCACAATGGGATTACCAGCTGAGGATGAGTTTGTTGTCTACCACAGAGTCTTTGTTTTTCTAAGCTGCAAACTTGAATAATCGTGATATTATTCTTTATATCATGCAAGCGCCTATCTTCACCCCAGACTTATTGGAAAATTTTGATTTGTATTTTTTCCCTGTCACACTCACAGTGACATTTTTTTGGACATAATCTGAGAACCAACTAATCAAAGTGGTGTGGCCTAAGCTATCTGCAGCACAATTGAAGACTTGAAGATTTGTTAAGAAATGATAACACATAGTTTATACACATACTAGTTTTCCAGTCCTATCCTTACTAGTCACTGACAAAAGATAGCGGATGCTGTCAGAAACGTCTGACTCTTTCAAAATTTTATCCAGTTGCTTGAGTAACTATTTTTGGCGTATCTTATTACCTGGATGTCTAACCTTCATCAACGTTACACACAACAAGCACAACTTTGTTTCCCTTTCCCTTTGTGATATGAGTTTGGGGCCGTAACATCTTTAAGATGGCAGACATTGGTTGGTAAAAATAGTTTGGAACATGGTGGAACAAGATCAGCATGTTTACATAGTCCTTGTGTTTCACATTGTGCATTAAGGTTTAACTTAGTAATACTAGCACCATAGCAAAAAGATAGTTAAAGTCCTCCCACACCATATTAGGTGTATAGGGTGGTGCCCATCTCCATTTCATAGCCCTGGGCCACTGACTGTGGTTCAATCACTGCAGCAGGGGGCTAGTCCACTGGCAGTGGAGT
The DNA here is from genome assembly GCF_035083965.1 of Branchiostoma lanceolatum. Classification (NCBI taxonomy): domain Eukaryota; kingdom Metazoa; phylum Chordata; class Leptocardii; order Amphioxiformes; family Branchiostomatidae; genus Branchiostoma; species Branchiostoma lanceolatum. Next base: position 15,121,995 of record NC_089739.1, read on the forward strand.
GTGTTCCATACTGTTTCTGAATCAGAAGTATGTACCATTTTTATAAAGTCTTTGGTATGACCCAGACACGTCTTACCCGGGCACGAACTCAGGACTTCTGGCTCCTAATAATTTGAACCAGATGTGGTAAGTGACAGAAGCGCAGATCACTACACCACAGGGACATGCCCTGCTCCATAGCATAGCAGATAAAAATCTTTAAAATGATGTAACGGGGGTGCCCTAACATCGCACGCGCCCTAACATTGCACGGATTGCTTACTGATCTTATAATGCATACGTACGCCATGTTTGTGACCACTGAGGCACTGACTATGCTGATAAGGAAGGTAAATAAACCAAGTCCATGCACATAGCATCATTTACATCCAGAATATACATGTACATATTCATTTCTTGTTTGGTCGAAAAACAGTATTTTGACCACAAAGATGGTAGCGCTGAATTAATATATAGAGGGTCACTACGTAGAGACGGCCCGCACCTCTACATTATACAACCTGTCAAGGAGACACACAACTGTCATTGATACACATAAGAAATATAACTTCATGAAACACTAAGAACTTGGGTCTTTAAGTATTTATCGAGTAGAAAACCGACCAAAGAAAAACAACGTAAACATCGCTGTCGTCTGGCGAACTTGTTTTCCCGCCTTTTTTCTGGCCATAATGGTGGCCAGATGAGTCAACGCACAGCGTGGTCCAGAGATTTTGAACGCTCTAACATGTGATTGGTATAGACTATTAAATTAAAGGAAACTGAATGCAGAGATGGCGAAGATATTTGCCAATAAGCAGACAGAGTGTTGTTGATGTAAGCGGTGTCGTTTTTTCGAAATAATTTGGTCAGTCAGGCTGCATTCAGTATATATATGCTGTGTACGTCGTCAGTGCGTAGTAGCCCATTTCCCGTGAAAACGTGAGCTGGGATGTGCTAGATATAGCTCTCCTCATGTGAAGTGAGAAGTGCACAAAGTCACAATTCTGTGGTCAAATGAAAGCTAGTCTAAGAATACAATAGACTACAAGCCAATATTTACATTTTCTTAACTTCATCAGCAACTTCTAAAGAGAGCAAAATTGCAAAAGTGTGCTACATGTAAGTTAGGCACACTGTTTGGCATAGCCCTAAATCACAAGGTACATTTGCGAAAACGTCTCACAGCGTTTGCTGCTTGTAACGTGGAGCGAGGACTTATGAACAGTATGAATGCATTTCATATCCAAGTATGTTCTTTAGATGAATGTGTTCAAAATTAATTCATCAAAACCTGACCACTCTCTGGCAATCAGTGCTAGAGCGTTGTGAGTTTGAGCGCTGCAAAAAAGTGCGATGTTAGGGCATCTCCCGTTACAACCATAAACATGTGGAAAATATTGCTTTTTTGGCAATGATGGATATAGAAGGCCATTTCTGTCAATTTTTCCCCAAAGAACAACACTTCTGTGTGTAATCGGTACCTTCTTAGAATGTGCGGTCTAACTCATTGAGCTATTCTGTACTTTTACAGACTGAGGAACCCTGTTCATTAATGTGGACCCAACTGTGTACTCTCCAAGCAGAGGCTGTTTCTTGACGCGTTTTTAGGCATTTTTGTTGGGCTTTCTATTTTGTCCCATTTTCTTTGTCCCATTTTCTTTGTCGCCAGCCCACACCTCTGCCTGTGGTAGTGAGCTCTATCCTCCCTACTGCAGGAAGATTTTTGTCCATCAAAGTCTTAAAAATTTTTCCGTCAAAGGCAGCAAAATCTGATGTTGAAAATTCTTGAAAATGAGGCAGTTGTCATGGGTAGGGATTGTGTGCGGTCCCAATTCGTGGGTCACGACTGTGTTGGACAGGACTGGTGATCGCCTTGGGCAGACCGCTTAATGCTAATGCCTATGGGGAAAATTTTTGACACACAGAGAAAAAGCGGTCGCCAAGGCTATGTGATCGAGTTGAAGAGGTGGTCGCCTAGGCAGGTTTGACTGTATATAATGTTTTTATTGTAGAGACGTTTTGAGATTATATGAAACTTCACATAACAAGTTAATTTTTTGCCCGGGGCACCATGGGTGCCCCAGGCTATTGTGATGGGAATCACGTTGGTTCAATGGGTCTTGGTCGATGGGTCGACAAGAAATGACGCAATTCTTCACCGCACGCAACCGCTAATAGACTATTACAAAATATCTCTTTTCCGTTTGAAACAATTCATGAAACACTAATTATTATACTACGTGTATTTTTGTCTTGGCGCCTGAGTCGAGATTGACCAAGGCAACAATGAAGGCAACAATGAAGGCAACAATCAATGGATCTTGCTCAAACCATGCCCAAATTTGGTCAACAAGGCAACTTACCCAAACCATGCTCAAATTCGTGGCGTCCATGCATGCATTGCTATGCATGTATTGTGCTGTCAACCTTCCCTATCCTGAAAAATGGCCATATTTCATCTATGCCACAAAATTGCACAAGAAAAAACTGATTTTGTCGAGAAAACGACCAAAAATCGACAAAAATAATACCATGTAGTGAGGTGTAAAGATTATATATATTATTATCTTTAAAATTCCCACTAAATCTGCAGGAGCCCCCGTAGCTCAGTGGTAAAGTTCGCTTCGTAGTGATCACAACATCATGGCATGGCGATCTGGCAATCAGTGCTAGAGCGTTGTGAGTTTGAGCGCTGCAAAAAAGTGCGATGTTAGGGCATCTCCCGTTACAACCATAAACATGTGGAAAATATTGCTTTTTTGGCAATGATGGATATAGAAGGCCATTTCTGTCAATTTTTCCCCAAAGAACAACACTTCTGTGTGTAATCGGTACCTTCTTAGAATGTGCGGTCTAACTCATTGAGCTATTCTGTACTTTTACAGACTGAGGAACCCTGTTCATTAATGTGGACCCAACTGTGTACTCTCCAAGCAGAGGCTGTTTCTTGACGCGTTTTTAGGCATTTTTGTTGGGCTTTCTATTTTGTCCCATTTTCTTTGTCCCATTTTCTTTGTCGCCAGCCCACACCTCTGCCTGTGGTAGTGAGCTCTATCCTCCCTACTGCAGGAAGATTTTTGTCCATCAAAGTCTTAAAAATTTTTCCGTCAAAGGCAGCAAAATCTGATGTTGAAAATTCTTGAAAATGAGGCAGTTGTCATGGGTAGGGATTGTGTGCGGTCCCAATTCGTGGGTCACGACTGTGTTGGACAGGACTGGTGATCGCCTTGGGCAGACCGCTTAATGCTAATGCCTATGGGGAAAAATGGCCATATTTCATCTATGCCACAAAATTGCACAAGAAAAAACTGATTTTGTCGAGAAAACGACCAAAAATCGACAAAAATAATACCATGTAGTGAGGTGTAAAGATTATATATATTATTATCTTTAAAATTCCCACTAAATCTGCAGGAGCCCCCGTAGCTCAGTGGTAAAGTTCGCTTCGTAGTGATCACAACATCATGGCATGGAGACACGGTAAATGGACTGTTTTCTTTTTCTCTTTTTAAACATCCAATTAATATATACAATGCCTTTGTTTTATGAACAGGACATCGTAAATTCCAAACCTGGCCTTTTTTTTAGTTAATTTTAACGGAATGTCCTTGCTATTAGTAACTGGTTGGTGTTGGTTGAATAAAAATGCTAAATAAAGAAAAACGAACATGAAACTTTAGACGATAATCGATAAGCTGTTCTCCAGCGTCATGAGATATTTACGGATGTTGACTTTTATTGTTTAGTAAGTAGACTTTTGAGACTTACTTTGTTTGTACTAAGTTTGTAGTAGAAGGGAAGTACAGAAGTCGTACTGTTTGTTGTGTCAATTAAGTTCATATTACGACCGCAAAAATGTATACAATGTCATGTAAAAAGGAACGGTATTGTCGTAGTCTATCAGGAAGTACAGAAAACAGATGTTAGTTTTTCATAACCAAACCAAGGGAACATCTATAGGTAAGTTATTCATAATCAAGGAACTTCATGTCAATTAAAGGACGCACACTTTTACCCAGGGCCCTCTAAGCAACTTCTCCTGAACATCCAGGTGTCATATAAGACCTACCTTCTAGTCTTCCCAAACATATGGGGTCACCAATTATTTTGGTCACATCCTGCCCCGGGCCAGCTTTTTTTAAAGCATCTTGTTTTCCTGCAGTAGGGAGGATAGAGCTCACTACCACAGGCAGAGGTGTAGGCTGGCGACACAAAGAAAACAGGACAAAATAGAAAGCCCAACAAAAATGCCTAAAAATGCGTCAAGAAACAGCCAGTGCCCAACTTCTGCTTGGAGAGTACACAGTTGGGTCCACATTAATGAACAGGGTTCCTCTGTAAAAGTACAGAATAGTTCAATGAGTTGGACCGCACATTCTAAGAAAGTACCGATTACACACATGTAGAACTGTTGTTCTTGAGGAAAAAATTGATAGAAATGGCCTTCTATATCATTGCTGGGACAAACATAGTGACTGAACCATCTAAAATTGTCTTTACTTCATTAACATATCAATTCAGAGGTTTGGTATAAAAACCTAGTTCTACCAGATCTGTCCTGAGTCACTGACGAAAGATAGCGGATGCTATCTGAAAATTTTATCCACTGGCAGTTGCTTGTCGAGTAACTAGTTTTGGCGTGACTACTTTTGGACAATTATGTGCATTTTTTCGGATCTATGTTCTTGAAGTAGTAGAGTGCTAGGAGGAGAAAGACTGAAATGGATGATAATGGGTAACCCTAGCACAATTCTTCATCTCAGACCTCAGTATAAATACATGTTCGCACGGCGTAAAGCAGGCACAGAAAAACTTACAGACCATGTATTTTTCTTTTTGAAAAGCTGATATTATTTTCTTTCGATCGGTTAAAGATTTGGCTCTGTTTGCGCAGTTTTAAGATTTTTGAATGAATTTTTGAATTCAGTCTTTTGAATGTATTGGATTATAACTGAATGCAACCTGAAAGCTCATCACAGCTTCAAACTAGTCATGAGTATAAGTTTAACATCCTTTATTCAATGGTAACGTTAGGTTACAGTATACTATTATGATACAGTGACATCAAAAAACCTCAACTTGAAAACCATAATGTCTCAGTCATGTTGTGAGTTGCTTCTATTCAAGAAGACTAAATTATAGTTTTATCCAATCCCCTGAGTGATCTTCTTGACCAAGTTTGACTGCAATACAATGTACACATGTAAGTCAGCCATGTGTAATGCATAGTATTACTTTCAACAAGGGCATGCTGGTATAAGTAGGGTAGTCCCTAGATTCAACTTTCATCTGATTTGAAAGGTTGTAAATGAAAGCAATTCAGTACTGACACCTCGTAACTGCTCACATACCTGCAATCTGACCAGAGAGTCCCCACTGGCGCTGGCCTTATCCAACAGGTAGGAGTAGTCCATGTACTCACATAACCTCTGCAGGAAGCTCAGGGGCTCATTGAACACCACTGGCATGGTAATCTTGGACAGCTCCTATATGATGCAGAAGTAGGAACTGTTTGATATTGTTCAGGTTCACCAGCACAACCAAAGTGTCATCTTTACATGGTTATTATGATATGTTTAGAACTAAAGGAGCAACACTTAATTCAAAACATTTGGACAAAGAAGAAGTAATTATAAAGACAAAAAGGAACAAGCAGCTGTAAAAACACCATCATTCACAGTGTCATGATGTGCAAAGAGCATGATTGGCTAAGAACTGATTTATCATACAAGTTACATTGCTTTTAATTATTTCTATCGCTAGTATCCTAATAATTTATCAGTCTTCTCTTTTCCAGTATCATCTTCATACAACAGCATACATGTACAATGTCATGTATTAACAGGCTTTCAAATTGTTATTTTCCAACGTCTTTCTCAGTAAGTTACCTGGGTCTTCAGAGAAGGGAGTAAGCACAGAAGACAAGAGGCAAACACTGGTGTTAGTAGAGCAGACAAACACAAGCTTGTTAGTGCTTTGGAAACAGCACATCATCAACACACATCTGACACTTTCCAGGACGCGCCAGGCCCTGTGCAGAAGAGGTGAGCAGGTCGGCTCGACCTGGAGAGTCACGGAAACCTCGAATTTGCAGGCACGTGAAACACGATTACCACACCGCAAATTTGGCTTTTCGTGCTGTGTCAAGAGGGCCTAAAACACCCAGCACAGGGACAGTGCAAGGTAAAAAGCAGCCAGCAGACAAGGGTTAAGATCTGCTGCATATTTCTTATTCATAATTGCATATTTAAATAATAACCAGAGCGTCACATAAAGCCCTTGACCCTTGTATACTGCATATTACAAACGGATGAGTTTGGGTGAGTTCGGATGTGTTCGGGTGCGGACCTGGTGTTTAGGCATACCCATGCAGGCACTCCCATGCCCTATTTCATGACATTTGGCTTCAATATAGTGACATTTGGCTGCAATATAGTTTAATGTGCATGTTTTCACCAACACCTATATGAATCCCTAGATTAGTTTTTTTTGTTCTGTCTTGCTGATGAACTTTCAGAAAGTAAAAAGGGCAAATATATGATATTTCTACTTAAGAGTCATAAAAGCTTAGAAGTTCCTTACCATAGGGATATTCAGAGAATGTACACGAAATGTACATAATTGTACCTCAGACTACACTACTGGTGGGACAAACAAGTTTTTAAGGAGGACAGTCTGTAATAAGTATCATGCTTATGTGGCACTATATGTCATAATAAAAAACAGATCAGATATATAAACTGTAAAGAGATTTTCATGTCATCACCTTACCTTGCCAATGCATTGTTTGAGAATGGTCCACACACTGAAGTCATCTTTGTCAAATGCCGGAGCTGGGAGGCAGTGCCTGTTGACAGGACATTGGATTAGACGATATCACAACAATCCCAAATCTTTCAATTTCACAGAACAAAGAATGTAAGCCAGAACAGGTCATAATACTAGTCGAGTAGGGATCAGAGGTGGGTGCACCGGTACAGAAAATTCAGGTCTAGGTCTGGTCCACGTCCAGAACCTGATTATTACAGTAGTACAGTAGGACTATATCATATTTTGAAGACAACGAACAAGCTAGTACAGGTCTCTGTGAGTGAAAATCATGTTCAAATTTTACATTTGAACTAGGTTTCAACGACCTCATACCTTCGCCAAATGATGTATACTTTTTTGAGCAGTTCTGTGTGTTCTGCTACTGCAGTGGTGTGGACACTCTTCGAGGAACATAAAATATATTTTTTAATTGATTATGTCCTCATTTGCATAAATCATATCAGCTGTTCATCTTCTCTATCCAAATAACACAAGTATGAAAGTCTTAGCAAAAAAGGCTATTGATAAAAAAAGCATTTCCTCATAGATTATGTCAATGAGGCCTTATCATCTTCATGAAAAAAGGCTTTTTCATGGAGATACTGTTTTGTGTGCATTTGCGTGTTTGTGTGTATGTTTGTGTCACCGGATGTTTAAAGTCATCAGAACTGTAGACGTGTACAGCTGTAGATGGATTGTAATGATATTTGGTATGTGGGTAGGTGTTGGGAGGAGAAAGGTCAAGGTTGATTTTGGGCCCCCTGGTATGTGTCACTGGAACTGCAATGGCGTATTTGTAAAAATCTTCTAAGGAGAATAACTGAAGAAAGGAACGACAGATTGTCATGTTATTTGGTACGCAGGTAGGTTGGACAGAGATGTACACACTTAAGTGCAAATTAGGCAAGTTGCGACTGAATTCGCATAAGTAAGGAGGAAAATCGTTTGCATGTGTGCATGTTGGTGTCGCCGGATGCTTAAAGTCAGCAGAACTGTAGAACGTGTAGATGGATTGTAATGATATTTGGTATGTGGGTAGGTGTTGGGAGGAGAAAGGTCAAGGTCGATTTTGGGCCCCCTGGTATGTGTCACTGGAACTGCAATGGCCTATTTGTAAAAATCTTCTAAAGGAGAATAACTGAAGAAAGGAACAACAAATTGCCATGTTATTTGGTACCCAGGTAGGCTGGACAGAGATGTACACACTGAAGTGCAAATTATGCAAATTCATTGTGTTTGCGTGTGTGTTTGCGTGTGTGTATATTTGTGTCACCGGATACGTAAAGTCAGCATAACTGTAGAACGTGTGGATGGATTGTAATGATATTTGGTATGTGGGTAGGTGTCGGGAGGAGAAAGGTCAAGGTTGATTTTGGGCCCCCTGGTATGTGTCACTGGAACTGCAATGGCCTATTTGTAGAAATCTTCTAAGGAAAATAACTGAAGAGAGGAGCGACAGATTTTCATGTTATTTACCCTGCAGGTAGCTTAGACAAAGATGTATACAATGAACTGCAAATTGGACTTAATTTGCATAAGTAATGAGGGAAATCTATATTTGCAGTGTTGTCCATTGCATATTGTCGCACATTTGCATAATTGATAGCTATCGATATTTCTTTCCTTCTCAGTCACAATTTTCAGAGTCCTATCATGGAATGCATGCGCAGCAGATTTATAAACTTTCCCAGCAGCAGATTTATAAACTTGATTTGCACAATTAGCATATGATTATGTAAATCATACCATTAGCTATCTACAAGTCAAGAAAACATCAGGATCCGTCCACACCTTCTTGTGTTATTCTGTTTCAAAGTTTGAAACAAAATCAGCTCCTGTAGTTCCAAAAAAGTCGCCAGGGGGCCCAAACATACAGTACTTATGCTTGGGTCACATTTCCTATCCGGGGCCCGGCCGGGCAGTCTTGGAAAACGAAAAGTATGATACTAAAGAAAACAAAAAACACAAAACGTACCAAAAAGTATTTAAGAGCATAGCTTGTGCCTATTTATTGATATACACTTTAATTTTTCATTTCTACAAGCAGCCCGACCGGGTCCCGGTTGGGAAATGTGACCCTAGCATTACTCTCCCTCCCAAGAGCTATCTGCCACTGAAAAATTATGACCAAAGCATGTCCAGAACATGAGATATCAAAACTGGAAGTTTGGCTGCAGTACTATAGCAAGCCAATAGGGGGCCCAAAATCTCAAATGAACTCAATGAACAGATGAGCTAATCTTCCACTGGTCGTGACAGGAAGAGAGACACTATATACAGTATTTACAGGTTCATTGTACCGGAGAAATTCCCCTAGCTCTTTTTGACAAGCACAATGAACAGCGGACCACGGCTTAACGTTATTCTAAGGACTGCGACCCTTTTCGGTAGCGCGCATGTCGAGTGAGCGACACAGCCGGGATTGAACCCGGGACGTCTAGTTCCAGAGGCAGGATCGCTAACCACTGGACTAAGCATGCTAAGCACGCAAAAAGGAACAAGACAGTGATGAAACAAAACATACAAAATAATCTTTAATAAGTTCTGTAATGAGATGGTTGCATTGGTGAGATTTTCGCGTGAAATGGTGTGTAATCTTTGTAGGATACTAGGTTAACTTAAATATTAGAAAAAGTTTTTCCCTGATGTTTCGTTCCAGTCAAATCGTTTAGGTGCTGGTCTGATGTTAGAGGTTCTGTGTTTTTCTTTAACACGATGTTAAGTGGACTTTGAGTGGATGAACACTGATAACATGCAATGGTCAGAAAACACAGTTAAGGGATTGACGCAAACTAATAAAATATGTTAAACTTTTAAGAAGGATAGGCTAGAAATCATATAATCTACTGTACTACTGTCGTTTGGTTGAAAACACGTAAATTTTCCCTGCAGATCAGCGGCTACCTTGCTGTTTATATGCCAAGTTACCGGTAGCTTGGATACAGAGGTCACAGAATAGTCTGCCAAATTTGTTTGGGGGTGCCTTGTCCATATGTTGCCTGTCTGGATTAGTTTGAATTTACAAATTGATTGTCGTCATCATGAAAGTCACTGTTAACATAGTCTTGCAAATTACCGAAACAAGAGTTAAAGGAAGGTAAAGCAATTTAATGGCCAAAAAAGTGGAAATGAATAAATGCTGAAATCTTTAAGTGACATTTACTAACACTGTTTAGCACATTGCGTAATATAATACTTTGAGCTTTTAAAACCACACAAAAACGAGGCTAATGATGTTCCCCTTAGTTAGCGAGGCCACAAAAACTCGAAATTATGCAACCGTTTTTCCTCCGACAGTCTTCGGCAGGTTTCGGCGAGGTTTCGGCAAATTCCGGTGTCATGTCCGATAGCGCGGCAATATTCTGTGAGTTCACAACCACGTCATATTTTTGCATAATGGCCGTCGCTATACATTGTGCTGTTTGACCTAAAGAAATGACTAAATAGATTGCTTTTCAAAATCCAATTTTCGGGGGATAAAACTGCTGAATTAGCTTCCTTTAAGATCCCCCACCCCCCGAGAAGAATGAATCCTTGTGCGCTGTGACTGGAGATTTTGTTTTCCAAAATTTCAAAGCATGATTTGGGAGTTCCTGTGCGTGGTGGAAGAGCTCGGGCTAATATACACAAAAGAAATTAATCGGCCTTTAGACAGTCCGAAAAGTTCGCGATCCACTCGCACCCATGCAGTGGATATCAAGAGACTTGGATGGAACTTTCCTTACGTGATTTTTGTATTCATTTCTTTAGAAAAAGATAATCCCCCCCGATAAGTGTTTCGCTCGTTTACTCTTTGTTCTGTGTAGGTTTTTTTTTTACTTTCTACTTAAAAGTAGTAGGTCAACTCCTTTTTCACACGTTTAGAAGTACAGGATGTCTGTTTTGATGGCTTTTGTGTTGGAGTCGCCCGTTGGGTAGCATGTCTTTGCTGTGATGATGCTGTTCGATTGTTGAGACAAGGGGTCTAGTTTAAGTATTGTCCTGAATGGGAGGCTGTTTTCCTGCTTTGTGTGCTTGTTCACGGCGTTTCACCCGTGTTTGAAACTGAACCGCTGTGGCTTGTGTCATTGTTATCTTCATCAAGAGCTTGGAACCTGTTGTGAACACTGACATTGGCTATTCATATAATAATTTGTCAGCGCAATCTGACGACACCTGGGTGTCTGTCGGCGTAAACCGCACGATTGAACGTTTTGTATTGCGCTCGACAGCTCATCATACTTACATTGAAGAGATTTGACTTCGCTCAAAAGCTAGCACTTGACACTGTTGAGATGTGCGATATCTTCCAAAAGTTGTCTTTTCTCTAAGACAGATATTCCGTCACACACATGGTTTTGTTCACATGTTTTTAGTCTGTCCTCGAGTACGGAGAGCTTTAGTTTGCAGAACTGAAATCTCAGATGTTTTCTGGTCTGAGATTGATTTGACAAGACATGCTTCCAACTTGTTCATATTGTCTTGTTTTATTTTATTTTTATTTTATATTGTCTTGTACAATAGAATAGTCTACAGGGATGACAGAGGTGAACTGATTCGCTTTGTCGGCTCGGCTCTGAGGCGTATCTTCTGACAGTTCTTCACCAGAAGACATATCATTGCTGTAACAGTCAACTAAGACTTTAGGCACGGTATTAACGGTTAGATCAACTGCAACTGGCAAGGACAAAACGTCTGCAACAGTCGTTTCTATACAGGCCCATTACCCTGTACAACAAACTGTCGTAATAGGGAACTGTTAACTTACTATTGACTGTCACCAAACCATGCTTTGTGGTTTCCTCGCCTCAAGAATATATTGTACAGTTTTTGTATATTGATTGTCTGGTAGTGTTATGTGATGACTTTGTAATATATTTTGCTACTGTTTCATTTTCAAAACTGTCAGCAAACTCTGCAATTCAGAAATATAGTGAGGCTTTGTTCATTTTGATTAACACGGTACAGTAGAAGCCAGAGAAGCCTGAATTTGACCCGAGAAGCCAGAATTATGGCTTCACGCTTAACCCCGGGAGGTCAAAATTTCGGCTCAGTTTAAATCTCCCGCGATATCCTATGCCCCAACAGGGAATCAACCAATCAAAAAGCTTCTAACTGGTGGAACTGACCAATCATAGGATACTAACCTATGGGGCCTTGTTTCCTGCGTCATTTTGAGGTTTTTGAGGGAGATTTTGAGTGGAGATTTTGCACATCGATTAGCAAAAGTCGGAGACACAAGTGAGGATTCCGAGGATTCCAGTGAGGACTCCTGGGATTCTGGGGAACACAATGAAGGTAAATAACTAATGTTTTGGTTGCAAATTGGGATATCTAGGTCAAAGTAGTCTGCTCAGAGGTCCCGGGGCCCCACATGGATGAAAAGAGAAGTAATCCTTTGTTTTTGCTGTGGCCTTATTAGCACTGTCAGGCCTCAGACTGACAACAACAGCTGTTACATGGCATGACTCCCTTTTTACACTATCCTGTGTTTATGTCTGTGTCAGGATGTTGGTCCTAGATGTGCATGATGATTTGATTTTGATTTTGAAATGCATTTTGGAGTAGAAAACTGTTCAAGTAGATCTGGGGAGGGGGGCAGCATATAATGGTGGGCGTGGCACTGACTTCTGAGGGTTCATCAACACTGAACTTTGTGAAGTTATTTCATATTACTCAGGTCTTTTTTTTAGTTTTGTTTCATATTGTCAGTTTTATATACTCAAGCACAGTATTTTGTCTTGAATTATGAAACTGTATATGAATATAATCACTTGATAGTTGAACATTTTTATATCCGTTAGTTTTTTTTTTTTTTCAGAAAGCAGCAATTTATTTTTTTATCTTACAATATACAATTGATTCATATGATTGTATCTATACTTATTATGTTTATTTCATTCTCTCCCTAGGATCTAGCAGTGACAACAGCTCTAGTGAATCCAGCAATGACAGCAGTGGTGACACTAGTGATGAAGATGATGAAATGGGCGATGCATTACCAGCATTGCATATGTATACATATACATGTGTGTATATATATATATATATATATATATATATATATATATATATATATATATATATATATATATATATATATATATATATATATATATATATATATAGTAGAGGTGTAGTTGATTGTTTCTGCAAAGACATTGTTGTCCCTGCAGGACATCCCTGGACAAACTTTTTCATTGGTGAGACATTGTTTTTTCAGTGTTTTTTCAGTTTTCCGTATAGTCTCTGAAGGTAATCAACTGACTATTTCTGCCAACAGATTAATGCTATGATGTTTGTTTTACTTCTATTGGAAAGAGCAGTCTGAGAGCTTTCTAGCAATATATAGACTAAGTTTTCCTAGTCTTCTCTTTACATAAGAGCTGTATAAATGGTAAACCAAAAGTTCATGTTAACATCTGCAAACTCCAGAATCGAAGTCAGTATTCTGGTATAAAAAAAAATCCGTTGTAATTGTCAACCAAAAGTGAAACTACCAGCATACCAGCATTGTATATATATAGTTAAGTACTTCTGCAGAGTTTTATGGTAAAGGGAAAGCATTTTTGCCCCTGAGCTGGACAGACCTTTGCATTTGTGAGCCTTTTCTTTCTTCAGTTTTTCGTATTGTTTCTGGGGGTACTCAAATGGCTATTACTGCCATCAGATTGATGCTATGATGTTTGTTTTACTTGTATTAAAAAGAGCAGCCTGAGAGCTTTACAGCAATATATAGTTTTCCTAGTCTACTCTTTACATAAGATCTACATTAATGTTAAACAAAAAGTACACGTTGACACCGGTCAAGCCTGGAATTATAGCCAGTATTCTGGACTACAGAAAAAATTTTAGCCAGTGTCAAGGGGGTTAACTGCATCACCCATTTGTCTGCGTTTTTGGTGCAATTATCCGGCTGGTGCAATTATGCGAAATGCCCAGCTGAACCGCACCACCATGGGCAGGGGGTGTATTGTTAATCAGAAACACTAGCATAAAGAAAACATGACCCTTTGCTGAAAATAAAGAAATGACTACGAACCTGTTTAAATTTGATTTTGCATTCTTTCATTTTCCATGCAATCCACCGCATTAATTTACAACACACGTAACGTTACAGGGGAGGCATTCTGAAACATCGTCATGGGATAACAGTTTCTGTGTCACATTACGTAGAGCCTACTACTATTGTCGATTTACGTAAATCATGTACCGCCATAAAACTAGGAATTGAAACTAAAATTGGTTACTGAATACGGGTGAGCCCAGAGCAGTGCCCCCTCTCATTTCTGGGCAGATTTAACTGTCGACACCATGGTAGTGCATTAACCAATGTGTTATCCAGTGGGTAGAAATGGTTAGACGACTTAGATTGGTGACAGATCCTTCTCCTTATAGCAGAGCCGAACCCGGGTATACCTCGTTCCGGTGAATGCAGGAAGTTTCTACGACGCAGATTCAGCTCTGCCATAAAAGAATGTGACAGATGATCACATCAGCACCACACCGCCCAAAGCGACTGCTATGTCCGCCTACGCGTCTGTAGCCCTTGCCAAGTCGCTGTGCGGTTTTCGACTAGATGTATGTGAAGACGCCGGTCTGTTATTATTGCAGCAGTATGTGAATATAGCGCTGCCGCGAACCTCAAACCACCGAAAACACCCTATGTCATCCTAAACGCGATATCAAATCCCCGCGAACTTAGATCCATTCACAGTAAAAAGACAGTGTACAGGTAGAGACCAATCTTTATTGAGTACAGCATGCTGTCTGCCAAAGCGTAATGCCGCTTTTGGTAGGCGTGCGACTCTTAATGGTTCCGACACGCCCCGTGACCCACCCGGGACCTTCCATATGATTCCTATCAACGTGACTGTCAAGGGAGACCGCCTTTTTTTGTTACTCAAAACAGTTTTAAACATATTGGCTGTATTGCGCCTTTACACCGGCAGGTATCGGCTCATTTGTACAGCGTTTGCCGATTTTTAGCGCACCTTTTTAGTCAACTTGTCGAGGGTTTTTGAAAAATTTTGGTGCAGTTATCCGGCATTGGTGACAATGCACAGTGCAGATATGCGGGCTGCAATTAAGTGGCTTCGTCTGTACCATATTTTCTTGATTTAAGTACGCACCCCCGATTCAGGAAAAGTTACAGGCAAATTTGTGGCCTTGAAAGGTAAATTGAAAAAAAAAAAAAAAAACCAATAAAGTACGCACCCGTTCTTCGGGCCGGTGCAACAGTTGAATGTCCCGACAAGTACATGTCTTTAAGGCAGTTCCTACCACAAATAATTGTTTAAAAGATTAAAATACATTTAAGTCCTTTATTAAGTGATTGTGTAGTACTAATAACTAGTTGCAGTATTCTAGCAGGAAGTTTTCATGTTTCATCCTGTATATACATGTTAATGGATACCCTGTACGGTTATAATTAGCGCCGGCTGTGAGGTACAGATTTGCAAATCATCAGACTTGGAGGAAAATTGCAAATGTTCATCACTGGGTAAGAATGCTGTGATCAGAATACTCTTCCAATACAGGCAACATATAGTAGTTGATATAAAAATTATCCAAAGAACAAGACAATAAATGTTCACGGCAATGCAAAGTGTATAGCATGCCGATCAGCCTGGCAGACAACCGTCAGAAGGACCAAGCTACTGACGAAAATCGTCTCCTATTTTATATATATTTGGGCGGCCTACCTTCTCATAATTTTTGTGTAAGACCTAAAGAAGATCATATAAGTTCGAGACCCGGTATTTCTCCGTGAAATACAGCGTAACATCCAACCGAAAACTAGAAAACCGGCGCGACATGTTTTTGGCTGCCCCGACATTACATAATCACTCACTCACTCACTCTCTCCCATAGCTTAGTCAGCCGTCGGGGCAGCATAGCTTTCACTGAAGGCTCTCCACTGCTGGCGGTGTAGTATGCAAATATGTAATCGCTTTACGCATCTCTAATTCGCTGCTGCTGAACTAATAGCACAAAAGTAGTTCCGAGGCAGGTTGCGTTTCCACGTCCAAACTTTGATCATATCTACCGAAATTATGCATATTATCACGTTTGTATCTGTGCATAGGCAGAATTTAGCAGGCCAACATTAAAAAAAAGGAGTCCTCTGTCACATAGTCCAGTTTGAAGAGGCTTTAGGCCACATCATTTTTATTTCTTTTAAGCCGCATTAATTTTATTACTTGGTTCTTGGAATCGCCGCTTCTGAAAAATCGAAAATTAAAAAAAAAAAGAAAATCGAAAATCAATAAAGTATATACACCAAAAATATCCTGCAATACCAGTATGAATTGATACAGGGCTCTCTTTGTAGATAGCTACAAGCTGGAAATAGTCACATGATATAGATGATATAGAGGGTCGGCAGCTGTCGAAAGTACAAAAGTAGCCTGGAAGAAGTTGAAGATTTTTGCCATAACGTCGTAGGTAAGAGACCACAAACTGCAGTGTTCATAATGGCAGTGAAGAGAGACAACACAGTTTGGTAACATTTGATCGTAAGGATCTTTTGGGGGAGCCAGAAATTTGGGACACAATTTTGTTCAAGACGATGCAGTGGAAGTACACCTTAAAAAAAAACTTAAGTCAGCACTAGAAGAGGCTTAAGTCAGCTCTACTCTTGGATCTTGTACAAATGAACCTGGCATGAATGATAACAGTAGGCAGGTGGGTTCTATGAAGATAGGACAGTGCTGAATAAAAGTCAGTTGGACCATTATCAGAATAAAACTTGCATTGCCGTATACTTTTTCTGCACGTGTTAACTTGATGAACAGAAACGTTTCAGGGCAAAACCATTCATATTTCTGGTC
The DNA here is from genome assembly GCF_035083965.1 of Branchiostoma lanceolatum. NCBI lineage: Eukaryota > Metazoa > Chordata > Leptocardii > Amphioxiformes > Branchiostomatidae > Branchiostoma > Branchiostoma lanceolatum. The sequence continues at coordinate 15,138,599 of NC_089739.1, forward strand.
AAAATATTTTCTACCATGACATAATAATAAAAACATAATATTATATTTTCTGTTGAAATACTGTGCCCTCATGATATGTATGATAGCACATTAAAGATGGGTTATTAAAGTTGAATTGATTCTCTAGTTTACTTTTTTCCATTAGATAATAGATACCGCAATTTGTGCATTATATTTCAGGAGGTTAAATCCTTTATTATATTCAACGTTAGCTTTAAACAATTTCTTCCTGTTCAAAAAATGTTTAAATTATTGTGACTTAGGCCTAACGTTAAGTGAAAAATCTCATCAGTATTGGTATAACGTTATGCACCTGAAATCTTGCAATGACTAGGGGTAAATGTCGGTTTGGCTTAATCAGGTACAATTCCAGTTTTATTCAGGTACTCATGTTCATGCCTAGAAAACTGAACCAACAGTTATAGAAAGAGACAAATGTGAATTAAGGCTTGATTTAGGGTTGTTTTTTTAACCTTTTTTTGGCAGAGGACCTAACATGTAATGTTACTAGTAATACGATGTCTAAACAGAAAGGTCTAACATTATAAGTTTGTACTTCGTTCAGTTTTTTTCGACTCGATTTTGGACTTTCAGGTATTTTGAACTTTGTTCTTGAATGTTGTACAGGTCTGAATGAGATCCAGTGAACCGGTGTCCACCCCTAGACCAGACGTGTGTATTCATTTTGTGTCTTTCTTTTACACAAGGCCCCGGCTCTTCAGAATTGATTCAGTGGAGCAAATTTTTAATTTTATTTTTTTCGCCCTGTCGCTTCATATTTTTCCTGAAAAAATCCAAGAACCACCAAATTAGATTGGTGTGGCATTAGGATCAAATTCAGACACAGGTAGCATTCCTACCATCACTGGCACTTGGTATACATGCTACCAACGTAGGGAGACCAGCAGAACATTTTTTTTGGTAGAGCTAAAGAAGTTGTTACTAAATGTGAAAAGATTGTTACTGGTACTTACATTACCATAATTATATACCAGCGTTTGTCCAGACCATACTAAGGCCACACCAATTTAATTTCTTGGTTAATGGATTTTTTGAAAAACTGCTAAATTCCAAAATCAACATGAAAACAGAATCTCAGAGGAAAGTCTGTGTGAACAGGGTCAGGTGCAAGTTTTCACCCCTAGCCTTCTGTTTCTGTTTTAAAAAAAAAATTGTTAACCAAGAAATTAAATTGGTGTGGCCTAAGACTTGTAGATATACACTACCAAAAATCTTTTTTTCTGATTTTTTTCTTATTTTCTTGTTTTCTTATGTTGAGAAAGATTTTCTTATACAAAGGAAAAACAAGAAAATTCAAGAAACCTTCTGGCAAGTCTTGTCCATGTCAATTCTTACACAAAGAATTTTTTTTCTTATGTTAACTTAAACCAAGAAAATATTTCTAGCATGCTCTTCTCCAATAAGAATTTTCTAGAAAAATAAGAAAAATTTCTCTGGCTTAATATAAGATTTGTTTTTGTTTCATCAAATTTGTATTCTTACAGATTCTAATTCCCATAAGTTATTTTTTCTTGAAAATTTCATTCTACTAGAATTATTTCCTTGAACTTTCTTGGTTTAATTCAACTTAAGAAAAAATTTCTTAAATACAATTCTTGTTTGTGCTTAAAACAGGGATTCTTGTTTGTGCTTAATACAGGGATTCTTGTATACAGAATAATATTCTTGCTGACAGAAACATTTTCTTTGTAGAAGGAAAAACAAGAAAAATAAGAAAAAACATTTTTGGCAGTGTCTAGCTGTTTTCACAAGTGCATTCCATACTTCTTATCACTTCCTGTCAAATACAGATTTATGAAGTATCGTACAATTTGTCTTTACAACAGATCTAGAAAAGGCAATACTGTGCAGCTAGTTTTTCTCAGAATCAACCACTACCTGCTTGCAAATGCTTGATTATATATCTCTAAAAAACGATCATGGCTGTTGGGTAATACAAAAACAATGAAATGGTTTGCTTCAATAAACAATGCACATGTTATCTGTGTGTCAGCTAAATGTTCGATATTTCAGAAACTGAAAGAGCTGGCACCTTGCAAAAGTTGTCTGATATAGTTAACAGTGTAGGCAATAACATGGTACCATTTGGAAAGTATTTACAAAAACTTCATTTTTTGTTACTTTCTAACCACATTTGGGCACGTTGACTTAAAGAATGGGTGTTTCATGATCAGTCTAGGAGATTTTAATGTACCTATGAGGGTCAACAATGTAAAAAGGTTACAATCATGATGAAAAAATAATCAAGACTTGATAGATGGAGGCAAGGATAGATTATAAGCCATTGAATCTGATACAAAGGCAGACTTTGATGTGAAGGTCACGTCAGACAGGTCCATGAAATGTTTCATGTTTAACTTCACATTTTGTTTAATTTCAGTGGTTTGAAGGTAACGTTATACGAATTAGTTGTTTTTTTGTTCTCATACGGGGACTAAGTACAATGAAAATCAGCAATATACATGTACATGATTTTACAATCCATACAGTGACAAACCTGTAGGTTTTGGATGCACTGGCTGACATCTCAACAATCTGTGCAGCCCCTCCTAGTTGTTGTTCTTGTTTGCAGGCATGTTTCAATGTCTCATGCTGTGGACTGCTACTTGTAGAACTGTTGTCTTCCTCTAGGCTGATGAAGGACCTGGGAGACCCTGAAACAACAAAGCACTGTTTCTTAGCAAACTTTTAAACTTTATTAGGTCGCACCAATAGACCCCTTTCCAAATACCGCGGCTATTTTGAATCCAGGGCGAGCGCACGTGGTTCGAGCGCCGGAAAAGTAAACACCCGGTAAGACCAAGCCAGCGGTAAGGCGTCCCCAATAGAAACCAGCGTTGAGTCATCTTCGGCGGCCAGATAGTCTCCTCCTCGGTGAAATCCATCGATATATTTGCATGGCACAAGTTGATGATATTGTTGTGGACACTTGGACTCGATATCGGCCAGTAAAATGGTGAATTTCTGCTACTTTTCCACAGTTCCTGCCGGGATGTTGAACGCGCGCTACAGTGATAGAATGCTAATATGTTTACACCGCGTGCTTGTAGTTTCCCTAATAAGGTTACATAAAATCTAGAAAAATCCCACAAAACACACACTTTTCAAGCTGGGATCCTTATAGCTACTTAGATAGAAATATACAGAATTTCACCGGTTGTGACCGTAATTTTGGTCGATGCCAACTTCGCCTGGGAAAACGCGCGTTGAGAGGAGGTCGTGTCTGTCTAACTTTTCTTTTCTTTCTTGTTACATCGCCCGCATGGCGATATTTGACATTTCCGCTGAATGCAATCCCACAAAAAAAGACGTGTAGGCTTGAGCTTAAGGTCCTTTTTGTTTAGTCTCTACCAGACTAACCGCGCCGGCTACGGTGAGAACATTTGTCGGGGGACTTTGGCCATGGAGGGTTGCAATATTGGACCCCCTTCATACATTTGACTCTATTTGGCCAATTGCTACAGTAACTATTTTCCCAGCAACCCGTGGAGACTGGTAGAGTCTAATTCTTGTTAGGAATTTAGCAGAATTTCAACGGCTTCTTTTGACGAGTTTTCTGAAATATCAAAACCTAAAGTACGTGAGTGAAGATGGAGTGTTTTCACTTTGCGCCGTAATATCTTAATTTCCGTCGAATGATATTAAAGAAACGTGAAAATATAGACTTGAGGGCTTTGCTAGTATAGAAATTTTACGGAACGTCGGTGGCTCCTTTGACTTTGACGATATTTTAGTGCCAAGATTAGTTTGATGAAGTTCATGAGTGAAGCAGGGGGCGTGTTTTCTTTGTAGCGTTTTATTACATCACTTTTCGCGGAAATATTTTAGATTTCCACAGGATGAAACCCCACAAAGAAAGGAAAAATATCGGCCTGAGGTCCTTCAGTCATCAAGTCAATATTATTTAACGTTTTTTGGGTTCCATCCGGTCAACAGATATCTGAAATATTGCCGCGCAAAATGATTTAAAGAAACGTCAGATACAGTGGAAAACACACCTTCACTCACGTACCTGGGGTCCTCAAGACTAAATTCTTGGAATTCGAAAAGATCTTCTAAAAGCTGCCGGAATGCTGCCAAATGTGTACCCAAAAGGACACTGAACTCAAGCCTATATTTAATGTCTTTTTGGTGGGATTGCATTCAGCGGAAATGTCAGATATTGCTGAGCGAAGTCGATGTAACGCTGCACAGAAAACACGACCCTCCCTCAAACTAACGTAATTTCAAGATGATGTTGGCATTGTCACGACAACCAAAAGGCTCAAGAGTCATACCTAAACGTAGCTACAAGGATCCCAGCCCGAAAAGTGTATGTTTTGTGGGATTTTTCTCGACTTAAGCTAACATTACTAGGGAAACTACAAGCACGCGGTGTAAACATATAAGCATTCTATCACTGTAGCGCGCGTTCAACATCCCGGCAGGAACTGTGGAAAAGTAGCAGAAATTCACAATTTTACTGGCCGATATCGAGTCCAAGTGTCCACAACAATATCATCAACTTGTGCCATTCAAATATATCGATGGATTTCACCGAGGAGGAGAACATCTCGCCGCCGAAGATGACTCAACGCTGGTTTCTATTGGGGACGCCTTACCGCTGGCTTGGTCTTACCGGGTGTTTACTCTTCCCGCGCTCGAACCACGTGCGCTCGGCCTGGATTCAAAATAGCCGCGGTATTTGGAAATTACACTTACGTACACATAGACAATACAAGGAGAGAGCTACGCGGTTTGGGGCATGTGATGTCTTTAATCTGTGTGAAACTGCTCCATAGTAGAGGCTTATCGGTTGTGCAAGACATCAACGGCCAAAGAACGTGGTCTTGGCAATTACAAACGGTAGTGTATTACGTACAGTGTTGGTGAAGTTACACAATTCTATTATAATACATTCTTGAAAGAAGTGAAATTGCAGCAAGGGTGGGATGGTGGTAACATCGAGCGGGAGGCGAGCCCAGCCGCGCCGTTCGGCACGGCAGATGCCGCAGAATAGAGGCGGCACGAGCGGAGGTCAGAGGTCGCTTCCTCCAGAGTAATTCCCTACGATTGGTCCAGACCAATCCTACTATAATTACACTTACGTACACATAGACAATACAAGGAGAGAGCTACGCGGTTTGGGGCATGTGATGTCTTTAATCTGTATGAAACTGCTCCATAGTAGAGGCTTATCGGTTGTACAAGACATCAACGGCCAAGCCGAAAGTAATGAGGGCCCAAAAACGCGTAGCAGAAAATGTAGTAAGTCGTAGTGGTATGGTAAAACTAAGTTAAAGAGTAGCTAGATAATCGAGTTCAAACAAAACAGTCCAGGGCTGGTGAAGGATGCACTGCAGAACGTCACCGGGCACTGTCGAACAGCGTAGAGTCAGGCCGGAAAAGGTGCGTCGGCGTGGAGAACTCTAACTTAGTACTGTGAAGTAGGCCATGGGCGGGCGCTGGGAGTCTTCGGTACGCAGCTGGAGCTGGTTTTGTTGCACTGTCAATCTTTCTGTGCAAAACTAATCTAATCTATTCTAATCTAGTCTACTCTACTCTAATGAAGTGAGTCAAAAATTGCGGAGCGTGATCCCAGGCTGGAGACGATCTCGCTGCAGGGCACTGCCGCGAACTCCAGGTCGGCCCGGAACGTTACATGTAAGTCGCATCGACGTGGAGTGGGGGTCCTGGGAGTCTTGAGTCCGCTGCTGTAGATGCCCACCGCATTTTTGTAGTCCGTGTAGGTACGGGTGAAAAGAGGGAAAGGCGTGCGATGAGGAAGGACCGCTCGTGGAAGCTCGTCGCGAGAAGAAAGATGGCCGCCAAAGTCCCGCGGTTGTCTCGCGAGAAGTGAAGTGGGGTGGGGAGGGGGGTGTCGTTCCGATCGCTGTAGGTAGACTCTCTGTGTGGACGTTATATAAATTTTTGTAGCACAAACTCAGGATCAGGCAGGAACGGGTGTGCAGTCCCCGGCTCAGGTGAAGAAAACTCAGGACGCCGCCAAGGATTACATGACAGTGTAGAGACAGCCGGAATCAGTCGTCGGGTGGAGCTCTAACTTATTAGGACTGCGAATCCATGTGGGCAGCGTTACTGGGAGTCCATTGCACACTACGGCAGTCTAGCACGCCGCGGCCCTGTCTGAGTCCGCGTCGGGCCCAGCGAGGACGGCATCCCGCAAGTTTCCTGGCAGATTCATGTGCCTCGATAGCTGGGGGACGCCGCACGGTAAGTTGAAATGCTTAATGGAAGCTCGAGAGGGGAAAAGTTTCCGACCGGAACATCAAGCGGGAGGCGAGCCCAGCCGCGCCGTTCGGCACGGCGGATGCCGCAGAATAGAGGCGGCACGAGCGGAGGTCAGAGGTTGCTTCCTCCAGAGTAATTCCCTACGATTGGTCCAGACCAATCCTACTATAAGGGGTCTATTCTATTTGTTGCTTTCCAGATATGGAAAAAAACAAATTGGAACGACTGGGCATTAAGAAAGAAGTTTAAACCCCTTCCTATGATCTAGAACTGCACTGTCGGTGTTCACTGATAACTTTGCCATCTAAACATTCTCCCATTTCTTTAGTTAACAGAAATAAGTGTGGCAAATTAAAGATTATTGCCATGGCGAAGGTGTCTGGATGGGTTGATCTTTCTTCACTGTAAAGAAAGTACCAACGTAGCACTCTTAGTTCTGCCATAATATTTGTTCAAAAAGCACTTAGAAACAAGAGTCCGAAGACCCAAAATCTCAATGAAATTTGTTTTTATATATGATGTGTTTTATTTGCCCTAGTTGTTTGTTTTTGCCGCTGGTTGTTTTATTTTATGTGCCAAAGGGTATCCACATACAGGTTTGGTAGTGTTCCCATTTGTGGTTTGACCACCAGCTGTTGGGACCTGTTGGGAATAGTTGACCTAGATAAGAGACGAACAGATGGTGCGACCTCAAAGCCCACAATAGAGTAGATATTTCTCATTATTTATGCAAATTCAGTCCGACCCACCTGCGTACCAAATATCATGAAAATCTGTCGCTCCTTTCTTCAGTTATTCTCCTTTGAATATTTTTACAAATACGCCATTGCAGTTCCAATGGCACATACCAGGGGGCCCAAAATCGACCATGACGTTTCTCCTCTCAGCACCTACCCACAAACCAAATATCATTACAATCCATCTACACGTTCTATAGTTATGCTGATTTTACGCATCCGGTGACACATACATACACACACGGTGACACAAACATACACACACGCGCACACACGCGCAAACACTCTAACTTTGCATGATTTGCACTTCAGTGTGTACATCTCTGTCCAACCTACCTGCGTACCAAATAACATGAAAATCTGTTGTTCCTTTCTTCAGTTATACCCCTTTAGAACATTTTTACAAATAGGCCATTGTAGTTCCAGGGACACTAACCAGGGGGCCCAAAATCGACCTTGATCATTCTCCTCCCAGCGCATACCCACATACCAAATATCATTACAATCCATCAACACGTTCTACAGTTATGCTGACTTTAAGCATCCGACGACACCCATGCAAACGATTTACCTCCTTACTAATGCAAATTCGGTCTCATTTGCATAGTTTGCACTTAAGTGTGTACATCTTGGTCTAACCTATCTTTGTACCAAATAACATGACGATCTGTCGATCCTCTCTTCAGTTCTTCTACATTGAAGATTTTTACAAATACGCCATTGCAGTTCCAATCACACATGCCAGGGGGCCCAAAATCGACCTTGACCTACCTCCACTTAACACCCACCCACATACCAAAAATCATCACAATCCATGTACAGGTTCTACAGTTATGGTGACTTTAAGCATCCGGTGACACATACATACACACAAACACCAAACGCAAGCAAAACAGTATATCCATGAAAAAGCCTTTTTTCATGGAGATAATCAGTAAGGCGTCTGCCAAGCAAATATAGAAAGGAACCATTAGTTACTTGAGGAGTTAAAAACAACTACAAAGGCAACATTTGCGAGCAAATACAGCATATTTAGCCATACTCGCCATGCGAAAAATGGACTGTCCCAGATTACAATGGACCATTCTAAAATACTTCCACTAAAATATGGATCACCCCAGTCCAAAATTGAGTTTAAAAACAATTAGTCTCTCCATACAGGAATGAAGTCTTCCAGTAGCACCTCAACATAATATGGACCAGTCCAAAACCATATCCACTTATACAAATACACTTCTGCTAACAAATGGACTTTTTCATAATCACTCCAGCTCAAAATTGAAATAAATAATTAAAGAATCCTCCCCTTGCAAGAATGGGATATTCCGTGCCATCTCCATGTAAACTAGACCAGTCAAAAAATATCTGCTCAAAATTCACCCATGTACCAAATTTCAGGTCATTTGCTTGTAATACCAGGGCAGGGGAGCCAAAAATATAAAAATTGCCTAAAAATGCCCCCAAAAACCTCCATAAAAATGATTTTAAGGCCTGTTTCGAAACAATTAAAAAGAGGTCTGGGGGTATTTGCCATCTTTAATTACCTCCATGCCTAATTTCAGGTCGGTTGGTTAAAAAATGGCGGAGTTGAATCCATTTGAAGATTGGTCAGGAGAAGAAGAAGAAGAACATGACTTTGTACAACAAGAGTGGTTTAAAAAAAACCCACAGGCGACGTGAGGATTAGTATGAAAGGAGTAAACATACATCATCAATATATAAGCCAAGCTAGGAGATGGCTGGACTGCTGGTATAGGCAGTGTTAAAAAGCCATGTAGACGAAATTTGCTTGCGGTCATAGGATTATTTACGTTTTATCTGTAAGTATAAGTTATCATCACCGTATTAAATTTTCTGTACTGTCTTTGATGTGCGACATGCAGGGTACAGCTGTACAACAGCTTATCACACGAGTTCGGAGACCTCATATCTCCGTGAGATAGAAGAACTTTATTGCACGACAATTGTACATGGTACAAATTATGGCAAGAATTCGTAAACATAATACAAAGTAGAAGTATAGAATAAAACTAAACATCCTAATTAATAATACAATACAATAAGGGCTAGCATACATTTTGATATAGCATCCTAATTTCTAATACAATACAATAAGGGCTAGCATACATTTTGATATAGCGTACCAGTTATGATCGAGTTGGTTTAATCATTAGTTTCGGTATTTTTCCTAATGTGAAAGCACTTGTTTTGAGAAATGTGAATAACTTATTACGTAAAACATCATATCTAGAGCATTCCTTGACAAAGTGAAATACATGTTCAATTTCCATTGGACAATATGGGCAAAACCTTTGGTCAGGGGCTATATTGTAATATCTGCCCGTCTCTATTTTTAACTTATGACTACTGATTCTTAACTGAGTTATCGCTTTACGAATTTCAACATTATTTATATCAAGATATTTTTCTTGTTCATAACGGTTTTTTGATTTGTTGAGAAAAGACGATTTTAAATTACTCCGTGAGATATGACTTGACATTTGCATGATATGCTTGGTCATGTACATGTACACTTTTGATTAAATTACGAAGGTAACAAGGTTGACAGTCAAATCATTCACCACTCAGAAGAATTATGGCACTTTTGCATTAATTATGCAAATCTATTTGCATAATTGATATCTGATTCCACCTGATATAAATAACACATGTTACATGTAGTTGAGTACTATATTGGAAAACATATCAAGTATAGATTTTTCCATTAATTATTCAAATAAGATCCGAATTTGCATAAATGGTACTTCATTATGTTCATCTCTCTCTAAGCTAATTGCATACTAAATATCATGGAAATCCGTTGTTCCTTTGTTCAGTTATTTTGACAAAAACTCCCATGCAGTTCACAAGCAATCTGCCACCAAAAATTAAGACATAGCACGTCTACGTCAAAAGATACACACACAAAAACACGAAATTCTGCTGCACTACCAAGGTCATATACTAGGGGGACAATATCGACCTTGAACTTCGTCTTTCCAACACACACACACACACACACACACACATATATATAGAACAATATTTCCTTTTTTCATGGATATAAAAAGCAGGAATTTTGGCTTAAAAGTAGTGACAGTGCAGTTTATTTCCCTATCTTTCTCTTTTGGTAAATATGTAATGCAGTAGTTTTGTATATACATAATAGACAGTGGGGTATCTCAATCAGGTCAGAACATAAATACTAGCGTACGTCAAGTAGCTAAGGTATTGTTATCATGCTAGAACATCAGTAGGGGCGTTGCTACGCACAACAGAAAGGAATTGTCTTATGGCGTAATTATAACTTGAGAACTCTGTAAGGGTTCTTTCTATCTAACAAAGCCGAGACTCAAAGAGAATGCTGTACAAGCAACCCTGGCTGGGGTACGTTTGATCTGGGCACACTGTGATATAAACGCGTCTCCAAGCCACTGTAACTTTATTTTCTTGTCCACCATACCTTTTTAACGATCAATCTCATTTTGATTCCTAACGATTCACGTATAGTGAAGTGGCTTAGCTACGAGAAATCTATCGATGTCAATGAAAGCCTGAGCGCTTCTGTCACTACAATTTTTGCAGGCTGGACGACCCTTATGTTCACTCGTAAATTAGCACTAAAATTTCAATCAAACAACGCCTGTTTTTTTTAGAATATGACGACGTTTACGGTTCTAGTATTTGCGAGCTCGAGTGGCATTTTTAGTCACAAAGCATCCCGGGCTACATGAAGGCAGCTACAACGGCGGGTCCCCCAACTCCGGACGTAAATGTATGAGTTTGACATCGTATTGCATCAGTGTCGGTTGTCTGAAAAGTGTTGCGTTTTGACAAATGATAAATATGAGTAGCTGTGTTTGGGGATTTCTCTTGTAAAGTTGATTTTACATCGTCCGTGCACGATTCTGCCATTGATCTCAGTCGGTAAAACCAGGAAAATGTTGTTTTGAATTCAACGTTCCATATTGCTCCATTCTAATTAAGGCACCGTAAGTTCGGCATACAAATATTTTCATCTCTCTTCGATGAACTTTCATCTAGTAAATAATTTTTGATCGCGCGTAAGTTTCCGCCAATGCGGGGCGCGCTGTAACTTTAATAACCCCATTCCACTAGCGCTCTCTCTGCGACCACAAATTAGCCAGAGCTCAAACAGAGAGCGCCGGCGTCAACCTGGGAACGCGGAGGGACCGCATAAAGATAGCCATGGTCGCCATCCCCGCTGCGACTGTTTTGAACCGGTTCAAAACAGCCGTCGTCACAGTGAGAGCGCCGGAAACGGCTATCCAACAATACAATTATGAGCGCAGTGAGAGCACCAAGAGAGCGCGCGGCCAGCGCGGTGATTGCCATAATAGCGCCTGAAGTGGGATCTAAAAGGCTGCGGCGAGCGCTCCAGGAGCGCCCAATGGTCGGAGCGAGCGCTCTACGAGGGTGATAGTCTCAACTCTCAACTGTAGTTCACACAAATTTCATTCTTGAAGTGGTGTATTTTGAATTTGATGGAATTTTTCTGTAAAATCATACTTACGCAAAATGAATAATTTTCGAAATACATGTAAAATAATTGCAAATGTACTTTTATTCATATCTAATACCATCAAACGGGAGTGATTTCTTAAAATACTCTAGATATAACACAAATTGACGAGACATAACTTGGAGGAATGTTAAAAATGTGCGCATGCTTATGATTTACACTAAAATCAACTGAGATATGGATTAGAAAGCAAAGTTTTGATTTCATTTTCTTTACCTGAGCATTTAGATCACCCATACTAAACCCGATAAGATTTTAACGACTTGACTGTGTGCCTATGTCTATGAATGGCGATTAAGACGCTTCCGCAGTGACCGTGTCATGATTCTGTCATTTGCCGTGCGCTCTTGTTTTCTTTGTGCAAGAATGTTTGATATTCCCCGTGTTTTTTTGTATCCTAGCCCCCTTTAGAAAACAAGTCAGGGTTCATTTGTACCTATAGTATTGTCTCATCCAGAATATTGACACTTGAGAGCGAACCCTTCTGTTTTTGCCGCTAAAGCACAAATACACAAGGCACTAATGTTTATTATGTTAGCGCACTGAGAACACCCCCGCAACAGATGGTCATCGCAAGACGAGACTGGCAAGACCCCTAACGGGCTGAGTGTCTAAGCCTCGAATTGTTTTATGCCCTACAATTTATATTTATACAAGTAGAAATTGGCATGTAGAGTAGAGTAGACCCTTTCAGCAAGGTATGTACTTAATAAACTCACAGACTATGGTCACTTGATAAACTAAGAGAGACTGAACGAACACCTATTTTCCCCCAACCATAGCTCAAAGGCGAAAATAGGTCACCGGCCAAGCTTAACCTTTCCCTGGGCCGGGTCAGAGTGTGTGGGCCACAAGGTTTTTCGTTGAAACAGCTAAATTTTCTCATCTACATATTACAGTTGATATAACGTATTCACCAATCAGTCGTGCGATACAATAAGATCCTCCCTCGAAACACCGTCTACTATAGTTGATTGACGTATGACGGTATGACTGGTTTAAAAGCCGCTGCCTCCGCGAGGAGAGCTTCTTATTCACGGTGGAGATCTCGAGGCTAGAAGTCTACCGGCCGCTCCCATTTCGGCGTGCGCAGCCGGACTGTGCTGGTCACGACCCTCCCTCCACTGGTCGGCCGCGGACATCGCTTCCAGCACCGTAGAGATACAGGGGAGCTCCCGCCAGTGCCGTTATCAGACAGAACAGGGGGAACCATTGCGGCGATGATAACCGACTTGGTCACCAGCGGCCCGCTCGTACACAACAAGTGCTGGGACAAGTTTTCTCATCAAATATCAGGTTGACTGACGCTGCTGCGTAAACTCCTACCGGGTGCAAAAGACTACCGCGGGGCGTCCTAAAGCCCCTTATGCCCCAAAGAGAGCCCGACCAAACCACGGTAGGCCGCGGATACCTGAGGTTATTGTCCATTTGTCTATCTTTAACCAGAGCTCCTTGGGTAGATGTTCTCGTAAACCTATCTTCATCTGTGTTACTGCCGAGACGTCTGAATTTTCTCATGGTTGGTGACTTTTGATTTGAATGTTAATTTGAATGCATTTTCGGCTTGTTTTAAATTATGTCTGTGCTTGCTAAATACCTCAGACGTTGTTTTGACATCTTGGACGTGTTTAATCTGCTAACGTTACAGTTCAGGAATTCGTTTTGTTACTTTGATAATTGCCACGAATAATCGTACATTGTTGTACTCTTGTCTTCCTAGAATAATTTTTTAATTGTTCATTGTGGTGACGGGCTTCTCTATTTGTCACTCACGTTACATGTGGAATGATGATCAAAGAGTTGACCATTTATCACGGTTTTCGACAATGTCAACACTACAGTGATTTCCGCCCAGAATGTTAACGGCGTCTGGAACAGTTGTGTGTTCTTGTGACCGTGGGGTACCGTGTACGGGCCGTATAGTGGACATTTCTTTGTCTTTTACCGAAGGTAACCTTAGAATTAGGTCACACAAGAATAGTAGGGCCTGGTCTGTTGCATTCTGTTTTATACTATGCCAGTGCCACTAAGTTAAATGGACTTGGCTAGTTTTCGGTGTTTGTAGGAACTTTCTGTGGGTCCGATGTAGTATTACGATTAGAAAGGTTGTTTACGGGCGGCTCTGGACGGCCAGGAACGGCGTAGGAGACCCTGTTCCCCGGGCGTCTGTGAATTTCAAGTGCGCAGGATTTAAAGGTATGTTGTTTACGTATCCGATGGTCGTGAGCTGTACAGAGTTTTTCAACCAAGGTAAGTAAGTAGAACCGTGACCCGGATATTTTTATATGTTATCAGTGGTTATGAATATGCTAATGTCGACAGAGTTTATTCTTCTTGTTCGACGACATGATGCGCGAGGTGATAATAATGACTTTTTTTAAAAATCAGTGTTTATCAGTATTTCGTAGAATATGTTTTGTTTTCTTTCGTTGTACTCATTGTATGGCAATTGTTTATTAGCTCAGTTTTTGGAAGGCACCGAACGAGTACTTGTACTCGTCTATGATAGGTTGTATTTTGTATTACGCATTTATTTGTTCGTAGGGGCGTTGCATTGGTGTTGTGTATTAGGTTAGAAAAACAACTACTATATGGGCACCGTTACAAAATAAGACTTACAACAAGTACAAATTGACAACGACTATATAGTAGTTGTTTTTCTATTCTTGTTGGCTCAAGTTCAATCAGTAAATAGTTCGCCAACTGCACATGTGGTCCAAATTCCAAGTAGTGGATTGTATGATCTAGTGATAAATGGTGTTGATGATGACTGGGCATGTTTTTCTGGCTCAGTTGCTGATGTACCAGTTACCGCATCTGTTACATTTTTCACTGTGTAAGAGGAAATTGAAATTATGGTTAACGTTTGATCTACATGACGCACGTCATGTTCCGCCGGGATTTTCCGGTCTTACCTACCTTATATTCGCTCCTATTCGACAGGACTTATCTGTCGAGATTGGATATTCCAGTAACGATCTGTTTCCCCTTCTTCAGGTCAGGCCCTGATTTATGGCCATGGATGGCCAGTAACGGCCCACGCCTGTTCCCGGGTGTATATTTTTCTTCCATTTTCAGTAAACCCCACACGTGCAGCGAGGACCCAGGCCCATCGCCTATAGGACAACGTAAGAATCGATGTCTTACAGCGGTAAGCCAACATAGACAATAGTGTTTCTGTCGTCTTTGTTAATCTGAGTAATATGCAGTCCATATGTTGTGTCCTTTTAAGGTCTTTCCTTAATAAATGACAAACATATAAACCTTTCTATACGATTTGCGCTCTCTTGCGCTATCTTGCATTCTGTCAACAATGTCGGCTCAAATGCGTTGTATATACATGGATGTGAAACCAACAAATCCTTGAATCGTGTTCATGCAGGGGAAGACCATAGCTACACAGACCATATTGTGACAGGTTAATGACATTGATTTATTTATGCCCTTTTCTCTCTTACTGCCCGCAGGTGAACTTCGTCATGGCTACCTTCAGACTGCATAACGAATCATCGCAGAAGAATTGAAGTGTGCGACAATAACATTCACCCAGGAGAAACAAACATTGAATGCAGGATCATCGCGAAAGCAAAATGAAAAAAAAAGAATAAAAAACACACACAATGAAATAGCAAGTTTGACGCAAACGCACATAACAAAAACAAATGAAATACAAATAGATAAAAACTCTCATACACAACATGCCCAATGTTCGAGAGATCTTGTCTCTATGTCCTTCCTTTATCCCTTTATATGTTGGCATCTGAAATAACCTTATCATGTACTTGTCGAAACGTAAAATCCTTTATTGTTACAAGTTAAAACAAAAATATGGATGAATAGCTGTGACACTATTGCATCATGATCTACATTGCAACGAACCCTGCCAAACCATAATTTTATATTGTAGAAGTAAAAGCTGATCAAAACATCGGCAAAATGCTATATTAAACTAGTGTGTAAAAACTACCGCCTTTCCTTTGCCCGACTCATTAGATTTGAGTTCCTCCCTGTAAGTGCAAATACCGTTCCCGCAAGGTATTGTCAAAAACTAATTCCCTGGGGAATGCGTGCGTGGAATATTTAGAATTCTTTCAAATTTGATCCCAGCACTATACAAACGGCTCCGCCCCTGAGGCGTCGCCAAAAACAATATGTTGAGCCCATACCTAAGGGCTCAACATAACAATATGTTGAGCCATACTAGGTATGGCTAAACATAAATATGGAAAGGCCGGAGCACACTCCCTGTGTTATGTCTTATATCTAGTCAACTGTTTGTGTCTTATATCAATGTGGAGACCGTATAAAACAGCCGTTCTGGGTGCCCCATATGGCGGCCGTCATAGCGTGTTTCCTGGCTTGTTGGGGCCCTAAATGGGGTATACCGGTATACCTATACGGGTACCTAATACGGGCACGGGTACCTATACAGGGTTTTCCTCTCACCCGTCCCAAACTCGCTATGCCGTGGTCAGGCCTTCGCGCTACCCACATTCATTAGGGATGAATGTTCACATATATTTAGCTCCCAGCCAATCGGATAGCCCTTTGAAGGGATACGCCAATCGTGTCTATTTCCCCATGTTAGTATTGTTGTGAAGTTGAGACCTACCTCACGTGGCATTTCGTGGGAAAGTGGGAAAGCTTGCGGAAGTAGCGGACACAACAAGGCTGATTTAACATTACATTTTTTGTCGTCTAGTGTTTAAATCTTAGATATGTAACGTTGGGTCCCATAACTTCGACAGTACCATAACTTCGAACGAGTTTTACTTTGTCTTATTATGCAGAAGAGAGACATGTTTGTTTCTATCCACTGTGCTGAATAAAAACGCCGAGAACCCAAGTTCATGCATATAGCTGTAGTGTGAATGAAACACGGATTTGTGTACAGTTAAATGATTTTTGCGCCACCAGGAAAATTTGACTATAAACCATGGCTACGTTTGATGCAAGACCATTTCGTAATGGCCACTCTTACATGAAGAACAGTCAACAATCGTAACACAAACTTTCTTGTTCTACACATGAGGCACAAAGCTATACAAAACGCACAAGAAAAGTAGGTGTTCGTTAGTTTATGTCGCGATTAAAGTTGTCTTGAATAACGAAATAATCGCGGCTTAGAACGCCCTCCCCCCTTTACGTCACGGTCATTCCGTTGACCACGATTCGAATGTGATGCTACTGTGTTGACATTTTACGGTCCCCCTGTCCAAATCACGTAATAGCTAGTGAGGCTCCAAAACGGCAAACCTTATTAATCTAGCTTGAAACACGTCGGATAAACTTGCATTTGATAAGTTCCCGTCGGCAGGCTTGCACATGGTTCCACAAGCAAAAGCATTGCCATTGATGTTGTAAGCATGTAACCTAACCTTGCATTTTGTTTGAAGATTGACAGGCCGCTTTGCTTTGATGTGGGCGGCACGGGTCTCTGAATGCATCAACACGAAGTTCATTGAATTAAAATGGCGATTTCTCATTGCTTGCTCAAAATGAAAATCGAGAAAATCATGAATGGTGAGCTTTAAAAACAATCTTTGAAATATGTCATAACTTTGCACTGAATTGACCGGGAAAACAAGGAAGATTTGCAGCATACTTTCTGGTCACATGCGGTGCCGTGCTGAGTGCAAATGTCGCCATTTCAGTTTCCGGTGTAACGATGCTTTGCCGGCAGTTTTGGACGTACTTGTGGCACATTTGTTGCATTTGTTTGTGCATGCTACGGGACCATTTGTATGAATTGAGGTATCTACTCTCATTGCCATACCAAAGAACGGATCGTCAACGTTGACATAGCTTGGAACGCAACAAGCGGCGTAAACAGTCGCTAAGTCACAGCGCGCCCTGCATCGGTGGAGACTTACGCACGGTCAAAAATTATTTACTACAGGGAAGCTGATTCAGAAGTTAGTTGACACAAAATTCTTCCGTCTGTTTACTTAAGATCGTGCCGGCAAATTGAAGAGAGACGAAGGTACTTGTATGTCGAAGTTACGGTACCCTAATTAGAATGGAACAATGTGGAACGCTATATTCATAACAACATTTTTCTGGTTTTACCGACAGAGATTAAAAAGTAAATCGTGCATGGACGGTGTAAAATCAACTCGACAACGGAAACCCCTTAAACACCGCCACTCTAATTTATCATCTGTCAAAACGCAACACTTTTCAGACAACCGACACTGGTGCAATGCGATGTCGAACTCATAAATTTACGTTCGAAGTTATGGGAACTAACGTTTCTTGTTTAGCACTGACAGTAATTGGCAGCGTGGGGATTGGATGCTGTCCACAGTCTAGAAATTGGCACGCTAAATTGTTTCAATGCCCGGCTCATGCATGCTGCCTTTCATACCCGTCCAGAAATGATTCTTAAGTCTTTGAGTTGGTATCTTCTAAATTTCTAATAGTTAGGTACATTTCCTTTTCATTAAAGCTTGATTTTAACGATGAAGTGAGGATTTTTGAAAAATTTGGTGCAGTTATTCGGCATTGGTGACAATGCACCGTGCAGATATGCGGAGTCACTAACAATGCAGTGAATGGGAACCGGTTTGGGATTTGGGGATTCGGTGCAGTTAAATGGAATGTGCGTTTATCCGATGTACAATTAAGTGGCTTCTACTGTATTTCATCATCATCATCATCATTTCATGTCATTATGTGTCATATGCTGACTTTGTTGGTTCCATTTCATTCCATTTCGTTCCATTTCGCACTTTCTGGGGACCCATCATCACCATCATCACGATTATAGAGAGGGGCAAAAAAGACCAATATAATACAAAAGAAAACTAATAACTAATTTTGTTTGTTAAAACTTGATCATTCGATGTTTAAGTGGGCAGCTTCTGAATTTCTGAAACTAGACATTTTTTTACCTAACTCATAAAAGGCGTAAAACTCATAAAAGGCATAGAAACTGGTTTGTTTGATCATACAATTTTTAAGTGGGCAGCTGCTGAAACTAGACAACCTAACAGTTACTCAATGAACAGGCGTAGGAACTAGTTTATTACACAATATCTAAGGCCGCATACCTCCTGATAAAACAAGAGTAAAGAATATTTTCTTATTTGTTAAACCGTGTTTGGCGTGTTCACTTGATAGTTAAAAGTTTAGACAATTTCGCCTGGCCCAATTTCGTCCAGCATTTATATGGTGTTCAAAATCGGCCTATTCATAAAAAATGAAATCAGTGTAACGTTAGCATTGTCAAGAACACTTTCTCTACCTCTCTCTCTCCAATTTTACGTCTTTTGTTCCCCATCATCTGGGGGTTAGAAGTGTTGCACATGGATGGGGAAGCCCCAGAACTCCTCATCAAGTGCAAGTCCTTTTTTGTAGCAAGAGTTTTTATGGCTGGATGCCCTCCCTAACGCCAACCCAAACCCTACTGCTGGGCTAAGGACATGGGAAATGTGTGTTAAGTGCCTTTCCCAAGGGCACAACGTCTGGGTGCATGTCCCGACATGTCTGGGTACTCCACTGGGGATTGAACCTGGGTCTTATTGGTTCATAGCCGGATGCTCTGCCACTGTGCTACACAGATGCCACTTTGATAAACTTTTTTACAAAACTAGAGGGGCAACATTTGCGAGCAAATGCAGAATGTTTACCTTAATTCACATGGTCTATCTTTACGTTTCTACCAGGTAGGATAAAGTGTTTTATTTAGTCAAGGACTTGATTTAGTTGATGCATTGGCACATGTCCATGACACAGGACAAGTCAATAAGAGACGTATGAATTCGCATAATTTTTTACCTGCTTTAACGAAATGGATGCATTATTTGTACAATCAATAAGGAAGATTTATGTTTCAATTGTGCTAAATAATATGAATAGCATACTCATGAGAAAGGTAACAGGGCTTAAGAGCAACATTTATTGATATGAATGATGCAAAATATGACATCTTGAATTTGTAATACATTGGTGACAAATGATAGAATATCTAAGCTAGTGACACATGTAACGTTAAGATAAAGGTGAATACTATCAGACACACATTTTGTGAATTTGAACACTATTTGCATAATTAATGAGACATTTCTGCAACAACTTTGATATTTGCTACATATGTAATCTACAAAATAGGAGATAATAAATTAATATGGATCATTCCAATTAGAAACTTCTTTGCATATCTAATTAGTAAAGTCTGCACTCGTATCCGTAATTTGGCTACATGAAATCGTCGGTGGCTACAGTGTCCGTGCTTTGTTTGCATTCATCTCGGAAGCGCATGTTGAAATCCAAGTAAAGCAATTCACGGGGATGAGAGATTTCTTCAATAGCACGGCAAATACGCCTTCCAATGTAAAGAGTTGTTATCGAAAGTTCCACCGACGACACAAGTGCCCATTGAATTGTATACATAAGCATATATATAAAAATCTCCTTTACGCAACACAACTCGGACACCATGTTTTCTTCTCCTGTGCCCTTTTCAAAGAATGGGATATACATGTAGTTACACAAACAGGTGAACTTCAGTAATTTTCGTCAAAGACACGGGGGCGTAGCGACAAATTGCGAGCTAACATTGTGCTTGCCGATAAACGAGTGCGTACATTGTCATTTCCCATGTAAATTTAAAGACCGAGAGTAGGAAAAAGTATGTAACGTTACATTTCCTATTTTTGTGACATCTGCAATTTCTGTAAAAGTAAAGGATTTTAAGTCATATATAATGCAATCTTGAGAAGATTTTAGGTAAAGAAAAGGAGGACTTTCTCGAAAATAACTTAAATTTCACTCTGCTGGTGACATTTTTGCCGTGCGTAAGTTTTTACCGATGTAGGCGCGCGGCACCTTAGCGGCCGTTTTAATACGCCGTGTTGCTTTTCTATTCAATTCATGTTGACATTGACGACCGATTGCTTGATATACCAAAGACGGCAAATAATTTGTTTTACGGAAATCGCTGGTTATCATGATTGTAAAGTTTGACACAAATCTATATCGAAAACGTCCCGCAGTTGCCGATCATACTTGATCATACTGATCTCTGCACTCTGCACGGTACCGCATGTACCTGTAATCCTAAAAGTACACAGACAATATTTCCTGTAATTCAAGTCAATCCAGGGCAAATCATGATTCCCACCCCACGCACATCAAAAGCGGGCCGCCGGTCAGTCATAATCAACATGCGAAAGGATTACTTTGCAACATTTTACGTCGCGCCGACTAATCATGTGCAAGCCGACCACGAACCTTATCAAAAACTTATCCGACCTGTATAAAGGAGGTTATACTGAGAACCTCCTTGCGTGTACATTTACCCTGACGGCGTTGTCTGACCAAGGAGGTTTTATATATGTCCGGGGATAGCGGACGAAAAACGGGGCATATGATAAAACGGTCACGATCTTCCCCACCAACCTCTGCTTGGAGGGGTAAGGGGAAAACCCTGTATAGGTACCCGTACCCGTATAGGTACCCGTATAGGTATACCCGTATACCCCATTTGGGGCCCCAATAAGCCAGGAAACACAGAAACACGCTATAGCTATGACGGCCGCCATATGGGGCACCCAGAACGGCTGTTTTTTACGGTCTCTACATTGATATAAGACACAAACAGTTGACTATACTCGGTCAGAAAATAGCGGAACAATCATATTTTACGATCTTTTGATTTCTATGAAGGACGAAGTTTTGGAACATACGGGAATTTGCAAAGTTCGTACGGAGCTCCTGTCAGACGTACGAGCACCGATCTCGGAGACCTTTCAACTAAACCCGTTCTTAAAAGAAACACTTAAAGTATCAACCTTTCCGCTTTTCATTATCTTCAGATGCAATACTCATGATCTGTTTGGCTGGAGCTGTAAACCTGCGTAAAACCTACAGGAAACGCCGTTCTCGATGTATGGAAGATCTGCCATGACACATGTGCGAACTAGCCGCTTAGACGGAAAGTAGCCACTTATAGCGACACAAACATTAGGCCATTTGGCGTGATTTGTCTGAATTAGCCGTGCTCGGTCTCTGTCTTTTATTAATAGCGTGAGGCCGTTACCACAGAGATTTTCAGACACAAGCTTGAAGGCATGTATCTATACATCTATACGCTCAGCAGTATGTTTCTAGATGGTGTATTTTCGCACAATAGAATATTAAAAGGCATGCACGCCGAACTTTCCACATGTCGTTGCCACCTGCCAGTCAGCACGTCAAGATGCGCTCAGCT
Source organism: Branchiostoma lanceolatum (assembly GCF_035083965.1). Lineage (NCBI taxonomy): Eukaryota > Metazoa > Chordata > Leptocardii > Amphioxiformes > Branchiostomatidae > Branchiostoma > Branchiostoma lanceolatum. Next base: position 15,160,344 of record NC_089739.1, read on the forward strand.
GCACGCTGTGACGGAAGTTTTATCTCTACTTTTTTTGGCATGAGTCCACTACTACTGAGATTTTCAGGCGCAATCTCGAATTGAAATGCTCAGTGACATATTTATGAATAAGTATTTCACGCAATAAAAAAAATAAAAGCCATGCACGCCGAACTTTCCACGTGCCGTTGCCACGTGTCAGTCAGCAGGTCAACACGTACCGTGCTGCAGGCTGTGATGGCCGAGCTCTTACAGGTATATTTCTCCAATTTTGAGTTCAAGAGATACTTATACTTGAGTATTCCTTATGTAGGCCACAGCAAGTAATTTTTATGGATGACATCAGCGCGCTCATTAATTTTCGCCTGATTTCGAAATAAAAACAAGAAATTTCATTGTCCTCCAACAGTGGTCAACATGCCAAAAATTGGCAGATATGTCGTAAAGGTTGACAGTCTAAAGGTGTTTCATTGCATATGAATACCCAGTGTAGTTCCTGCCCATGATGGTACGACAAGCTGTTTTCTGTGTTTGTTCTAGTTAACTGAGCTGTATACACATCTTCAAGAACAGTTTAATGTTGACAGTCTAAGGTGTTTCATTGCATATGAATACCCAGTGTAGTTCCTGCCCATGATGGTATAATAACAAGCTATTTTCTGCATTTGTTCTAGCAAGGACATTATGTAAATAATGGGGGGATCTAGTTAATTGAGCTGTATACACAAGGTGTTTCATCGCATACAAATTCCCAGTGTAGTTGCTTCAGATGATGGTACAACAAGCTCTTTTCTGCATTTGTTGTAGCTTGTCTATTGAGATGTATACACATCTATTTGGTTGAATACAGGAATAAAGCTGTTGGTCATGATATCATATTTCGTCGCCTCAATTCTTGTTTAACAAGACTTATGATCTCACAATTTGAAAATATAGGAATCTTGTTTTTTGGGGCCCGCCTTGTTTTTTTTTTTCCCTATCTCATTAATTTTGGAGTCTGCGGAGGATGTCATCCATAAAATTAACTTGCTGTGGCCTTATTTCCTTTGTCCTTTGATTAGCAATAGAAACTTTGTTGCAAGTTATTTTGCTGCATAAGTAAACACTTTTTTAGAGTTTGTCTATATCGATCTAACTAAGAAATCAGTCGATCGCGACTTACTGAAGTCGAAGATTAAACCATATCAACTTTGGACTGGTGGTGCCTGCTAATTACCCAGACCCCGCTAAACAAAACAAACATGGCGACAAATCAAAGAAGGCTAACCCCGTTTACATGGAAATAATCTAAGGTTGATAGTTTGAGTGTTTTTTATATTTCTTTTCAGAACGGGTTTAGTTGAAAGGTCTCCGAGATTGGAGCTCGTACGTTCTGACAGGCGCTCCGTACGAACTTCGCAAATTCCGTATGTTCCAAAACTCCGTCCTTCATAGAAATCAAAAGATCGTAAAATATGATTGTTCAGCTATTTTCTGACCGAGTATAGTCAACTGTTTGTGTCTTATATCAATGTGGAGACCGTAAAAAACAACTGTTCTGGGTGCCCCATATGGCGGCCGTCATAGCTATAGCGTGTTTCTGTGTTTCCTGGCTTATTGGGGCCCCAAATGGGGTATACGGGTATACCTATACGGGTACCTATACGGGTACGGGTACCTATACAGGGTTTTCCCCTTACCCTGCTTGGAGAATATCTAGTTCCCAGTCCACGTCACGTCTGTTTTTGAATAGAGTGCGAAATGTCACATATCATTAACGGAGGGGTCCATTCTCCGACAGGAGTCTAACTTTTGAGACGAACAATAGGTTGTATAAAAATCGTTGTTGCGGAGATATGCATATGCTACGTACTAGTTAAACCCCCATTCCACTTGGACGGCGCTATCGCCGCGCTCTTGCCGCGACCTCAATTTGACTAGAGCGCGGCTAGAGCGCTGAGAGCGCTGCGAGAGCGCTGTGGAAGCGGAGAGGGAGCACGCAGAAAGCGCCATGCGTGCCGCCGAGTCCTCTGGAGACATTTCTGCTTCCTTGTTCACGACAAAACAAAGGTAGGGTGCAAACAAGCAGGACATGTATTTCACGGTTCGGCGGAAGGAAGGTGCGAACATGAGGAATTTTTGCACTAGAGCTTGGGAACGCACGGAGGGAAGAAGGAGAAAATGGCTGGTCTACCCGTCCGCGGTGTACGTGGTTGGAAGCACTCATTTTCAGGGAAGAATGTAGCCACACAAACGCGGCAAAAGCGTTGTATCTAACATCATCAAATAGATTCAAAAAATAAAACATGTTAATATATTATTTATTTACCACTCACTTCTGTATTCAAAATGCTCCATGTACCGGTCCATTTCGATGCATTTCGTTCCATTTCGTTCCATTTTGCACTTTCTGGGGACCAGTGATGATTTGTATTATTTCAGACAAAAGTATGCACTTGAAGTTAGTCCATGACCATCGTGCGATGGAAAATACAGCTGTAAAGGCTTTTCAACATGTAGACAATTTTGCCATCGTCCCGAAGTGGAGCCTACATCATCAGGACATGGAAGATTTTTCATGCGTCAGATCAAGCATCACGTGTCAGATCAGACCAAGCTATAGCCTGTCCTAGCCGGACAAAAGTCCTTCTGGGTTGTCACAGAATTTTCTACGATTGCCAACAAACTCTTGGCAGCTGGCCAGGTGTCCCATTTGTTGGCCATCTGTCATGGATTACTTCAGTGTCTATAACACATTAATCTTCACAACAGACAACAGTCTGACAACACCTTTTCTCTTTTATGATAATGTGAAAGAGGCACAAATATAACAGCCTTTATGGCTGTTAATACAGAACATGGCTAACTTAATTAAGACAAGGTGAATTTAAACATTGTTTTTCATGGCAGCCATGTCATTTAAATCTATAATGGAGGAAAAACATCCAATTAGTATTATGATATGCTGCTATGGATTTGATCAACTGTCACACATTTTATCTATATTCACAAGTCAACTGTTACACATTCCATTTATATCTACAAGTAATAGACAGGTTGCGAGTATACCTTTGAAAGAACTGTGAATATGTTTGGATACACACGCATGCAGTACCTTTATCTGATGCATCATCTTTGTCATACCCAAGGCCCCAAGAGACCAGCTTTCCAACAAAAGATACTGCAGAGTCCATGTCTGGGAGTGTGGCTGCTACATATGGAGCCTCCTAACACTCACATACACATATATGTACACATACATACACACAGCCATTGACCCTAAATCTAATGACCTCACTGTGACTGTTTACCCTGGACTATACCATTCAACAAGAACACGGGGAGGATCAGGTCAATGACCTGTAAACCATACAATTTATGTACAGTACTCTACATGAGGAAACAGTTGGTTCATATGGGATCATACTAAACTTTGGCACTGTAACAGTGGGGATCAACCTCCACTAACTGACCAGTCTAACTGGTCCGGACCATTTAGCCTAGTGGTTAGCGCGTTGATTTCCCAAGCCGTGCGGATCGGGATTGGCGTGGGTTCTAATCCTGGGAGCGGCGTACTCGCCCCTTTGGGTTTTTACAGTGGTTCCCACACCGGCCCTGTGAGTAACGATCAGATCACACAGGGATGTCGTACTTGGAGACTCGGGACGAGTCTAGAAAGAAAAGGGGGAGTAGTGTAACAGTGGGGATCAACCTCCACTAACTGACCAGTCTAACTGGTCCGGACCTTTTAGCCTAGTGGTTAGCGTGTTGATTTCCCAAGCCGTGCAGATCGGGATTGGCACGGGTTCTAATCCCGGGAGCATCGTACTCGCCCCTTTGGGTTTTTACAGCACAAATATAAACTTGAAGGCACATATCTAATCTTTAGGACTAGAATATCTCAATATGTTGTTCAAATACTTATCAGCGATTGAGTTGACATACTTGCATGTTACTTGAATGTCCCTTGTACTCACTGACAGGTTTTGCTTCTGATGGACTTCCAAGGCTGTGGTCATCTTGAAATCAACTGACTGACAGTCACTGAGAATCTGAGCAACACTATGGACATATTTCAGACTAAAACTTGCATTACTTTTTGACTCACCCTGGTACAGTCAAACCTGAGTGTATTAACAGTCACCTTTGCATAGCGGCCACCTGGCCATAGTGGTCACTTTTTGTCGGTCCCTTGGATTTTTCGCTTTGACATAGGCATTTACCTCCGTCTGTGAAAAAGAAACCGTCTGAAAGTGTATGGACGCCGTCTAAGAGCGTCTTAGTGCGTCGGAGCCCGTCCCATTGCGTCTGTCCTCAGGCTGTCAGAAACGGTGGCGGACATGTCGCGCGCGTTCAGGTTGTCCTGCCCGTTTGTTAGTTTGGCGCCGGGGTGGCTGAAACGACCTCCCCTGGCCGCTGGAAACGTCAGAAACAATGTCGGACGGGCTATAAAATAATTATTCACCCGGCGCTTCCGCCTGTCGTCTTTTCCCACATGTGAAAAGCCTGTTTTAATCTTCTGCATGTGCGCAAATTTGAGCGGTAGTTTTGATTCGACCGTTAACTTTTACAGACCATTTGTTCAGTCGGTACATATTTCGCTCAGGATTTTTTCCCGTTTGTTCAATTTTATGCACTTTTGGCAGATGGACCTTACTTCTACATGCAGCTGTATCTTTCTACGACATAGACTGAGTTTGGTTCTAGTCCAGGGACTGAATTTATACAAAACAAGACATCGAAAGTTGGAAGAATGTACGGAAATTACTTGCCGTGCGCCGCGATCCTGGCTCGAAAGTCAACAAACTTCCCTCGGCAGAAAATGGAGATATCGTCAAAGAAGCTGAGTTCTGTCGAGTTTATTTTTGTTGGAACTGATAAGTGAACAAGTATTTCATGTTGATGTTGGTGGTAACAATGATACAAAAGCCAATTAGTCGCTGGACTAGAACCAAACTCAGTACTATGTCGTAGAAAGATACAGCTGCATGTAGAAGTAAGGTACATCTTCAAAAAGTGCGTGAAATCCAACAAACGGGAAAAAAATCCAGCGAAATATGCACCAACTGAACAAATGGTCTGTAAAAGTTAACGGTCAAATCAAAACTACCGCTTAAATTTGCACACGTGCAGAAGATTTTAACAGGCTTTTCACTCGTGGGAAAAGACGACAGGCGGAAGCGCCGGGTGAATAATTATCTAATAGCCTGTCCAACGTTGTTTCTGACGTTTCCAGCGGCCAGGGAGGTCGTTTCAGCCACCCCGGTGTCAAACTAACAAATGGGCAGGACGGCTTGGACGCGTGCGACGTGTCCGCCGCCGTTTCTGACAGGACAGATGCAATGGGACGGGCTCCGACGTACTAAGACGCTCTTAGACGGCGGCCAAACATTTTCAGACGGTTTCTTTTTCACAGAGGTGGACAGATATCGAATGCAGTCTTGTAGGCTTGTAGTAAGTAACGTAGCGCTACCAAGATGGTGCACTAACAAAAAAATGGTCCACTTTGGGTCATGTGAGGTGCATTATGCTAAAGCCTGAGTTCTCATGAGCAATAAAAAACGTCAGAAGTATGATCCTTACTCATGACTTTCCTTCGTACAAAGCAATGAAATAGGTTTACGTCCAGTGATATGACAGAATTAACTCCTAAACCAGTAACAGCATGCGACCAAGAAGCGTCATGCATGACGTATTTCCCATGACTATAAGCTAGTATTCTAAAAAGTAGCTAACATTAACCCTTTCTTTGATATTCAAATCATCTATCATGGCAATTCGAGGTTTGAAACTCAATATAATTTTAGGAAGGTTTGATAAACCCCCTCACCTACAAATGTACGCTAAATTTTTGCAGGACAAAACATTTATTGCCATGCGTTTATCTCATGAACTTCACATGTGGCTCAGCGTTGTTGTAATTGACAGCACAACATTATTTTCTTCAATCGTGTCAAGCAAGTGGTGGGACAAACATGGTGACTTTACTATCATTTGTCTGTAGACTACTTTGGACGATTTATGTGCATTTTTTCGGATCTACAAGCGGAGTGTTAGAAGGAAAAAACAATTATTATAATATATTATGCTCCATGTATGTATGTCACAGTAATCACTACAGACATAAGCTGAAGTTGGAGACTTACATTTGTACACAAAATTATATTATCCTTCAAGTTTTGTGGTGATAAAAACGGAATTTTCAAAATGTACAATCTTGGCAATACAGTCGCAGTTAGATTGACAAATCTAAACATTGTACAAAGGCCACACAAAGTTACTTCCTTAACCAACTGTATGCATGAATGTAACTATGTAATATGTAACAATTGAATGTGGCTATGTACATTGTATGCATCTACTTCTATCACACAGGCTTCCATAGAACAATTCAAATGCACTTCACATACATGTACACCGAGTGTGCACATTGAAATTGCTGTTGTTAAGATTTTTGGTTTGAAGGCATCAAATTTTCTCAGCTTCTGCCGCATTTTGCATGGAAATGTTTGTTTTCCCAGGGGGATATGACATGCACGAAATATATACACCACAGTGTATTCTGTATCACCCTCGAAATACACAATGTTGTATCATATAAGATACTGTGCATGTGTGTGTGTCTGCTTGATGCATCTGCTCTATGGACTGACAAACTAGTGCTTATTAGTCTGGTTCTTACCTCCTGATGCTGAGAAGGCGTCATAGAATTCATCATCACTAGCATCACAGAAGGATGCTGGGAGCTGGTGCGGACAGGAGGCGGCGGTGCTCAGGCTGCTCTCCAGCTGATGGTGTTCGGTAGCAAGGGCATGCAGGGCGTCTTGCAGAACACGGGACTTTTCTATCTCCTGCTGCAGACGAACCTTCCGCACCTGTAGTTGTTCACAAGGCAGTTTTCATGTTTCTGTACTTCATCTTGCAAACATTTTCTGTCAGCTGTTGTCCGATCAGTGGCAGGGCATCCTTTCAGCATTGTCATAATAGTGTAGGGTGACAAAGTTCAAGGGATTTTAAAGCGCTAGAACTGTTGGTTAACTTAGGGGGTTCTCAATTTAAGATACTGCTAACAGTGCTCCTGGGCAGAAATTGAGATGGTTTCATATCCAGATTTGCGTAGAATATGTTCAACTTATAACATGTGTGCCAGATTTGGTACTTTTAGACAAATCTGCACCATTGGTCTAATTTTTCCAGCAAGCACATGTATATGTAATTGGACTATATATGTCATTCAGTGCATAATACCATTCACTTGACAGAAACAGAGGTCAAGAAAATTTGTCCTGATGTTGAAACACACATGGATACAAATACTTGAAAGTTCATCTGTGTTGGTAGAAGTCATTCTGAATCAAGGTTAAACTATAATTGCCAACACAACAAATTGGACGTACCCACATTTTAGACTGATGAGCTACAGATTAGTAATACAAATAGTTTAGTATAGACTTAAGCTTTGCCAGCAAATACTGAATTATGCTCCCCATGTTTTATGACAATTAAACTTTTTATTTTCAGGAAAGGAAACACATATCATTCAAAACACCACTGTGCCAAAATCAATATTAGATAAAACAGGTTAACATCATTTGGTGAAGGCACAATGTCATGTATCAGGTCATGGAACTCTTCAGTTACTAAAGTTCCATGACCTCATACATGTGCCTTCACCAAATGATGTTAACCTTTACGACTGATGTATAATAATTATTTCTCCTTGATTATGCAAATAAGGCCTTCCTTTTCTTACACAAAGTTTCCTCGTGATCGTATGATGCCAAGTCATCATACTATCATAAGGGAATTGTCTCGCGAGAAATAGTACTGACGTGAACACATGAGGGCCATGTTAGGGCTCTCAAACTTTAAATTTTGACATACCCGTATGTAATTGAGAAAGAGAAGAATATTGACAGATATCAATCATGCAAAGATCTACTTTGCAGAACTAACAAGAGTCTTAGGACCCAAAATCTCCATGAAACTTTGTTTTTCCATTAAACCAGTTCCCCCCATTCTATATCGCTCAATGGTATGACCCACACTGGCTGGGCAAGGGGAGAAGTGGCTATAAATAGCTACTGACCTAGATAAGAGACCAACAGATGGTGCGACCTCAAAGCCCACAATAGAGTAGATATTCCTCATTACTTATGCAAATTCAGTACGAATTTGCATAATTAGCACTTCAGTTTGTACATCTCTGTCCAACCTACCTGCATATCAAATAACATGAAAATCTGTCATTCCTTTCTTCAGTTATTCTCCTTTGAATATTTTGACAAACACGCCATTGCAGTTCCAGTGACACATACCAGGGGGCCCAAAATCGACCTTGACCTTTCTCCTCCCAGCACCTACCCACATACCAAATATCATTTCAATCCATCCACACGTTCTTCAGTTATGCTGATTTTAAGCGTCCGGTGACACATACATACACACACGGTGACACAAACATACACACACGCGCACACACACGCAAACACACTAACTTCGCATGATTTGCACTTCAGTGTGTACATCTCTGTCCAACCTACCTGCGTACCAAATAACATGAAAATCTGTTGTTCCTCTCTTCAGTTATACCCCTTTAGAACATTTTTACAAATAGGCCATTGCAGTTCCAGGGACACAAACCAGGGGGCCCAAAATCGACCTTGACCATTCTCCTCCCAGCGCATACCCACATACCAAATATCATTACTACAGTTATGCTGACTTTAAGCATCCGACGACACCCATACAAATGATTTACCTCCTTACTTATGCAAATTCGGTCTCATTTGCATAGTTTGCACTTAAGTGTGTACAACTTGGTCTAACCTACCTGTGTACCAAAGAACATGACGATCTGTCGATCCACTCTTCAGTTCTTCTACATTGAAGATTTTAACAAATACGCCATTGCAGTTCCAGTCACACATGCCAGGGGGCCTAAAATCGACCTTGACCTTTCTCCTCCTAACACCCATCTACATACTAAAAATCATTTACAATCCATGTACAGGTTCTACAGTTATGGTGACTTTAAGCGTCCGGTGACACATACATACACACAAACACCAAACGCAAGCAAAACAGTATCTCCATGAAAAAGCCTTTTTTCATGGAGATAATGAGAAAATACTATGAATCCATAGTCACTGTGGTAAATGTTGGGAATTTCATTCTTGCAGCATTTGGAAGTTTTAAGTAAATGTGGACATTACTAGACATAAATCATGAAAATGAGGACCTTGTTTACATGATTTATGGGAGACTGCTTAATAATAGACTGATCCTCCAAACACCATGTCGAAGGTATTGAACCCGTTTCATTTAGAAAAACTCTGTCAAAAGCAGCACTAGTAGGACAGAAATTGCATGCGTAAAGCAGGGTACGTATATCTGTAACAGGTTTTTCACTGTATTGGTTGCATGCATGCTCACGACAAAAATGAACTGAAAAAGAAAACAGCTCGGGCACTGAAGCTTGTGCCACATATACATGCCAACTACTATGTCTGCTAGCACAGAGTTTCTCCTCCTTCCATACTTATGTGTGATACTAATTAACTTGAAAGTGAACAGGCAAAGAAAAAGAGCATTTCAATTCTTAATTACTAAAGACTATGCAGTTGTTATGCAAGCAGCCAACACAGTGGGAAACGTATAGATTTATGTACACGTACATCGGTTGCTTGCCTGATGCACCGCTACTACATCGATCCACCCCTTCCTGAAACAACTCCACTCGGTGGATACAGCCTTCAGCAAAGAAGGCATAATACCATTTTTCTTTGGCCCGCTCTAAAAGGGTTTCAGAGCCAAGAAAACTAAATCGAAGTCAGTCATTATTGACAGCCTAGTGGCAGCAGCTATTTTTATCCATCAAGCGCTTTTTTTGATGGAGATGTTCGAAATAGAACAGGGGGAGTCTACAGCCTTCTTTGCTAAGATACTTTCATATTGTGAACAACTTGAAAATGTGTTATTTTGGAAGAGAAGATTATCAACTGATGCAATTTATGCAAATAAGGAACATTAATGATGTGTCAATCAAAAAGGTCATATGATTTGGTTAAGGTATGGGGTCATACAATGTAGAACTCTGGTTACCAAACAAAAACTACATTGTTATATATTGTCAGTCAGTCTATAAAGACTGTGACATAGTACTGCGTTAACAAAATTTCAACAACAGAAAAGAATAGTAAAAAACTATTCAAGCGATCGAAACATACATCGCAAAAGTTCGAGAAACAGTTCAACCAGTCAAAGTTCAAAGTTCATTTGCCGGAGTTTGAATGGTTGAGTCTGCTGCATGTCGTCGTCGTCTTCTTTCATCTTCCCGGATTTCCCAGTTTTGACAGTAATAAACTAGGCATAAAAAGTTTGAAAACTTTGCTTTGGTTGATCATATTTCCGTTGTCTCTTAATCAATTTCAATGCATCATAAATCATTGGAAAGCTTTCCTTTCCAACAAGAGTTCGTAGACCTCATATCTCCATGAACTATCTGTATCTGTATCTGTATCTGTATCTATATAGCCGGTATAAGCGCCAGTTGTTTGAGTAATTGCTTTTTTGGTGTATCTTATTACCTGGATGTCTAATCTTCATCGACGGTATAAGCGCCATTAGGCGTAACACACCAGCTTCGCAGCCACGCGGCGGGGAAGCAGCTGGTCATATTACACCGAACGGTCTGTTACAACTATTCTGTTTATGAAAATGACTTACACATTTACATAATATATGCTTGGTCATAAATACCTTTATCTTACTTACACATGTTGCAATATTGACAGTTGTATCATTTTCCACTTAGATGAATCATGGCGCTTTTGCGTTAATTATGCAAATTAGGAGGTTATTTGTAAAATTGGTATCTGTTAATGCTCCACTTGCAATAAACTACATATATGTTATATGTATTTGAGTCTTATAATGGAAAACACTGCATAATATAGAAGTCCCAATTACCGTAGCATAATTTAATTATGTACATCTCTGTCCAAGCTACCTGCATATCAAATATCATGGAAATCCAACGTTCCTCTGTTCAGTTATTCTCCTTGGAAGATTTTCACAATAACGCCCCTGCAGTTCCAGAACAAGCTGCTAGGAGGCCCAACCCGACTTCTTCATCACATCACAAGCCATCTGCCACCAAAAAATCAAGACCATAGCATGTCCAGGTCAAAAGATAGGAAAAAATCAAGTTCTGCTGCAGTACCAAGGTTACATACCAGGGGGTCCAAAATCGACCTTGAATTTCGGCACCCGCCCATATAGCAAATGTCATCGTAATTCATCACAAGGTTCTTGAGTTATGCTGCTTACAGTAGTCCGGAAACACTGAGAGACACACAGACACACCCAAAACTATATCTCCATTTTTCATGGAGGGGAGATAATGATACCCAACTCATTATGATTGTAATCTCATGGAACGAGCACCAGGCCTGCATACGTGAATGGGTTGCAAAAATATGTGCTGAAATTTCCTTGCCAAACAAAGCTCAAGGCACGCTTTAGACTGAGCACGGTTTAACCGAACTAGTTCTCTGCCGCATACCGTTACCAGTCTAAAGAGGATAATCCTGTTTTTCCACGAACCGACCCAGACCACATCCCAACCTCGGTCTAAGCCGCTTCAGCGGGGGGCCGATACGGTTCCTCTCTGTGTGTAAAGAGGAAACCGGCTTCGGTAGCGCTTTCGAGGTCACGGATGCTGGGATTATAGCACTGTGCATATGGGTGTTTGTGCAAGAAGTGCATTCTCCAGGTGATTATCTACCAATAGAAACGTGTCTTTCCTCATTCGGAATCGTTTGTACCATTGAGAGTTGTCAAAACAAGTGCAATGGCCCGCCGCCGCGGAGTCCCACCAATGGCTGCTTCTCCGGTGTTTGCCTATCGCCCGATCAACGTGCCCCGCTTGCCCCGGTTAAGGTCTCAGTATTGACCATCCCTGTACATATGCCTCCTCCTCCTCTGTTGAGCACGTACGCGGCATCTCCTATGCAGGGAAATGCGAGTGGCAAACATTAGAAACATAAACTGTTGCAGGACGAAAAAAATGGCCTTCACTCCCGCCATTTTGACATTGCCAAGAAAGGTCACTGTGGGTCACGCACAATATCTTGCACCACGGGTGGCGCACTGCCCTTCCGCCCGTAGGTCTAAAGACAACCATTCGGTTCAGAACTGGTTCGGATTATTTGAAGCGCGCTCAGAGTAAAGCATGCCCAAAAGTTCTGCGCCGCAACCCTATTTGCGGTGGTGACATCTGCATTGTGAATGGAACAGTGTGTGGGGGAATGTTATGCTCACAGCTACAGATGATAGTAGATTTATCCTTTAATTGTTGGATGGGTGAATCAAAGTGCAGAGGCAGCGAGGAGAACAGTATGCTCAGGGCATGACTTGCACAGATACTGACTGATGGAAGGTTGTTGGAGTCAGCATCATGGTTTGGGGCAGTTACGATAACTGCCAGAGGAAAAACCAGGCTAATCATCCCAGGCAACCTCAATGCATCAAGATACATTGTATACACTACAAAAAATGGCATTCTTGTTTTTTCTTTGTGGAAGAAAAGTTATCTTCCAGAGAGAAAATTATTCTGTGTGCAAGAATATGAAAGGAAAAGAAAAAGTCAGTGAGGACGTAAACTTTTTCTTAGAATATTTTTCTCTGACAAAGTTGTTTTTCCTCACACATATGTGACTAGAAACCTCTAGATAAATTTTCTTGTTGTTATGACTCTTCTTTGGCACAGAATTTTTATCTAAGATATGAATTCAGAGAAAAATGTTCTAAGAAAAAGTTTACATCCTCACTGACTTTTTCTTATTTCTTCTGTCCTCAAGAATAAATTTCTTACACCTAGAATGAGTTTCTTGCACTAAGAGTGAGGTTCTTGTACAAGGAATACCTTTCTGTCCTAAAGAATGAATTTCTTTAGCCTAGAATGAGTTTCTTGCACTGAGAGTAAGGTTTTTGAAATATGAATATCTTTCTGTCCTCAAGAATGAATTTCTTACACCTAGAATGAGTTTCTTCCACTGAGAGCGAGGTTCTGGACATAGGAATACCTTTCTGACCTCAAGAATGAATTTCTTACACCTTGAATGAGTTTCTTCCACTGAGAGCGAGGTTCTTGACATAGAAATACCTTTCTGACCTCAAGAATGAATTTCTTACACCTAGAATGAGTTTCTTCCACTGAGAGTGAGGTTCTTGTAATAGGAATACCTTTCTGTCCTCAAGAATGAATTTCTTACACGTAGAATGAGTTTCTTGCACTAAGAGTGAGGTTCTTGTTATAGGAATACCTTTCTGTTCTCAAGAATGAATTCCTTAAACCCAGAAACAGTTTCTTAACTAAGATGGAGGTCTTGAATCAAGAATACCATTAAATCAATGATATTATATATTCCAATCATATTTATTATTATCGATCTGATTGTTTAATACACGGTTTTGGATTTTTCTTTCTAATGCCCATTACATGGACAAGAAATGTATTCATACTGTTCATGGGCCCTTCATGCTCCGCGTTACAAGCGGCAAACGCTGTGAGACGTTTTCACGAATGTACCTTCTAATTTAGTACTATGCCAGATAGTGTGCCTAACTTATTACGCTTTGGTAATTTTGCTCTCTTCGGAGGTTCTGATGAAGTTAGGGAAATATAAATAAGGCTTGAAGTCTGCTATATTCTAGCTTTCTTTAGACCGGAAAATTTTGACTGTGTGCACTTCTAACGTCATGTGAGAAGGGCTATATCTAGCGCATCCCAGCTCATGTTTCCACGGGAAATAGGCTACTAGACGCACTTTGCGCGTGGCCCAACGTACTTCTTGCATGCGACCCGACTTACAAAATCATTACGAAAAAACAACACCGGTTGCATGAACAATACTCCGTCTACTTATTGGGAAATATCTTCGCCATCTCTGTATTCAGTTTCCTTTTCATAGACGGTACCAATCACATGTTAGTGTGTTACAAAGCTGTGCATTGAATCGCCGTCCGCCACCATCGCGGCCCAAAAAAATGGCGGGAAAACAACGTCGCCAGACGGCAGCGATGTTTACGTTGTTTTCTTTGGTCGGTTTTCTTCTCAACAAACACTTAAAGACCCAATTTTTGTATGTTTTATGAAGTTATATTTCTTATGTGTATGATAGTTGTATGTCTGCTTGGCACAGGTCGTATATTTAGGTGCCAGGCTGTCTAGCTACGCAGTGACCCTCTACTCAGCATTGCCATCATTATTGTCAAAATACTATTCTCGACAAAACAAAAAATGAATATGTACATCTGTATATGTTTTGAATGCAAATAACAATTATGTGCATGAACTTGGTTTATTTACCTTCCTTATGAGCAAAGTCAGTGGACACAAACACGGCGTACGTATGCATAATAAGATCACTAAAAAATCTGTCACATGTTAGGGCGCGTCATAAGTTAGGGCAACCCCCGTTATAATGTTTCACATTTGATGTGATAAAAGCACATTTTCTCTGTACTCATACAAATAACTAATTGTCCTTCTAAAACTGTCAGTTCTGCAGTGTTGTAGCTGCCGTTCTTATAATCAATGACTTGTAATTGTTGAAACATTTTCCAAATTTGAGACGGGGCATCATGGTTTGGGGCATTACGATAACTGCCAGAGGAAAAACCAGGCGAATCATCCCAGGCAACCTTAATGCATCAAGATACATTGTATAGGGACACCATTCTCCATTCTGCAAGATGACAGTGCCCGTCCACACAGAATGAGGGTCATTTCAGACAACTTCCAGGATGCAAGGATACAGAAGATATAGAATGGCCTTCCACCTCTCAGTCTCTGTGATCAGTTTGGGCGAGCTGTGCATGTAAGAATGACCAACAGAACAACACTGGTCAACCTTTGACGACTCCTGATGGAAGAATGGCCAGGGACCACGTAACAAGATTTGTGACAAGCATGAGGAGGATGTGCCGGGCTGTGGTGACAGTGCATGGCTTGTCTACTCAATATCAATGGAAAGAAAATTACACATTTAAGTTTTCCAATGACATATAGTACATTGAAATCGATAAAGAAAGAACGGAACTATGATCTACCAAGAAAGTTAAGTTTCCAAACTTTTTGTGCCAAGTTTATTTTAGATACTGATGGATATCAAAACCTAATTATCTTCGCCGAGTACTATAGTACTCGGGGTAGATTATGTTTTCGGTTGAGCCAGCTGTTTGGTGGGTCTGTATGTATGTCAAGAGCATAACTCAAGAAACCTTTGATGAATCTTTATGATTTTTGGTAGGTGTGTAGTGGTTGTGCAAAGGAAGGTCAAGTTCAAAAATGGTTTACCATGCGTCCGAAAATAATTTCATCAGGTTGGTAGAATATAGGATATAGGAGATTCTTTTTACACAACCAGGTAATCTCACCTGCTGACGTTTCGGTGTCTGTCAGACACCTTCTTCAGAGCTTCTGACTGGAGTACTGCTTCTCACCGCTATAAGTAGCCGATGTAGGTGGCGCTTTTGTGGCGAGAACGTAATCCCAAATATGGCTGAGCTTGTATCCCCCCTCGTCTCGGTTCATCACAGGTGATGACTTCCTGATCCATACTGCCTCTTTAATCCAACGAATGCGTCTGTTGTCCTCTCTGTCTATTACTTTGGCCCCCTCCCAGTCAATGACGCAGTTGTTTCTAGCAATATGGTCCGTGACTGCAGATTTCTTCTCTTCTTGTTGTGCCTGTCTTTTCTGGGATCTGGTGTACTTGACCGCATCCATGTCGGTAGCTTCCTTTTTGTGTTCCTTAAGCCTAGTTCCAAGGGTCCTGCCTGTTTCCCCAATGTATACTTCCTCGCAGCTTGCGCATGGGATCTTGTATACACAGTCTGTTTTGACTAGGTCATCGACCTTGTCCTTGGGATGCACCAACAGACTCCTCAGAGTTGTTTTAGGCCTGACCGCAGTGGCTACATTGTGTTTCCTGAACAACCTTTCTAGTGGCTCTGTGACTCCTTTAATGTAAGGGATGGTCACCATGCCTCTCGTCTTCTCCTCTTGCTGTTTCGATTTCTTGGTCTTTTCTGTCTGTTTGCGTCTCCTCTGTTGTTCTACTTTCTGGAAAGTCCATTCCGGGTAGCCGCAACGCATGAGGGCCCCTTTTATGTGCTGTGTCTCTAGTGATGAACCGAGACGAGGGGGGATACAAGCTCAGCCATATTTGGGATTACGTTCTCGCCGCAAAAGCGCCACCTACATCGGCTACTTAAAGCGGTGAGAAGCAGTACTCCAGTCAGAAGCTCTGAAGAAGGTGTCTGACAGACAACGAAACGTCAGCAGGTGAGATTACCTGGTTGTGTAAAAAGAATCTCCTATATCCGGTTTACCATGCGTTTTTCAACAGTACTGCAGCGGACTTTTAATTTTCGTGCGTTTGTATGTAGGCAAAAAAAGTGACGGAAACATTGATGGATCTTCATGATTTTTTGCAGGTGTGTAAATGTTGTGGGAACGGAGGTCAAGTTCAAAAAATGGTTCCCATGGCATTTTCCGTCGGTACTGCAGCGGGCTTTGTGTGGATGTGTATTTTCTTGTGGACAACATAACTCAAGAAGCTGTTGATGGATCTGTATGATATTTAGTGGATAGGTAGGGTTTACGGAAAGGAAGGTCAAGTTCGATAATCGGCCTTCTAGCGAGTACCTAAGGTACTGCAGCGGAGCTTCAAACTTTACTGGCATATTTTCTGAAAGTGCTATGGTCATGATATTTGTGTGGTAGATAGTTCATGCCACAAGAAGTAAGTTCTGTAAGTTTGGGCCCCCTAGCGGCTTGTTCAGAACTGCAGTGGGTGTTTTTGTTTTGACATTCGGACACGTATTACTTGAGAAGGGGTGAAGAGATTGTCGTGAAGTTTTGTATGTAGAGAGCTCAGATGGTGCTTTGCACAATCGATGTCTAATTATAGAAAACAGGGGCTAATCTGCATAATTAGTAAGGATAATTGTAAATCCGTTACATTCCATAATGGGGCATGTGACAGGGTTCCCGAAACAGGCCAGCAGAAGGCCTTGCCTAGAAGCATAAATAAACAGATGGGGTACATAAATAAACAAATGGGGCAGTCTCGCTACAATTCAAGCAGATGTGTGGGTCCGGTTGGTTTTTAAAGTGTTCAGTTTCGGCATTTTTGTCCAACACATGGGTTGAGACATAACGGAAAGGGAACAAAATAGAAAGCCTTACAAAACACCTAAAAACATGTGAATAACCAGCCGGACCCACTCCTCTGCTCAGAGAGTACACTGCACCAAAACTGCACCACTGCTAGGTATTACCTAGCACCGTATGGAAAAGTAACATGTACTATGTCTTGCAAAATGTGTATGATATGGAATAAAGATTTATTCTATTCATATATATTGACTGTACCATTTAATTATAACTTTCAATTTTTTTGATGACCAGTTATAACATATATCAGCACACTATACACATACATGTACACTAGTCCTGTACCACCAAATGATTTTTATCCCTATCTAGACTGGACTCATTCTCCCCCCCCCCATCATAACTTTCAAACGGTATGGTGTATGATCAAGTTTGCAGGGGGTGATAAGCATGTAAATATTAATCACTCTCCACAAAAAGCCTTGAATATTTGGCGAAGATAATGTGTTCGTGGAACTCTAGTTTATTCTGATTCTGGAAGGTGACGGCTGCATGATTGATTGATTTCTTTTGTATTGTATCTGTCTATAATTTCCTCTGTATTCTCTGTTAAATAAATAGTTGGCCCCTTTAATTTAATGATATCAGACATTTGTTCATGAATTAGAATCACAGTCAAGATTTTCAACACCATCAAAAATGCTACAAAATGCAAAATAGTGGCAGTGAGGTCCTGAAGATTCGGATTCAGCATACACAGCTTCCTTCATTTTTACCTTGAAGTTGACTGACTGATCAGGGCTCGAAATACTGGGTGCACGTGCACCTTTGTGCACCCAAAATTGAAGCTGTGCACCTAATTTTTGACTGAAGGTGCACCAGTGCACCTACATTTTTCTGTAGACTATAGGGTAACAGGTACCATTGTGTAAAAGTGTGGCAAAAACCCTGAAAAAAAAACTTGGCCACACCAATTTAATTTCTTGGTTAACAGATTTTTCTAGAAAAATAATGGAGCGGGCGGGCGAAAAAAAGATTTAAAAAAAAAAAGGCATGGAAGGAGGAAGCTTTAGCATTTGGGATGTTTCGAGTACAAGTGGAGGCCATTTCCTGCAACTTCAGGTTTACTTCTTTATGTTCTTAATATCTACAATCACAAAGAGGCAGGAAAAATCTTAAAGCCAATACTGTGGCCAGTTTGGGAATTGCAGGCCTGGGGCGTTTTTGTCAAAAGCTTCCGAAGAGGACAAGTCAAGAAGGGAATAAGGTATTTTCAGGATTTATGGTATGAAGGTGGCTTAGAAAAAAATTTACGAAATGAAATACAAATTTTGCAAAATAGGAGGATATTTGCATAATTAATGAGAAAACTCTACTATAACAGTTTTTTCAATTATCTCATGTCTCGGACATGCTGCGGTCTTGACATTTGGGTGGTAGACAGCTTTTGACGTCAGGACAAAGTGGGACAGTTTGGGCCCCCTTACCTTTAGAACTGCAGGGTGTTTTTATAAAAACATTCGCAAGAGGAGAACTGAAGAAAGGAAAGACCAATTTCCATCAATTTAGGCATGCGGGTAGCTTAGGCAGAGATGTACATAATTAGATAATATTATGCAACGAAGGACTTATTTGCATTATCAAGGAGGAAATACAACGTTTGCCATAAACGGACTTCAATAAATGACACACAATGTCATGCAATTTATGGCGAGTGGAACATAAACAGATGCCAAACATGCAAATGAGCAACTGATTTGCATAATCAATACAGAAATTGGAAAACCGCTTAGTGATAAATGATCAGAAGTTTATACTTGTGATATGGATATGTTACTGTACAAGCCATGTGCATTTTGCTCTAAACATTTCATGGAGGTATGAGGTAGCTTAACAATGAGGTGTACAATGTAGGTACTGCAGAAAAATGTAATTTTCAAACCCTGAGAAATTTCTCAAGCACAGTCTTTGAGCAATCTCTTTAACAAGCTGATCCTGAGAACCAGCTCAGTATTCATGACATTGGAGATACACATTGTTATGTGCCTAATAGTATATATGAAAATGACCATTTTGTAAATCACTAACAATGGCTTTTTCTGTTGGTCCAGGAATGTTTCAGCTCTACATCATGTATGTAAAATTCCTAGTAAACTATCTGGTTACGCAACACATTTTCTACACACCAGGGAAGGATTTCTCTACATTATGTAATCTTAGAACCTACACAATGAAGGTGGAAACATGCTCTATCATGAAAATTGGCTACAGTATTGGCATGAGCTTCATCTGCTCCCTCCTGATCCACTATACGTAAAAAATCAATATCACCACGCTGACGGAATGGCGGAGCCAGAAATAAAATGTCAGCAGAGAACGTTAACTGTTTAACCTGAAATACAAACCAAGCCCAG
Source organism: Branchiostoma lanceolatum (assembly GCF_035083965.1). Lineage (NCBI taxonomy): Eukaryota > Metazoa > Chordata > Leptocardii > Amphioxiformes > Branchiostomatidae > Branchiostoma > Branchiostoma lanceolatum. Next base: position 15,179,904 of record NC_089739.1, read on the forward strand.
GTAAAACAATGACTTATCATAATGATTGCATTTTCTTCTTTCCAAGAATAGAAAAAAAGCAATTTTTCAAAAATATGGCAATATTGTACATGCAGATATATATATAAATTATGTAGTGACAATCATAACTCTATCTGTTTCTCAATGCCTTTGTCCTTAAGTAACATATTCGAACCAAAATAGAACCATGGACACCAGGTTTTATCAACATTGCACAAAAGTAAAACATTATAATGCTAATACCTGCATTGTTAATCTACAAAAGTTCATTACACTGCTGCCAATTGCAAGAAGCTAATAGAGGCCCAACATGGCAGGTATACTGGTCACCCAACTTACAATTTGCTAGGTAAAGGTTGCCATGCATCATGGATATCACCTCTAGTTACATTCCAAGATAAAGACATGTTTGGGGGTGTGAGGGGGAGCAAATTGTCAAAGCAGACATGAGACAGTACAATACCTGCTGATAAGGAACGGTGAGAGAGAGAGGGGAGTCACCCACCACAACCCGCTCTCTACACAGGCACTGGGACACCAAATGATGCAGTCTACAACCTGCATACGTATGAAAGCTACAAGGAGGAATAATACTTAATATACCATTTCTATATTTTGTGGAAATATAAAAAAGTTCTCTGTTCTGACATAAGAGAACAATGACCAAGAAAACTAGAAAACGACAAAAACAAAGACCTACATCTATTTCTTTGGAAGAAAAGCCTTAAGTCCAAGGACTTGTATATAGCAGGCCAACTCGTCACTCCTGTTGGAGATGATCATTCCTCCTGCTAATAAATGTATTATGTATACATGAGCTCCTGGGAATATACAATGCAGCTTGAGAAAAATAGCTTAATACAATAGCCATTTGATTTGTTACTACTCATGATCAAGTAACCAAGGTCAGCTGTTTGACCCTGCCACACCCACTACAGATACAACAATTATGGCTATTGATTTTACATAATGTGGGCCACGTTGATTCAATCCCATACCTGCTTTTTACAAAACTAAAAATTGGTATTAATCAAAAAAGGATGGTCATGGTCAATATTCAGAAGGGTTTCTGATAAAATCATTAGCCAGACATTCTGGCTCCTGGCTCCCTTCTTGATGTCACAAATATCTGTGCTAATTTCACCAAAGCAAGTCTATCAAATAATACCATTGCCTGATGGCATCTGTAACGGGGGGTTCCAAAGGCTGGTACGGGTCAAAATTCTGGTATTAAAGGTTGTTGCGGAGATATGCATAGGTGCCTGCACATGATAAGCACAACTATTTATGGACGTAACTTAGTTGCAAATAACTGTAATGTGTCGAAGTATGTGTCGAAGCTGGTAGGCCAAAACTGTTGAGATAAATATTTCTAAAAGTTTGATGCCTTCTGTACAGGTTGACGAGCGAGCTTATAGTGAACATGGCTTTCAAAACTCTTTTCAATTATTCAACGTTAAACTTTTTCGTCAAATGCAACATACATGTGAATTAATACCACCTGCATATTATTGGAAGGATATCTATTAGCCTTACACAAACCTATGTCCTGTCTTTGCCTTTAGAGTTGGATAATCGGAGATGAAATGACCTCCAAGTGTTCACCCTGCCGCCCGCGCCATCTTTACCGATCAGGCAGCCAAGAGATGCTCAACACAATACTTATTAGACCGATCCTGTTGAACACCATATCGAACGAATAGAAGACCCATAGAACCCCCTGTTCTATTCAGGACACGTCCGTCAAAAACAGCGTTGGCGGGGCAGAAATGGCACGTGTAAAGCAGGGTACGTATATCTGGGACAGGTTTCCCACTGTATTGGTTGAATGCATGCTCAGAACAAAAACGAATTTAACTAGACTGGCCGTCATTTGCTTTAAGAGCAAATTCAGCATGTTTCGCCCAATGCATACTCCTCCTCATGCAAGAAGTGGGCTGTCCCAAAATAACTCCTGGGCAAATCGAAATATTAACTGCATGTTGGAAGGCAACATTTGCGAGAGCATCATACTTTGCCAATCTCCCTCCCGATGCATAAATACTAAATTACAACGGAAACTACAACTCGAGTAGAGGGCAGCTGGGCATCCCCGCCGCCCCCCTCCCCCTAGCAGTGACGTCAGAAGGTGAGGATAGCAAGTACAGTTTTCTGCATTTTAAGTTTAGATTACGGCACTAGCAAAAAAAACAGGAACCAAATGCATCCATAGGGCGTTGAAAATGATTTATAGTAATCATACATGCAACCACTGACACGAAAATCCGCTTATCAAAACGGCAAATTCAAATTATTTGAGCTACCATGTGGCATACAAAAACAACAGTGTTTACCGATAATCATGCGGCCAAATTTGACATAAAAATAACCCAAAACCCACATAAAAAAAAAAACTACGTTAAGACTTGGAAAAAGACATTACCTGGCATTTGGGTGGTAGAAGTGTCCGTATTTTGGCCCGATGCTGACGTAATCGGCTCTGAACTACAGCGGTCAGTAGCGCCCGGGCCGCCGTCCACCTTGTTGCTTCCTTCCCAAAACTGGCTCGCAATGGTTGACGGTATTTTAGTAAATCTTTCACAGATATTGAGTTAAGAACCTTCTTTAACTACTGATATAAGAATGTAAGCGATTTTTGACCGTTATGTATCAGATCGTACGCCTTGAATTTGGCGCATTTTTCGGTTTTGACGGGCCCGCAGAACAAATTTCGGGCTCTGGGCCATCCCTACTACAAGTTCTGTGAGACGCCAAGAGCTTCTTACTGCAACAGTCGAACCGCAGAGCTCTATGCGCATCGGTTCTGCGCAGCCTTCTCTAAGACGACTTTTTCCGGGTCACGGCCGGACCCGGGTTGGACCCTGTTGCTTGGGTGTAAACAACTACCTGTGGTGCAACAAAAAGACCTCAGACCTATATAATGTTTACACTTTTTCACATCTACAGGACTTGCCTAGTATAACCATGTAGATATTTCGTGCATTGTAAAAAGACAGCGAACGCTGTGGCCTTCGAAACATTAAGAATATTTGGTCAGTTTATTTGTGTTTGTCTTATTTACAGTTCACCTGGAACCAACTAGATATTTACATCGCGTGATAGCCCATTTCCTCATCTTTAAATTGATACCGAAGTCCCCAGGATAATTTTAGGGGAACCGGTTTTGCCCCCGAAAAAACTGCGACAATGTCTACTTTGCGGTGGTGAAATTTCTGCCTAGTTCTAGCTACCGATGCGTGCACTCCTGCGCTTTGGATACATTTCGATACATTTCGCGTGGCATAACAAAGCCCATTTTTTTGTATTAGAAGCTGTATGAACGCGGCTACCACATGCAATATGATAATTGACATGATAACAGTCAAGTACCAGACAGACAGAGGTTTTAGTACAAGGTACCTGATATTTACAAAATAGTCAAATTTGAAGTCAATCACTTCGAACTCCTGCGTTCGAGCGACCGAACCCAGCCAGTACGTTCCATTTTCCTGCCGCGGGGGTCAGGCGAGGTCAGGTGCAATGTTGCAACTTTCAGCCGGTGTTGGGAACGTTGATGAAAATTACGGCTCAAATTTTGCCGTCTAAAATTAATATTCTGAAACATTTCCAAATAAGACTAATATCATCTTGAAGCCAGGAAAAAAAAAGTGAAATTCATATGCAAGTTGACCAATGCCATTAGGTAAGTTTTGAGTTCTGTAAAGCATGGTAAAAGGACATTGTGTTTGTCTTCTTCTTCAGAATAAGACGCCCTACAAATTGACCTCTTGTTAGTTTTTTGGGGGGCAAAACCGGTTCCCATAAAATTATCCAAGGAACTTTGGTATCAATTTAAAGGTAAGGAAATGGGCTATCAGGTGATGTAAATATCTAGTTGGTTCCAGGTGAACCGTCAATGATACACGCACAAATATACTGACCAAAAAATGGTCAATGTTTCGAAAGCCACAGCGCTCGCTGACAATTTGCTGTGTACGAAATAACTACATGGTTGTGTTGGGCAGATCCTGTAGATGTGAAAAAATATAAACATTATGTAGGTCCGAGGTCTTTTTGCTGCCGACAGGCGGTTGTTTACACCCATGCAACGGGGTCAAATCGTGCCGCGGCAAACGCCGTAAAAAAGAAAATAAAGCGTTCTACGGTGACCTGCGGTTCGACTGGCAAAGGCTTGCGTGTTTACCTGCAACATGACCTCAGGTAACCAGAAAAGAACTCCTGTTCTTTGGCCAGTAGCAAATGGAACGCCCGGAACCTTAGATAGAACATGGATTCTTAGATAGAACATGGAACGGGGACAGCACTTTTGACCCGTTTTTGGTCTGAAAATGGGTCCAAAAGTCCCCCAAACGAAGCATTTTGAAGTGATGTACACCAGAAATGTGATTAAAGTCCGTCAGGGACATGTTCAAGGCACCCTTGTGCCGAATTCCAGGCCATTTGCTTGTAATACCAGGGCACAGGAGCCAAAAATATAAAAATTGCCTAAAAATGCCCCCAAAAAACTCCATAAAAATGATATTAAGGCCTGTTTCAAAACAATTAAAAAACCGTCTGGGGGTATGTGCCATCTTAACCTCCATGCCAAATTTCAGGTCGGTTGGTTAAAAAATGGCAGAGTTGAATCCATTTGAAGATTTGTCAGGAGGAGAAGAAGAACCAGACAAATACAATATGTTGAGCCCATACCTATGGGCTCAACATAAAAAGAAAATAGATCGGGCACTCAAGGAGAGGAAGCTTGTACCACATGCTGACCACTACAAAGTCCGCTAGCGCAGAATTTCGTCTCTTCCGTTACTGGTGTGTGAAACTGGTTAACTTGAAAGTGAACAGGGAAGTAAAAGGATGCATTTTAGTTCTTAGTTACTAAATACCATGCAGCTGTTATGCATGCAGTCGATACAGTGGGAACTCTGTCACAGATACATGTATATGAACCCTGTTTTACACGTGCATCGGCTGCTTGTCAGAAACTGGGCGCTGATGCCCACCGACAAGGGAAAGCTATGCGGCGCATACCGCTTTAAGATTGACGGAAAACATAATGCTCTCACCGCAACTACATCTACATGTACCCCCTCCTTAAAGGGGCATATTGTGACATGAGCATAAAACAAAATTCTTTGTTTTTGATTATTTGTCTACATCATTAGTTGAATCTACCTTATTACACTGCACAGCAATATTCATCACGTATGGATGCGACTTTGTAGTATCCTGCGGACGTCTCAAAAAAATTGTATACGCAATCCCCACCACCACTTGACTTGTCCGCCATTTTGTTGAACCATCGCCGAACATGCGATCGAACGTGCGACGTTCTGAAGTTTGAACACTTGTGGTGATTTTCCTTTGACTCTCGATCTCCGACCGTAACGGTCGATTCGATTATTTCTTAGCGTTCTACGCTGGCTTATTTGCATATTAACTTGCGGGACGCAAGTTAATACGTAAATGAACCAGATTTTACACGTTTTGCGTTTTTCGTCGTTTCTTAATGGTGGAAATGTGACAAAATGACGGGAATATGTTGGAAATAAGTAACAAATAAGTTACAAATGTGAATCTTAATGTAGATCTTTCAAATTCTTATTATTTGTAGTTTTTGCCCACCAGATTCTACAATATGCCCCTTTAAACAACTCTACCCAGTTGATACAGCCTTCAACAAAGAAGACATAGCATTCTTATTTGGCCCGCTCTGAAAGGGTTTCAGTGCCACAAAAGCAAAACCGAAGTCAGTGGCATTATTTTCCACCTAGCCACCGCGGCCATGTTTGGTCCGTCAAACCCTGTTTTTGACGGAGGTGTTCGAAATCGAACAGGGGGCCTGGCTTTGGGATCGGTCTATTGAGTTACTCAACCTGCCGGTAGAGCGCACATTCCAGAGAATCGAACCCTACCGACTTAAGAAATCCCAAAGCTATTGCTGCTGCCAAAAACGGGTTTGCGGATTCGATGGGGTGGGCTAGTGGGGTGGGCTACCTCAGCGTTCTACCCTTTCTGGGCCTCAAGGCTATCTATTGGGGTTTAGCATCGAATGGAATTTCCTTGAGGAAAAGATGGGTCACTCTGTGGGTGGGCCGGAAGGAATGCAACTGATCATATTGCTTTGGGGATGCTACAGTGGGGGTTGGAGGTGGGCAATGAGCATACATTTACATCGTGCAGGAGTTTGCTATCCCCAGTTTTAGATTTTTAAATATGGATGACCATGTTCCCTGTTCCTTTACTGCTCAGTCAAGCCAACAGGACAGTAGCATTTTGGCTACACGAAAGAAATGAGCAACAAAAGCAGCACTATTATACATTGAACAAACACACACACTTACAACATTCCAACCCACACTCATGTGCTGACACACATAACCACAGATACATTTTACATTTGTATACAAGCACACGCATTCAGGTACATTCTAGTCTAAATGTGAGACATATGTTTTGAATTTTGTCAAACAAAGGCTCTCTCATTCCCTAGCTGCCCTATCCAACTTCCAGTTTATTTCCCCTTGTACCTCTTCCCTTACATCCTATTGTATACTGAGTACTTATAATATAGAAGTTTGCAATATGATAAATGGCTTTTCTACCAGTCTTGGTGGAGTTCATTGCTGCCACCTACCCCCCTGCCATATGATCAGCTGTTGCCTTCCTTCTAGCCCACCCACAGCTTGACCCAGTTTCAGATACCATGGGGCTATATCATAAGTGCAGTTGTTGGACTTTTTACATACGTGTTGTCATGGTGATTGATCGAATATTAAGGTGAAAGGTCAATCGGTTGTTACGCGCCGTAATTGTGTTATCTTTTCCAGGGTGTTCCATAAATTCGCCACTTTTACAAGAAGTCAAGATTTGCCCAAAATGTTGACTAAACCTGCTTTCCAGGCACTGGATTTTATTGCCAACGTTAAGGGGTTCCCTTTCTGTGGCAAACAGGCAAATACTTTGCAGAGCGTCGGAATGAAACACGCATTTTTGGATATGGTTAAGTCGGCTTTACACAACGCGAAGTTCTATGCAGAACGCCATGGCGGAAATAGTATGCAGTGTTCTCGCCCTTTTTTCACAGCATCGGGGCAGGGGTTCGGGGGCTGCCGAAAGCCCCGGGCGGGGTCCAGGGGCAGAGCCCGGAAGCTCTTACATTTTAGACTATTGAGAAGGCGTCTTTTTCTGTTTTGAGGGTCAGAATTATGATAATCGTGGCAGTCAATCAACTTCTCGACAGGACCTTGACATCCACACTTCTGGTGAAAACAACTGAAAACTCAAAAACAACCAACTTCACCCAGCTCAACAATATCAATAGTTTATTTAGCTACTCAACAATACCAATAGTCGATACCAGTTTTCCGTTTTTTTGGCTGTCATGGCTGTGTCCGGCTTGTCCAAAGTCGAAGCTCTACAATCGTCGGTGTCAGAAGTTCTCTTCGGTGCGAAATTGGAAGCGATATTCATGGTATTCCCACGCTTAAACGCAGACATGCTTCCAGAAAAAATCGCCACCGAAGCCGCTGTGCTGCGACAGATTTGACCCTCAGAAAACGTGGAACTACAGTCTAATAAAAACTTTGCAGAAAGCACCGCTGTGGGAACCTCCTTGGAGTGTAACAGTCACGTCGCCAGAGATTCGCTGTTCCCTTGCACACGGAGATCGAGCGCAAGCGTTTTCAAAGAAAGTTGCCGCTGATTGACAGTCGGCAGCCTTTGATGACGTTGGCCAAGGTGCCAGAAAGTCTACGACAAGGAAAGCCGGCGGGGCCACAAATTTGCAGTAGCCGAATTGTCCAATCATGGCAGCTTATAGATTTAGTTGAAACTTTATCTTCCTATCTAAGTATCTTAGTAGAAACTAGAATGGCAACATTTTCGGGAAAATGCAGGATATTCCCCTTCCATGACCTCAAATATGACATCCTTAGCATCGGCTGTAAGGGTATTATGAAGTTTCTGCATAAATTATGCAAATGAGGTCGCCATTAGCATAATTTATGGTCAGGTGTGTTCACCTCTCCTAAAGGTACCTACATCTGAAATATGACAATCGTAGCCTTTACGGTGAGGGACATGCATAAATTATGCAAACGAGGCCCTCATTAGCATAATTTATGGCCAGGTTTTATTACCCTTCCTAATGGTACCTACATCTCAAATATGACATCCGTAGCTTTCACGGTAAGGGAAATACAAGTTTATGCCTAAATTATGCAAATGAGGTCCACATTAGCATAATTTATGGCCAGGTGTATTCGCCTTTCCTAAAGGTACCTACAACTCAAATATGACATCCATAGCTTTTACGGTAAGGAAAATTCAAGTTCATGCATAAATTATGCAAATGAGGTCCTCATTAGCATAATTTATGGCCAGATTTCCTGACCTTTCCTAATGGTACCAACATCTCAAATATGACATCTGCAGCTTTTACGGTAAGGGAAATAGAAGTTTATGCATAAATTATGCAAATTAGGTCCTTATTATCATAATCTATGTCCAGGTGCATTCACCTTTCCCAAAGGTACCTACATCTTAAAGATGACATCCGCAGCTTTTACGGGAAGGGAAATATAAGTTTATGCATAAATTATGCAAATGAGGTCCTCATTAGCATAATTCATGGCCAGGTGTGTTCACCTTTCCTGAAGGTACCTACATCTCAATTATGACATCTGCACCTTTTACGGTAAGGGAAATACATGTTTTCCATACATTATGCAAATGAGGTCCTCATTAGCATAATTTATGTCCAGGTGCAGTCACCTTTCCTAAAGGTACCTTCATTTCAAAGATGACATCCGCAGCTTTTACGGTAAGGGAAATACAAGTTTATGCATAGATTATGCAAATAAGGTACTCATTAGCATAATTTATTGTCAGGTGTATTCACCTTTCCTATAGGTACCTACATCTCAAATATAACATCCGTACATTGTAACATAAGGTACATATAACTTTCTGCAATACCATTAGTAGAGCTGCCACCGCACATCTACTTGGTTTTTGGCAGAAGAAAGAAGAAGAAGAAGAAGAAGAAGAAGAAGAAGAACAGGCAAGCAAAAACAATATATCCCCCTTCCCACTGGAAGGGGAATATAACAAGGAGGTTAATATTAGAAAGGAATTTTCTGTGCCTAAATTCACTGTTTTTGATGGGAAAATGACATTACCTTGCTCTAGAAATTTGTCAGAAATACAGTTATGAATCAATTCCATCCTCACACTGACAAAGAAAGGAATCTTTTACGTTAATAACAGCCTCTCTGTTGGTCAACTGCGGACTGTCAACTTCCAAATATGGAGATTCCCCGGGAATCTGATACATTTACGGCTGTTCTAATAGTCCGGGACCCGCCCCAATGATCGTGCACATGTCACGGTCGGCGAGTCCTACTCGGCTATTGTTTACGTTTTCGCACGATGCTGCCAGCGGCACACGAGCTGCAAAGGGATGTTCCCGGGTGGGAGGGGCTGCGAGACAAGATCGGAGCGGTAGGGCGCGGTGCGAATGTAGTAATTGGCACCTCCCTTTGAGCTGATAGCTGGATAGCTTCCTGCGAAATGGCGGAGGTGCTTGGCGCGTGCCTTGGCATTTTTACTATGGCATAAATCTCATTAAAAACAACCTTTTTGACTATTGTTGACGATGTACCTGCTAACTCATCGTTTATATTTGGTCCAAGACCTGATTTTGATGTTAATTCATAGATTAATAATGAGATCTTACCTTGTCATGTCTTCATTCTTCACCTAGACACATTCGAACAGCCGAATATAATAGTGCATGTTCGATCGATAAGTCGGACGTTCGACGTAGGAAAAGTTGGTCAAAATATGTGCAAATAAATGATCTAAACGAGCCCCAAACGACTTATTTCCATACACATCTTTATTATACAGGTTAGGAAGATCTTTAAGAGGTTTTTAGATATATTATAAAGTCTACAGCATCTTTTTTTTTTTTCAAAAACAATAGGAGATTGTGAGACTGCCGTCCTCGCCAGGTACTCCGCCCATACACCGGGATGTTGTCGTGCGTCCTCCCTTTCAATTTTTGCTTCGGAACTCGCTGTTTGGCTAAACTTGAACAAAGTATTGTATGCATATTAAACTTTAATATGTTATACTTGGAAGAAAAGTAAAAGTAACCTTGATATTGTAGCTTAACATGTCAAAAATTAAGAATACTCGAAGTGGCGAATTTAGGGTACAGTGGCGAATTTGGGGCCCCCTCCGTTACAGATTTAATCAGTTATATGGCTGCTACTAGATCTAAGCTTGCTTTTGATGGGTTCACAACAAAATATACGTAACAAAAGACATGCGCATCTTGAACCCTCTTAAACCATACAATGTATTTCCCGCATTATGAGAGGCAAAATTGTTATTAATAAGTAAAGGTAAGTTTAATGCGTCCGCATTTACCCTGATCACGTGAAACACTGACGCTTTCTTTCAATCAACCAATCAGAGCAGAACTTATAATTATCTGAGGTGAGCCAATCAGAGCTCAGAACATGCAGGCATGTTGTATATTCATGAGCATTCAACATGGCGCCCGTGGCAGCTTGGTCGGCTTGTGGGCAGATGCTACAATGACTGCTTTCCATAGGAAAGCATGTTAAAATACACTAAAGCAAGGCTTCATAAAAGTACTAACCCAAATTTCAATCTCAAAAATTCTGCTACAGCTCAAAGTCAGATTAGGGTCTGTTTTATAAAAAGCCTGGCAATGAAAAAGCATTGCCATGGCGACGGTGTAAGCTTTGCTATTTGTTAATGGATGTTTGTCGTTGTTGATACGTGTGTACTTTATATGCTACATTGGATATGTCTATGTCTAATAATGTCCACATTATATCCACAGAAATATTTCTAACAAGTTGGAACACTAGAAATATTTAGAACGTCAAATAAATGTTAGAAATTGTTTTAAATGGTTCTAATTGTTCTAACATGTACTAACAAAAGAAAACAAGCACCCAAGCGGTAATGTTGAATATATCACCTTCTCTGCCAAACATACCTAACATCATCAAAATCCATCAATCTTTTATTGATATATTCTTTTCCAAAGTCCTGAACAAAATGATCTTATGCAAGCTGCTTAAACCTATACATGAGCCGAACAGCTATCTATTAACCATAAAAATAGATATCAAACTGGAGGTTCTGCTGTAGTACCATAGAAACCAAGGGTACACTATTTTCTACTACCGTAGAAGTACAAATCATAATATGGCATCTTCAACTAATCATCATGCCATGGTTCACTTGACTTGCGTGCGACATTTCCTTCTTTAATAGCAGAAGTCACCATCTACCATGCCGGAAGGCTCATTTTGCACCTCCACGTCTGGGTAGAATGCAAGAATGATGTAACTAACATTATGTCTCCATGATAAGTCAAAGGCCATTATTTCATGTCCACCAGCCATTGCGCAAGAGTTTGACTGCAATTATCTTATCTATTAGCCAGCCGGATGTATTCATTACAGGTTGATACGACGGATGATTGGATGCTGTTATGTGAATGTGTAACAAGATTCAGTGCGTTGGTAAAGGAATGTTTATCACCTTTGCCAAGAAGGTTATGTTTTGCACAGCGTTCGTGTCTGTGTTTTTATGTGCGTGTGTGTGTGTGTGTCCGTCTGTAAACAGTATAACTCGAGAATACCTTCATGGATTGCTTTCATACTTGGTATGTGGGTGGGTCTTTTTCAGACCTTGAAATGAATAGATTTTGGGCTGCCTAGTGGCTTGCTATGGTACTGCAGCATAATATCTCGTGCTCTGGACATGCTATGGTCATGATTTTTAAGTGGCAGATTGCTCTTGAGAGGAAGAGGAAGTTGGGTAGGTTTTAGCCCCCCTAGTGCTTTTTTTGCGACTATAGTGATAACTAACTAAAGGAAACTATGAATGGGTTGAGATGATATTTGGTATGTGGCTAGGTCTTGGGTGGATAAAGGTTAAGGGCTGACCCCTAAGTTGCATTGCGCAGTAGAGTGCAGAACATTTGAATACCTTTATAGTCCCTACTTAAAATCTTTAAAACCTTTCTTTTCCTTGAAATTTTTTGCCGGGTGGCGTTTGTGGGAGTTTGAGCTGTACAACCCTCTGCTTTCTTTGCATAATGCCGGGTTAGCAAGTATACCCTGGTTGAGAAAAGTTTTTAAGATTGAAGTTAAGATAAGTACTTTTATAGGGCCTTGCTTTAGTGGCTCTTATCATGGGCTCCAATGGGAGCAAGAAACTTTGTTGTCATCCCTTAAGGATTAATAGATTCTATGCAAGCCCATGACTAAACCGTGATTCTAGCAGCCGGTCTGATGGTTAACGTAACATGACCAACTAGAGTTCCACGACCTCATACCTTCGCCAAATGATTTTAACCATTGTGACTGAGGTATTAGGAGTGTTTCTCATCAATTATAAATCATACCAGTTGATTGTCTTAAAATATGACATGTCCAAAGTATGAGCTTAACAAAGTATGAGCTTAACAAAGAAGGTGATGCTAATAAGTAATATTGATCATCAATTATGCAAATGAGGCCCTTATCAGCATAATTTGATTCAACAATGTTCACATTCACATAAATTCCCGATGCCACAAAAAAAGTATTAAATGCATGAAATTTCCGTCATTTACCAGTATGGAATTATAGTAGTTTCTCATTTAAGTATGCAAATTAGGCCCACATTTGCATATTTTCTATCTTCAACATTCCTCTCTTCCTCAGTTACAATTTGAATAGTCATATCATGGCACAAAGCAGATTTTTAAAGTTGCTTCATTAATTATGCAAATTAGAATCTGATTTGCATAATTAACGGCCAATCATTCTAAGCATCACACAAGCTATCGACATACCAAAAATCATGACCATCCATCAAGGCCATCTTGAGTTATAGTATTTTCTCATTGATTATGCAAATGAGGTCTTCATTTACATAGTTCATATCAATTAATATTTCTCTCTTCCTCACTTACATATGTCACATGTTTCAGAGTCCTATCATGGAATTTGGCGGATGTATAAACTTTCCTCATTAATTATGCAAATTAGATACTGATTTGCATAAAAAGTATCTAATCATGTTCATCATCACTCAAGCTATCTACTTACCAAAAATCATTGCCATCCATCAAGCCCTTCTTGAGTTATTCCCTTTCAAAGTCAGATGCAAAACCTGCTCCTGCAGTTCCAAAAATGCCGCTAGGGGGCCCAAACCCATACCACTTACTCTCTGTCCAAAGAGCTATCTACCACTCAAAAATCAGTTCCATAGCATGTCCAGAACACGAGATATCAAAACAGGAAGTTCCGCTGCAGTACCATAACAAGCCGCTAGGGGACCCAAAATCTAATCATTTCCTAGTCCCATCAAGATCTACCCACCTACCAAATATCAAGACAATCCATCCAAGCCTTCTCGAGTTATGCTGTACATTACATACACACATACAAACGCTACCCTCTGCATAACCTTCTCGGCGAAGGTAATTAACGTGCAGGACCAGTTTAGGTCCAGTTTGGGTCATGTCCACACGTCAAAGCCTGTTCTCATGAGCAAAAAATAATGATCCTTAGTCATCACTCTCTTTTATACAAAACAATGAAAAAGGTTTACGCCCAGCGACATAACAGAATAAACTCCTGAACCAGTAACAAGTTGCACAGAAGCTTCATGCATGACATATTTCATATGTAATTCGACACCGCATACTTCATCATGTTTTTCTTACTTTAACACGATAGCTATCTTTTAAAAGTAGCTGACGTTGAACCTTTCTTTGATATTCAGACTATCCATGGTGATTCGAGGTTTTAAACTCTTACCAGTTTGAGGAAGGTTTGCTACAACCTAGCGACCCCCGCTCAGATGATACATTTTTGCACGGCAAAACATAATGGCCATGCGTTTATCACGTGAACGCCACATGCTGCGCATGTACTTTGGACAGTTACTATGCATTTTTCTGGTCTATGTTCTTCAAGCATAGGACTAAAAGGGAAAAGACTGAAGTGGACGATAATGGGTAAGCCTAGCACAATTCTACATTATCTACATGTACACACGTGTACATCAGTGTAAATACATGCTTGCATGGCGTTAAACAGGCGGAGAAAAATTACAGACCATCCATTTCTTTTAAGAAGAGCTGATATTTCTGCCCATGGTTTAACATTTGGCTCTGTCCGTGTGATTTTAAGATAGATACATTTTGAATAAATTGGACGATAATTGGTCATGTTACGTTACCAGCCGGGAGGGGTCACTGACCACGTGCTACTAAGAAATTAAGATCAAAAACTTTCCGGGCTTCCTTTAAACTCAAATCATTATTAGCATCAACCCACAATCCATCCAGTTCTCTCGCCCTTGATCTGTTCAATAGTTTAATTAAACCTATCTTACTTTACTGTGTTGAAATAATGGGGACAAACATTCAATGTAGGGATTTGAGTCTACGTATACAGGAATATCCCGCAGAATATATTTCATTAAGTTAATCAATATTTGATATCTTTTCGCCGGTATTAGGCACTAGGTGCAAATGTACACATCCTAAAGGTTACATGCATTGGGAAGAAATACGATGTGTCATCCTCTTGTCCTGTTCTAGTTCGATTTAAAGAAATATAGTGATAAAGTGACTGGGTCGTTCATGTGCAAAAAAAATCTTGCAGCTAAACCAAACAGTTGACGCAAAGCATTTTGGTAACGTGTTCAAAGAGCGCATGAAAAATATGTTTAAAAATTTCCCGGACCCCCTAGTATTGTCGCGCCTTCGGCGCTCGTCTTAGTGACATTTCATCTCAAATTATCTCGCCCCCCCATTCAAAATTTCGTGCCGCCGCCTCTGAGTTACACCCACCCAGGGAAAGCTACCCAGTCGTTACAGATAGAGAACGTTCAGCGCAGAGCATGCCGCATCATTCTCGGCAGTAACTACACCCGGTACTCTGAGGCACGCTGCTACCTAGGCCTTCCCACACTTCAGGAAAGACGTGAACAATTGATCCTGAAGTTCGGCCGTGGTCTACTAAAATCCAACACCTTCAGAGAGTGGCTTCCTCCGACGAGAGGAGAGACCAGTGGACGAACCACCAGGTCCTGTCACAAGCTGAACACTATCTCCGCGAGAACGGACCGCTTTAAGAACACTGCCATTCCACATATTGTGACACTTTTGAACTCTTAAGCCTGTGTCAAGGCTAATGTCATTATAAGTAAGATGTATTTAATGTAAGATTTTATGATAATGTCGTATATTTTAAAACGCAAGTATATATCACGCTTTTTATTGTTTTAACGTGTAATTGAGAACAAGACTTGTGGCGGTGCACTGTGTAAAACAAACCGCAATTCAGCCTTTGGCTGCGAGTGTTTTGTTGACAATAAAAACCATTTGATTGATGAACAACCCAAGGGCACCCCCAAGGGACTAGGGGCCGCCCTGGACAGTCCACAGTCCCATAGACAGCAAGGAAGGAGGGAACAACAACAACAACAACAACAACTTCAAATTAACACCATGGCTGCATCACATTTGACACCAAAGCAACAGAGAAGGATAACAAGGTTGGTGGGAAACAAGTGTTTAGTATCGTGTCAACTTGAAAGAGTACCTGCACAAGCATTATGGGACACTGGAGCACAAGTCAGCATCATGTCTGAGGACTGGAGAAGAATACATCTTCCAGAGGTGACAGTTAAGTCAGTGGGAGAAATAGTGGGAGGAACAAACCTTAGTTTGAAAGCGGCAAATGGTACCCAAATGCCATACAGTGGTTGGATCGAGGTCAGGTTCAGGCTTGTTGGTGAAGACAGTGCACCAGAGTTGATAGTACCCTTTCTCATAACCCCAGACAGAAAGCAGGAATGCCCAATCATTGGATATAATGTAATCGAGGAGGTCCAGAACGAATGTCGGAAGGCTGACCACTCTGGAGTAGCCCTACTCTCAAAGGCGATACCAGTGAAACCCCGAGAAGCAGAAGCGCTCGTTACCATGATTGAGGATTTCAGCAATGTTATTCCACTGAATGTAAGAGTTGGCAGAAAGAGAGTCCGCATCCCTAGAGGAGCCACTGTCCAAGTGAAGTGTAGACTCCCACTGGCTCAGTGGAGGAGAAACAGACTATATTGTTCGAGCCATTGGAAGATGGTAGTTGGCCCACTGGCCTGGAGTTGGAATCAGTGCTAACATCAGTCAGTTCAACTGGTATAATCAAAGTGCCAGTGAGTAACTGCAACCAATACGATGTGCACTTACCCGCGAGGACAGTGTTGGGCCGGATGGAGCTAATTAGGTCTATGGTGCCGGTCGAGCTGAGAAAGGTAGCTGAAGAAGCGAAGCAACCGACAACCCCAGTTCAAGTAAACACTGCGCAGATGGAAAGTGATGCACCAGATGATTGCTGGGATCCACTGGTCCAGTTGACTTGTCTCATCTAAATGATGAACAGAGAAAGGTAGTGAAGCAGATGCTGCGAGAAGAATGTAGGGTGTTCTCAAAGGATGATTCAGACATTGGTAGTATGGAGGGACTCAAGCTGAATCTAAAATTAACCGACCAAGAACCGGTGCAGAAGAACTATGTATCAATTCCAGCACCACTGTACAAAGAGGTAAAAGGGTACATAGAGGATCTGATCAATCAAGGGTACACGAAGTCAAGGTCACCATACTCTTCACCGATGGTATGTGTTCGCAAGAAAGATGGTGGTATGAGGTTGTGTATCGACTACAGAGCCTTGAACGAGAAGACTGTGTCGGACCGGCAACCTTTGCCCAGAATCCATGACATCTTAAACCGCCTGAAAGGAAGCACCTGGTTCTCAGTCCTAGACCAGGGTAAAGCATACCACCAAGGGTACATGGACGAAGAGAGTCGCCAGTTCACGGCATTTGTCACCCCATATGGCCTCTACGAATGGGTTCGTATCCCCTTCGGCTTGAAAAATGGACCCCCTGCATATCAGCGACATATGGAAGAAGTCTTAGAGGGCCTCAGCCATAAAATCTGCGAACCCTACATGGACGACACCATGGTTCATAGTGACACATTCGAATCTCATGTGGAGAGGAACAGAAAAGTGTTGCGTCGCCTTCAGGAGCACGGTTGCAAATTGAAGCCCAAGAAGTATATCATGTTCAGGCGCCAAGTCAGGAATATGGGCAAATTAGTGACAGCAGAAGGGTACACCATGGACCCTGAGGACATTGCAGCGGTGAATACCTTGAAGGAAAAGACACCCACCGCAGTAGGGGAGGTCCGGAGACTGCTGGGATTCCTAGGATACTATCGGACATACATTAAGAACTTCAGTAATATATCTAACACCTTTCTCAAAAGAAATCGTATCATCTCTGATGCAGGCAACTGAATGATGTAACTTTGTTTCCAGTGTATCATCATGTAATCCATGTTCCATATACGAATATTGTTTTACTCAATGACATATAGAATAGCGTACTTTTTAGTCTTAAGCTATATAGAACTCATTAGCACTGATATTTATTACTGTTTAAGAACTTGCCATACATTGTACTTATTACATTTGTTGTGATTTGATTTGATTTTGACACCAGCCAGCGAGAGATTGTATAAACACAGGCTAAATTTTATGCCTCCTAGTTGCTTTTCTTGGTAATGCACCAGAACTTCTGTTTTTGTATCTTATATTCTGGACATGCTTTGTCCTTTATGATTTTTTTTTGTGGCAGATAGCTTTTGATGTCTTTAAATTTCACGGTCTTGTCTACCTGTTGACAGGAACTTTGATTTCAATTTGCAGCTAAGGCCACACCAATTTGACTTCTTGGTTAACTGATTTTTTGAAAAACTGCTAAATTCCAAAATCAACATGAAAACAGAATCTCAGAGGAAAGTCTGTACTTTGGTACACACAGTTTCAGGGTGTGAAGAGGGCCAGGTGCAAGTTTTCACCTTTAGTCCTCTGTTTTTATGATTATTTTTGGCTAAAATTTAAAAATAAAATCTGTCAACCAAAAAATTTAATTGGTGTGGCCTAAAGGGTCCATAACCAAATTTGTCCTTTGTTTTACCGATACCTACCTAGTACATACGTACAATATCATAAAGACCCATCCACAGCTTCTCAAAGCATGCTGTCCACAACGAAACCCGCCCACAGATGGCATCAAAACCATAAAGGTTTTGATCAACCTGATCAACTGCGTACCGGTCGTTGACCTTTTGAAGGCTGGTCTTTAATGCATATGCGCTCTGGATGTATTGATTCAAAATTTAATGCATAGAATATACTATAACATACATGGAGCCCTTCTATACACTTTAGAGCTGTAAACCCGGTATGTTTGTTACCTCCCCTTTCTTATCGCTTGTCAAGTTTCAGTATCCAAAGCCGTGCAGTCAACAGTCGGTTAGGGTGTTGAGTTGACAAACAGACCTTTGAAGGCTCAACACAGGGCACTAACATAGCGAGTCTTGACAAACAGTCCGAACCCAATGTGTGTGTAGTGGTGCGTGTGCCGGTTACTCAAATTCATGAAATTCGACATTATGTTGAAGAAGGTATTTGACAGCTAAATGACATCTAAAGGAAGTAGGGTTTTCATAGGAGAAGGTGATCATCGGGTCTGTCACCATGCATTATGCATTTAAGCTATAACTAACAACGACAACAGTCACATGGAAGCGTTGAACTTGGACGTCTGTCAGATTAACAGCAACAACAGCTTCAAAAGCAATGCAATCCATCACCTCAACAAAACTCGGGGGGGGGGGGGGGGGTCTATGTAGTCAGGCTTGACAACCAGTCTAAAGTTCCAGGAATTCTCGGAAACAATTTGCTACAGTAGCAAGAATGCATTCCTACAAGACAGTGCTATATAATAGCTAGCCTATTTTCCTTAAGTTCTTTCTCATCAGCAGCAAAAATAAGGATGGAAACCTGTAACATGTTCTCCTCTCTTCCCAAGACAGCATTTTTGTGCATGACAAAGTTACGAAACTGGAATTTTGCCTTATCAATGGCCACTTAAACGATTTGCTACAGTAAGACAAAAGTGCAATTTTGTGCTTGAAACAGTAAATTATAAGAAACATATAAAGAAATCTTTGCCCTGTTCTGCAAGGTTTTATATCCTGATGTTTTTTTAAAATCTTAGATGTGACAAAAGTTAGTAAGTATGTAGGTATGTAAGTCTGATGAATATGTTAATAAAGAAAGGTATTGTCAATTGTGCTGGTCGCTTGTTTTGCAAGTGAGTAATTTCTGTCAATGTGGACAGTCATTGCCTTTTCTGTTTTATACAAACATCTTGAAAATGAGCATTTTGATATAAAAAATCAGATTTTGTAAAATCAAAAATATTAAAAGAAACTTAATATCTAAAACATAAAGAAATCAATATATTATTTCTAGTTCTTTTTTATCAACAAAAACTAATAAAAACTAATTCAATTTTTTACACATCTTGTAAAATTCAAAGGATGATAAATTGCGTTCATGCCGTTGTTCCTTTAGTTAGGAAAATATTATTTTAAACATCATGCTTTGATATTTCAATTTATTCCTAGTTACATCTTATCAGTATAAAAAGAGTGTAAAATATCATTCGCTCTTGTTGTTTGTTAGAAACAAAAAAGTTTCTTTCTGAATGTTTATATCATTGCAACAAGCCCTGGCTAAATAAACCGCTAAAATAGATAAACAGACATAAAATCCCTTCACTTCATACAAACAAATACTATCATTAAATGACAAATCCAAACCGGTTATGCAAGCCATATCTTTTACTTCCAAATTTAACACAGTGGAATGCAACTTCAAAACAAATTCCCCTGGGAATACACAGTTTTTGGAACTACGCACACGCAGGCGAATTCAAGAAATACCTGTACAATTCTGAGAAATTTTTGCAAAACGGGCGTATAACATACTGTTAGGCTAGCCCCTGAGGCGTCGCCAAAAATGGAGAAAAAAAATAGGCACTTGTCCACAGCTGTCTTCTGTATACATCCACTCAGGGCCAGAAGGACCCAACAACTCACACATGCCCTTCCACCAACTAGACTGCTGACACTAAACAAATTTTGACCAAAATGGGAGAGCTTATAATTTTATATAATAGACCCTACCAGTGTGCTGTCTAACCAAAAAGCCTCCAGATTGGGCCAGAATTTCCAAGGAAAAGAAGAATTTTCAAGGGTTTAAGTAGGGACTATAACATATTCCCATTTTGAGCCCGCCTGCAACTCCACTCTAGCGTGTACCCTTGTCTACTGAAATTACAGCAGTGGAAATATGTTTTATTTCACAAGTTTATCTTTTAATATCCCGGTAGAAATGGAACTGTTCCATACAAAATCTTTTGAAATTTTCAGCTTTTAGTCGTGCTCTGTCCTCGTTCACATGAAATGGTTTGCAGAAAAACTATGACATGAATAATAACACCAATGTATAAACTCGAATCTTAAAAAACAGTTTTTAATGAGAACAACATGTGCAAAAGGTGCCGGCATTGATTGTTTTCAAGAATAACAATACAAAACAAAACAAAAGAGTTGGATTTTGACTGGGGACGGCGTCTTTACACCCGCAGCGTCATAATAATTTGGAATGCCAATGCGAAAATCTTTATTTCCTGCCGACTTCTCGGCAAAATGTGTATCACAATTTTTCAGAGTGGACGGCCTCTGACTTCCTTCAGGCCGTTCCAAGCTAAATGAGACCGTCATTTGATGGGAGGACGCTCCTATGGCAGAAACCCTGCTGTTGGCTGTTCATTTTTAAATCGATCCGGTCCACAAACTGGTCCACTGATTTTTATCACATCCCGGAAGCTGCAGTAGATGGGTCCATTCTGTGAGCCCCTATCATCCTTTGAGTTCGAATTCCATTCATGCTTCACCTCAATTGAGGATGCCTGCTTTATGCATCATGCTTCACCTCAATTGAGGATGCCTGCTTACCCTTCATAGTAGCGTACAACATGCTGGTGAAATCCTTATTGCCTAGTATTAACATGGCATGATATTGTTTTCTTTACATGTATGTATCAATCAAGGTAGAGCCTAATTTACAGAAGTTATATCCAACTAGTCCAATCCGCCGTGCAAAAGAGGTGGCTTGGTTACTAATGTAAATCGGTTATAATTCTATCCAGAAAACTCTTGAATAATTTTGGTCCACAGCAATCAAACTGAATATCAGACAATCAGCCACAAGTCAGTGTTGCAGAAAGTAATAGTGCCCGCTCACTACCAATTTTTTTTGGTTCACACATTATACATATAGGTACAATGTAGACTGGGTATTCACCTTTGGCTTACCCTGTTCAATATCGTTTTGGTTTTATTTCAATATTTGACACGGTTTTCATGTTATTTGAAAATAACTATTTTAATACTTTCTCGCTGCAATCAAACATGCTTACGGGCATCAATGCAACTTTCTTCCAACTACTGTTATTTCGGAGTTGATGTTTATATGTGGGGATAGCACCGTAACTGTCTTTGGCAATAGTGCCATCACTGACCACGTAGACCAGCCCCCTATTATCCACAATATGAACAAGTATCATACAAAATTTAGAATGTAAACACTGTTCATAAGCAACCAGAAATTTGCAGAAGATTTCTTTTCCAGAAGAACTTTCACAGTGCACAGTGTTTCGCAGAAAAGTTCTGACTACATAGTGGGGTTTTCTGCGGAACATACTCGACTTCTACAAAAGCCCCACAAAGTTCTGCGGGACGTTCTGTACTTTTCTGTGGGATGCACCATAGAGTTCAACTATATGACTGATTGCACACTTGTAGCTAAAATCTACTGCTTTTTAAAAATAAACTATTTCACATTACAGTATTCTGCAGTGTTCATGAAATAGAATTTTTATTACATGATCTGCCTAGTCTCGACAGTTGAAGACATTGAACAGTTTGAGTTCTTTTGTTCGAGTTGTGTATGGCAACTTGTGAACAAACAGGCTCAAGATCAGGTTGTAATAGTGTGTTGCACTAATGGGCCAATTTTTCAAGTTTCAAATTTTTCCACTTTCAGTACAGAAAAATTGCATAATTACAAATCATACCATGCATGGTACTTTTCAACTTTTGGACAGCAATGATTGGTTAAAAGTTGTGAGTTTTAGTATTGTATAGTACAGTACAGGCAGCATTCAGCACTCAGCTCACAGTTTAAAAGTGTATTCACAGAAGAAGACACCTCAGATATGCCGTCACTTGGACAGCTACTCGAAAGAGTAGGGCAAGTCTACATGAGTTCATCATCAGTTCTGTTGCAGCCGGGCTTTCCTAAGCCTTCTCTTGGCCTCAGCGGCTGCTATTCTTGGCCTCAGCGGCAGCTAGCACACTAGTGTTGGTACGGTAGTCTGTCCAGGACATGTTCCGAATACGACGTAGTGAGCGTTGGTGAAACTGTTCGAGAGTCTTGAGATGTCGTCGATAGGTGATCCAAGCCTCTCATCCATAAAGAAGTGTTGGGAGCACTACGGCTTTATAAACCTGAAGCTTTGTTGCTGTCTTCAGGTTGAAAACCCTTCCCCTTAAGTTTGCAAAGGGTGCCCAAGCGCTTCCTTGCCTGTGTGAAATGTCATCGTCAATGTTTCCTCTGTTGTTAAGAGTGCTGCCAAGGTAGCAGAAGTGTTTGACGCATTCAAGGCGTACTCCATCCATGTTTAAACTTACTGCTGGTAGTTGTTGCCCAGGAGCTGGTTGGATCATGACTTAAGTCTTTGACTTGTTTGTAGTCAGGCCAAGAAGTTTGTATGCAGAGTTGAGTGTCTTGTAGGTCTTGAGCCTGGTGGGCTACGAGTTTACAATCATCAGCATACTGGAGGTCATTAATAACAACCTTCTGAACTTTGGTGACAGCATTGAGGTGTCTTAGGTTGAAAATACTGCCGTCATAACGGTATCTGATTGTCACTCCAGGTGGAAGGTGGTCTTTGATCAGTAGCAGAACAGTGAACAGGTATATGTCAAAGATTGTGGGTGCTAATTATATACCCTTGTTTTACACCAATCGTAAGTGGTTCAGTTTCTGAGCCATTGTAGAGTACCTTCAAGTTGGCAGTCATTCCATCGTGTAGCAGTCGAAGTATTTATGAATTTATCCGGGCAACCAAACTGCTTCAGTATCTTCCAAAGTGCCTCAAGATTCAGAGAATAGAAAGCCTTAGTCAGATCAATGAAGGCCATAAAGAGAGATTGTCGTCATTCTGTACATTTCTCTTGTATTTGTCTGGCAGTGAAAATCATGTCTATAGTACCTCTGGATGGCCTAAAACCACACTGAGTTTCAGGCAGTATTTCCTCGCTCAGGGGGAGGAGTTGGTTCAGGAGTACTCTTGCCAAGATTTTACCAGCCGTTGACAGAAGGGCGATTCCCCGGTAATTCCCACTGTCTGATCTATCACCTTTTTTGTAGATAACAGTTATTACTGCGTTCGAACGTTCTTAAGGCCGTCTGGTAGAGTTTCATCCTCCCAGATTCGCAGAAGCAGACTGTGGACTCGCGCTGTGAGGTCAGGTCCACCGAACTTGTAAACCTCAGCAGGGATACTGTCCGGCCCGCTTGCTTTGTTGTTTCTCATTTGCTGGACCACCTTTTCAACTTCTTGGGAAGGGGGGGTTCAGCAAGTTCATTTTTTGGCGGATAATTTGGTAGCTGTGAAATCGTTGTCTCACTGACAGTGGATTCTCGGTTGAGGAGTTTCCTAAAGTGTTCCTTCCACCTGGCTTGGATGCTGGCTTCATCTTTATACAGAATACTACCATCTTCAGATTTTAGGGGTGCCAAACCAGACTTGGTTGGACCATAAAGCGCTTCGTGGCTTGGAAAAAGTTATGCATGTCATGTCAGTCTGCCAAGGCATGAAGTTCTTGTGCTTTTGCTTCCCACCATGTGTTCTTCATATCACGTATACGGGTTTGAACTTCAGCCTTTAGGAGTAAAAAGTGCTTGTGCTTTTGAGCATTGTGAAAGTCATCTTGCCAGCATACAAATGCGTGGCGTTTCTTGTCAATCAGGTCTTGAATCTCGCTATCATGCTCATCAAACCAGTCTTCATTCACACGTTTGTGCAGACCAATGGTGTTCTTACAGGTTTGGAGCAAAACGTTTTTAAGTGTTTCCCATTGCTCTGCCACACTTCCCGAATGGGTTACGGTCCAAGCTGACTCAGGCACTTGCGCAGATAAGACTGAAACAGTTCCCTTTCAGAACAGAGTTTGTAACTTATTAGTGTTGAAAATTGATCTTGTTACTTTGGGCCCTTTTCGCACTTTCTTCTTCAATGAAATGTTGTAGAACAAACTAGGCGATGATCAGTCCAGCATTCGTCAGCCCCCCGCATTGTGAGGGTGATCCTTACATTACGTTGATCTTTCGATCTTGAAATAACATAATCCAAAAGATGCCAGTGTTTGGATCTAGGATGACACCAACTAAAGTAGTTTTGTATTTGTTTTTTAGTCTAAAGAGTGCGTTGGTGATCACTAGTTTGTATCGTGTGCAGAGCGATAGGAGAAGTAGGCCATTTGAGTTGGCGTTTCCTAGCCCGTTCTTGCCGATTGTACCTTTCCAGCGTCACAGCCGTCACGGGCGTCAAAATCCCCCAAGAGAATGATCTTGTCAGTTGCTGGGATTGACTGAAATATGTTTTCTAGATCCTCATAGAATTTCTCTTTGATGTTGTCTTCTGCGGTCAAAGTTGGGGCATAGCAACTGATCACTGTTTCATTTTGTCAATTGTTGAGTTTGAGACGTAGAGTCATGAGTCTTTCGTTCACTCCAATTGGAATTTCCTCTAGATCTTGCAGAAGAGAATTCCGTATAGCAAAGCCAACACCATGAATCCGTCTGTCCTCCTCTGGGAGACCTTTCCAGAAGAAAGTATATCCCCCAGCATCTTCTTGATGTTGCCCTTCGTCTGCGAGTCGAGTTTCGCTAAGGGCAGCTATGTTTATGTCAAATCGGGTAAGCTCCCTTGCAACGAAAGCAGTGCGACGTTCTGGACGATCGCTGTTCTCTCTGTCCAGTAGTGTCCTCACGTTCCATGTTGCGAAGTAGAGACGTTGTGAGTCTTTCTTTGTAGGACTCTTCTTACTGCAGGGTGTGGTTTGACGCTGAGGAACTTCTGACACCACGTAGACAAGTCCGCGTGTGGTAGATTATTGTGAGGTAGCCCGTGCGCCAGGGGTTAACCGCACTCTTGACAAACGTAGACTCTGAGCCGGCCCAGTGGCCTGTCATAGACAGGACGACTGGAGCTATAAGTTTGTTGCAGCGGACAGCCAATATCTGGAAATACATGTATGGTCCAGCTTGCCTTGACGCGTTCCGCAACACGGATTGTAGGTCAGAGGTCAATGGTAAGGTTGCCACCAGACATAGACGCCGTTGGCCAGAATAAATGGCTCCTCCGCCGTCTATAAGGTTATATTACTCTTGCACCCGGGTTGAGTGCACTTGGAGCAAAGTAGATGATAAATGAAATCAAAACGTCAAGGAAATAATAATAAAACCAGCTGAGTAATGAGCTTTGACCTCTCAACCAAGGCCTAAAACCTCTTGCAATCCTTGGTGACTGAGACTCTTGAAGGCACAGAATCATGCCATCCTAGGTAGGGTTTTAAAGTGTTTCTTCTGTTCATGTTTTGTTTTTTTGTTAGTTTTGAGGAGATTTCAAAATCTTCTCATGTACAATCCCACACCTGGGGCTGGACCATCCCCAACCGGACTAAACTACATGCAGAGGACAGCCATGTACCCATCCCATGGAGCATTAAAATTTCCACTGATGGTGTCGAAAAAATGCTTCATGGTCTCAATTCCTCTAAAGCATCCGCACCAGACCAAATACCACCTTGCTTCCTCAAAATGACGGCTAGTGAAATTGCACCTGTGTTGACCAATATTTTCCAACATTCCTTAGACACAGGAGAAATCCCCCAAGACTGGAGGAATGCAAACATATGCGCCATTTTTAAAAAGGGAGATAGAGCAGTCCCACGTCATCTATGTAACAGCGACTCGACGACTCAAAGACACAACGGAGCGCGAGAGTACGGAGCAAAGGGGTTTACTAAACACTCATCGTGGGAACCATGTGGGGCGAACAGAGAACACGAGGCGTGACCTCGTTACATCATAGGTCAACGGACCGAACCTATTATAACACTAACATAGGGTGGCGTGATCTCTTTTCCTCTTTCTCTCTCTCTCTTAGTGTCCTAAATTTCCTTCTTCCCTCGTTTCCAATGTAAACTAAAGTAACTTGAGTAATAGAGATACATAATAGAATTGTAACTAGAATAACAGTTATAGGTCCTAGTAACATGCTATTAATAGTTCTGTAATACTATAATAATGAATCAGTGTTCTTCCATTAACAAATATCTGTTAGCATGATTCACGTATTTCTTCTTCAGTTTGTAAAATGGATATTTCCAAAATGACTGGTGTTATACTTATTAAAAATAAACAAACTTCCCACCGCCTACTCCTCTACAAATAAAACAACTATGCTGACAAGAAACTTTCTGCATCTAGATTTGACTTGTTCTGTCTTCTCTTCGATAAGTAACTGGAAAATTATTGTAACTACGGTAACATAACATAATGTCGGTAATGTAACATCTTTCTCAATACAGGTAATACCATAACTCGCTACTGGTCTTGTATGTATTCCTTCTTATCTTTCTTTGTAACTACATGTAACTTAAGAACTCTGTCAAACTGCAAATCAAATCAATTTAGTACCTTTGGACGTATATATGCTGCAAATGTAGAGACTGTATATGTTTTGTTCTATTTTGACTTAGGAGATAGGTGTGTGACTTGTCCTGTTATACTTTCAGTTTGTTATGGCATAAAGTTCTGTGGGTGTTGAACAGATGGAGGTGGTTCCGGTGGGGGCCGGACTGCCGGGGTGTCAGGAACTGGTGGAGAAGGGTCAGGTGGAACAGGAGGAAGACGGTCAGGTGGGCTCTGGCATTCTTCCCTCACCTGCGGTGTGTCGCGTGGGATGTCAGCTTCTGCTGAAGGTGATACTATCTTGGGATGTCTCTTCACCCGTGGGGTGTCAGCTTCTGCTGGTGATGTCAGGTGTTCTTCTTTCACGTGTGAAGTATCAGCGTCTGCTGCTGAAGTCAGGTGTTCTTCTTTCACGTGTGAAGTATCAGCTTCTGCTGGTGATGACAGGGTCCCTTCTTTCACGTGTGAAATTTCAGCCTCTGCTTGTGAAGTCAGGTGTTCTTCTTTCACGTGTGACGTATCAGCTTCTGCTGGTGATGACAGGGTCCCTTCTTTCACGTGTGACGTATCAGCCTCTGCTGCTGAAGTCAGGTGTTCTTCTTTCACGTGTGACGTATTAGCCTCTGCTAGTGAAGTCAGGTGTTCTTCTTTCACGTGTGAAGTATCAGCTTCTGCTGGTGAAGTCAGGTGTTCTTCTTTCACGTGTGAACTATCAGCCTCTGCTGCTGAAGTCAGGTGTTCTTCTTTCACGTGTGAAGTATCAGCCTCTGCTAGTGAAGTCAGGCATTCTTCTTTCACGTGTGAAGTATCAGCCTCTGACAGCAAAGTCAGGTGTTCTTCTTTCACTTGTGGTGTGTCAGCTTCTGCTGTTGATGGCAGGTGTTCTTCCTTCATGTGTGGTGTATCAGCTTCTGCTGGTAATGACAGGTGCTCCTCTGTCACATGTGAAGTATCAGCTTCTGCTAATGATGACAGGTGCTCTTCCGTCACATGTGGTGTATCAGCTTCTGCTGGTGGTGACAGCTGTTCTTCCATCACGTGTGGAGCATCAGCTTCTGCTGGTAGTAACAGATGCTCCTCTGTCACGTGAGGTGTATCAGCTTCTGCTACTGAAGACAGGTACTTTTCCTTCACCGGTGGTATGTCAGCCTCTGCAGAAGGGGACAGGTGTTCTTCCTGCACCTGGGGAGTGTCGGCCTTTTCTGGTGACGACAGGTGGTCTTCCTTCACGTGTGGGGTATCTGCCTCTGTTACTGATGACAGGTGCTTTTCCTTCACCGGTTGTGTGTCCGCGTCTGCTGATGGTGACAGGTATTCTTCCTGCACCTGTGGGGTATCAGCTTCTGCTACTGATGACAGGTGCTTTTCCTTCACCGGTTGTGTGTCCGCGTCTGCTGATGGTGACAGGTATTCTTCCTGCACCTGTGGGGTATCAGCTTCTGCTACTGATGACAGGTGCTTTTCCTTCACCAGTAGTGTGTCAGCGTCTGCTGATGGTGACAGGTGCTTTTCCTTCACCGGTAGTGTGTTAGCGTCTGCTGATGGTGACAGGTGCTTTTCCTTCACCGGTAGTGTGTTAGCATCTGCTGATGGTGACAGGTGTTTTTCCTTCACCGGTAGTGTGTTAGCGTCTGCTGATGGTGACAGGTGTTTTTCTTTCACCGGTAGTGTGTCAGCGTCTGCTGATGGTGACAGGTGTTTTTCCTTCACCGGTAGTGTGTCAGCCTTTGCAGCAGGTGACAGGTGCTCTAGGGCGTGGACCAGTGACCTTGTGTTTGTTTGTTGTTCAGTCACCGCAGGGTTGGTCACAACATTAACTACGGGAGTGGTATGTAGCAGGTGCATGACCTTGGGCTCTTGAACTTGTACACTGGAACAGCTAGCTGCCCTTCTAGAGCGTGCTAGGTTGTGTTGCGTACGATTTTTGCTGTACGAAATGCTATGAATACGTGGCTGGGCTTGTGTGGTAGACGTGGAATAATCAAAGATGGATCCATCAGGAAGGTGAATATAATGCTTACTAAAGTTTAGCATTAAACCGTTGGACTCAAGGAAGGGGCTTCCGGCTATAATCGGATCGACGAGGTCGTCCACTACGATCGCATCAAACTGAAGGGCTACTTTCTTCTTGTAGAACGTGGTACAGCACTCACCTACGGCAGAAAGTCGCCGCCCATCTGCTTGGATTGGAGTAAGATCTGTGTTGTTGGGGGTAATGCACAACCCCAAGCGCCGCGCTTCATCGGCACGAATCATGCTCGACTCTGCCCCCGAATCCAGGAGTATCTTGACCGCCGCTCCCTTGTGGAAGGCTTCAAGGTTCGGTGAAGCACTTGCTTTCACTCCGCGTCCGGATTCTTGCTGGGGAGGGGCGCCCACGTGGCGCGCAAAACTCCTCTCTTTGTCCTCGTCGGGCAAGTACGGACACGCACTGAGGAAGTGATCGAAAACTTGCCGTCCCGCTTGTTCACAAATCGGGCAGATCTTCTTGTCCCTTTTAGGTTCTTGGTTCTTCGGGCGTCGGGGGAGATCTTGGGTTCTCCAGCGCCTGTCTGGATCTTGTTGAGGGCTGGGGTTTTGGTTGAAGTTGTTGTTGTTGGAACGCCAGGTCCCGGATGTTGTTTTCCTTCCCCGCCATTGCTCCTTCTTCGCTGAGGGTTGCATTCTTCGGACGTCTTTCAACGCGTTTTTTTTTCACAGGGTTGCGCGGTATCCAAACTTGTTGGTGCTCTGTGGGCTCTGGATCCCACCGCGTGCCACCACGTCATCTATGTAACAGCGACTCGACGACTCAAAGACACAACGGAGCGCGAGAGTACGGAGCAAAGGGGTTTACTAAACACTCATCGTGGGAACCATGTGGGGCGAACAGAGAACACGAGGCGTGACCTCGTTACATCATAGGTCAACGGACCGAACCTATTATAACACTAACATAGGGTGGCGCCAAGTAACTACAGACCTGTTTCACTAACCTGTATATGCAGCAAATTGCTTGAACACATTATTCACAGCCATGTCATGAAGCACCTTTAGAGTCACAATATATTGACGGATTATCAGCATGGATTCAGAGCCAAGCAATCCACAGAAACACAGCTGATACTAACAGCTCACGACATAGCTGGTGCACTTAACAATAAACGACAGGTGGATTTAGCAATACTCGACTTCACCAAAGCCTTTGACAAAGTCCCCCATAACAAACTTATCTCAAAACTGGAGTACTATCATGGAATTCAAGGCACTACACTGAATTGGCTGAACGCTTTCCTGACCAACAGGGAGCAGACGGTAGTGGTAGAAGGGAAGGCCTCAGCCCCGGTTAGAGTAGCGTCGGGAGTTCCACAAGGAACCGCCCTGGGGCCATTGCTCTTCCCTTTGTACAAGAACGATTTGCCTGATCAGCTTGATTCAAATGTGAGGTTATTCGCCGATGACTGTCTGTTATATGTAGAACTGTCCACACATAATGATTCACAACTTCTGCAAAAAGATATGAACGCACTCGAGGAATGGCAAAGCAAATGGCTCATGCAGTTTAATCCCGAAAAATGCTACATTATGCACATAACAAGCAAAAGGACCCCACATGTAACTAGCTACCAGTTTTGTGGTAAGACTTTAGCAACAACAACAAAACACCCATACCTGGGTGTTACATTTAACAACCGACCTAAAGTGGGGTGCCCATGTCAACAACATAACAAACAAGGCTAAACAGACGTTGGGAGTGATCAAATGTAATTTGTGGCCATACCCATTGAAGGTAAAATCACTTGCGTACACATCACTAGTAAGACCAAACCTAGAATATGCCGCAACAGTATGGGATCCATATATATATACTAAGAAAGACGAAGATAAATTGGAGAGGGTACAGAACCAAGCAGCCAGATTCTGCATGAACAACTAGAGTTCCACGACCTCATACCTTCGCCAAATGATTTTGACCTTTATGACTGACGTATCAGGAGTGTTTGTCATCAATTATAAATCATACCAGTTGATCTTCTTCACCCAAAAAAGCAAAAGTATGAGCTTAAGAAAGAAGGTTATGCTAACAAAGTAACATTTATCATGAATTATGCAAATGAGGTCCTTATTAGCATAATTTGATTCAATGATGTTCACATTCACATAACTTCGAAATGACACAAGTATGAAATTGCCATCATGATCCTGTATGGAATTATAGTAGTTTCTCATTAATTATGCAAATTAGGCCTACATTTGCATATTTTTTTCTCAGTAACAAATGTCACATATTTCAATAGTCATATCATGGAACACAGCGTGTTTGTAAAATTGTCTCATTGATTATGCAAATTAGAATCTGATTTGCATAATTATCGTCCAATCATACAAAGCTTCACGTAAGCTATCTACATTTAGTACATACCACAAATCATGATCATTACCATCCATCAAGCCCATCTTGAGTTATAGTATTTTCTCATTAATTATGCAAATGAGGTCTTCATTTGCATAATTGATATCTATTAATATTTCTCTCTTCTTCAGTTACATATGTCACATGTGCAAGATGCAAGGACACGTGGAAGAAGATGAAGAAAGACTGAATGCAGCTGCAGGACGTTTCAACGACTGCAGATGCAGAAACCAGTGGATGATGATGATGATATGTCACATGTTTGAGAGTCCTATCATGGAATTTGGCGGATATAAAAAATTTCCTCATTAATTATGCAAATTAGATACTGATTTGCATAATAAGCATCTAATTATGTACATCATCACTCAAGCTATCTACTTACCAAAAATCATTGCCATCCATCAAGCCCTTCTTGAGTTATTCCCTTTCAAAGTCTGAACCAAAACCTGCTCCTGCAGTTCCAAAAAAGCCGCTAGGGGGCCAAAACCTATACCACTTACTCTCTGTCCGAAGAGCTATCCACCACTCAAAAATCAGTTCCATAGCTTGTCCAGAACACGAGATATCGAAACAAGAAGTTCCGCTGCAGTACCGTAACAAGCCGCTAGGGGACCCAAAATCTAATCATTTCCTTGTCTCATCAAGACCTACCCACCTACCAAATATCAAGACAATCCATCCAAGCCTTCTCGAGTTATGCTGGTAGTTACAAACATACATACATACATACAAACG
This sequence comes from Branchiostoma lanceolatum, assembly GCF_035083965.1. Classification (NCBI taxonomy): domain Eukaryota; kingdom Metazoa; phylum Chordata; class Leptocardii; order Amphioxiformes; family Branchiostomatidae; genus Branchiostoma; species Branchiostoma lanceolatum. The sequence continues at coordinate 15,211,824 of NC_089739.1, forward strand.
CTACCCTCTGCATAACCTTCTCGGCGAAGGTAACTACCTCAGGGGTGCTAGTGTCACCAAAATGATAACAGATCTGCAGTGGATGTCACTCGAGGAGAGAAGGAAAATGTCCAGACTATGCATGATGTACAAAATGACTAATAAACTGGTGGACGTACCAACTAATAAGTATCTAATAATACCAGCTCAGAAAAGGACAAGAAATAGCCATGCCTTTAAGTATCAGACTTTTCAACCTAGGATTGATGTGTTTAAAAATTCCTATTTTCCTCGAACGATCGTAGAGTGGAACTCGTTACAACCAAGTACAGTGGAAGCATCCTCATTAGATAGCTTTAAACAATGCATGCAGTTAGATATGCGAAGGTTAGACGTGACAGGTCGTTCGGTGTAATATAACCAGCTGCTGCTGCACTGCGTGCCTGCGAAGCTGGTGTGTTGCGCCGAATGCCGGTTATACCAGCTACAAAATGTATATAGATACAGATACAGATACAGAGTATATGGACCCTGATCATGGAACAGCTCAGGGGCAACAGAATGGTGTACTCTGTTGCAAAAATGTATGAGATCACTTAATAAACATGGTATGGAATAACTGTATGACAGAAAAGAGTAGAGCCTGACCTCTTCCTGTTGTGTGAGAAGTGACAGACAGTGCGTCATGGCAGCGTACATGTCCCGGGAGGTGGTTGTGACTTGGTTCAGCTTCTGTGTGACCAGTCCTGAGGAACCTGCACAGGAGTGACCAGTTACAACTCGTCAAGCCAAGGAAATAACAGCTGGCAAGGGTCATCCATTATTAAAACTTCTTTAATCTGACATACCTGTAGATACGAGTTATCACTTTCTTTATTCTTTAAAAGGTCTAACTCCACTGTTAGATACAAGCCAAATCCATTTTCCATGTTACTAACAAATCCCAATCATACAACAAGTCCAACAGGGGGGATGCACCAGTTAGAGCCTACAGTCCTGGTGAAATTTGGGCAGTTTAGTGGTGGCTATGGTAGGGAAGACTCTTTACTTGTTGAATTACTTTGAAAAAAATGACCTTTCTCCATCTTGGGGGTTTCCGCACCCCCATGAAATAGTGGATCGATCGTCAGATGGCTGTTTGGAGCCAAAAGGACCAATCCATATCTCTGTTTAATTAGTGTTACAGTTGTTTATTTGCAGCCTAGCCATACAGAATGTGTGGGAATTGTGTTTGATGACGGTTGACTGATCAGGTTAGCATTTGAGGGTAAATTTGTATGTCTGAAGTCTTGATTCTTGAAATGAGAACTTTTTATCCACTTTTTATTCTTCATTTTCGCAAAGGTAAAAAAGAACAAAACATACATATAACTAATCAAAATACATAGTGCTGGGGAAAGTTGAGACCAATATGGTCCTTCCCCATTTTTCCTAATCAAATAATTAAAGATAATAATTTAAAGTGTAGAATCAAAAGAGTAATTAAAAACTTATCATCATAACTATCTAAAAAGATATTAACAAAAGTATTAGGAACTGTATATATAAAAAAACAAATACCTAACTGAACACAGAAAAGTTACCAACTAAATAAGCAAGGAAATGATAACAATTCGTTAAATGATAACAATTTAGCAAATAACAAGGAGATATTCTGAATCAAGGTTGATCTGTAATTGCCAACACAACAAATTGGACGTACCCACAGTTTAGACTGGTGAGCTACAGTTGTTGTCAAGGAATGAGCAATCCACTGCTTCTGTGACATCACGTTATGCAGATAGGAAATGTGACTCGGTGAGCGGTAGATCACATGTTGCAGAAAGTATATGGTGCCCCCGTCTTTGTTGAGGGATGGTTGTAAAGCCCGGATGTACATGTTGACCTCTTTAATTCCTCTTGCAAAAAAGGAATGAAAGGGGTGTCTGATGGTCTTAGACGGATTTTCACATCACATGGAACTAAGACTAATGCTTAAAGCCGACTAGAACACTTCGCAGCACCTTAGTGGACACTGAATCAGACTTTTTTGCAAGGGGTATTAAAGAGGCCACCTACATCCGGGCTTTACAACCATCCCTAAACAGAGACGGGGGGTGCCATAGACTTTCTGCAACATATGATCCACTGCTCACGGAGTCATATGTCCTATCTACATAACGTCCTGAGGTACCCAGCGCCCGGTGGGAGTTTTCGAGAGTACTGAGGGAGCCTGAAAACAGCTAGCTTCAGACGCCGTGTCAGCGAGTATTGAGCGGCGCCCCCCTCCCCAGAGCCAGAGCTGAACCACAACCCAACAGGAGCCTTTGACACTCAGCGGGCCCCTGGTTTATAGGGGCCCTCGCCGGTACGTAACTAGTACATTGCCTCGAGCAGTGCATGTTAGTAACCGGCATAGTCGAAGTTCAGTGGTCTTGTTAGACAGCTTTCTTGCTGCAACACCCAGGTGTACGTTCTGTCACCCTCTGTGTTTGTCTTCTCTCAACAGTGACTACACACTGGGACCACTAGCATTCCCACTGCTGACAAGAAGTGTTCCTACTACAGAGGAAGCCACAGCTATATATACTTACCTATGAGTTAGAAATGGGAACGTCCCTTAACACAACTAGTGATGTTGCGTTGAATTTGTTCTTGAGTTGGATTATTGGTTTACGTTTTTCATTGTGTTTTGAGTTCCCTTCATGAAATGAAATTTTTGTTACAGTAGTTGTTTGCCTTGAAAGACTGATTTTTTTCATTTATACCTGAGTTAGAAATGGGAAGAACTAGTGATATTGTGTTGAATTTTGAATTTGAGTTGGATTGGTTTTTGGATTGGTTTATTCTTTTCTTTGTTTGAGTTTCCTTCATCTGTTCAAGTTTGCAATGGTTTATCTTCTTAATGAGTGAAGTGAAGTTGGATTATCGGAATGACTGAGGTTGAGTTTATGGGTGCGGCTTTCCCATGAAAATATCAAAGTCATGTATGGTAAGCTGAGCAAAGGGAAACAAATTTGTTCTGAACAACAGATTCGACATAAATAACAGCTTAGAGCAAAACCATTCCTTGTTCAATTGGTTGTCCCCAAAGTTATGGCTGAAAGCATGTTAAGATACACAGAAACAAGGCTTCATAAAAGTAAACCCAAACTTCAATCTTAAAAATTCTTCTCTACTGGAAAGTCACAACTCACAAGGGTCTAGCTGATAACCATGCAAAGAAAACAGAGGGTTGTACAGCTCAAACTCCGAGGAAACCTGCCAGTTTGAAAGAAACCCAACCTTTGAACCCAGATTTCTGATGTATCCATCCGCATGACACAACAACTCATATATACCCTTACGCCAACTAAAATGGCAAACCAAACAAATTTCAACCAAAATGGGAAAGCTGAGACCATACCTGTTCCTTCTAACCCAAAAAGTCTCCAGATTGGTGAAAAAATTTCCAGGCAAAGAAAGGTTTTAAAGATTTGAAGTAGGGACTATAATAAAGGCATTCAAATTTTCTGCACTCTACTGCGCAATGCAACTTAGGGGTCAGCTCTTTAGGCATCCATGAGGCCTTTAACGTGAGATCAACAGGCAGCATATTTCTCAGTTTTTAATGAGACCACTGTAACACGTGTAGCTTATTAGCACCAGTAACTGCTTAAAGGAAAGCTACACAAAAAATTGAAAATCCTTCTATGCTATGCTTTATATATTCCAAAGTCAAATTCTTACTTCAAATTGTTTCACATAAGTCCTTTATATGTCTGGGATTTTCCACAGTTTGCAACTTATGCCGTGCTGACGCCTTCTCACCTGATAATTGAATTATATGACGTCAGTGTTTCAATTTTTTCACCTGATGATTGCATCATATGACGTCAGTGTTCTAAACTTCAATCATCAGGTGAAAAATTTGAAACACTGACGTCATATAATTCAATTATTAGGCGAGAAGGCGTCAGCACGGCATAAGTTGCAAACTGTCGAAAATCCCAGAACTATGACGGACTTATGTGAAACAACTTGAAGCAAGAACTTGACTTTGGAATATATTAAGCATAGCATAGAAGGATTTTCAATTTTTTGTGTAGCTTTCCTTTAACATGTTAGACTAACACGCATGCGTATATGACAGCATGAGAAGCCCAAGAGAGAACATCGGCAGACAAAGATGTCTGTGCAGAGACCTGAAGAATAAACAGCTTGAAAGTGCATACTGGCCTGGCTTCATCCTGATAGATTCCTACCAAGAGGTAGAAGGACGGTCCGAGAACAGATAGGACGTGTCACAACCACCATATTCATAAGCATTATAGATAGTGTTTCTTCTAACTAAAGAAATTGAACTATTGTCCTCTCGTATTCATCAAAAAAGTCAGGTGAAGGGGATGGGAGCAAGCTAAGTAAAAAAATGAATTGTGTCAAAATAAGTGTTTTAAGTGACATAACACAATAAACTCTGGAACCAGTAACCACAAGTTGCACGGAAGCGTCATGCATGACGTATTTCATATGTAATTCGACACTTCGTAGTTCATCATGTTTTTTTAACTTACACGATAGCTAGTATCTTTTAAAAGTAGCTGACGTTAAACCTTTCTTTGATATTCCATGGTGATTTGAGGTTTGAACTCTTACCAGTTTTAGGTAGGTTTGATACAACCTAATGACCCCCACGCCGCAGATTAATTTTTGCACGGCAAAACATAATGGCCATGCGTTTATCAGGTGAACGCCACGTGCCACGCATGTTGGGGAAATTCACAGATCAATATTGTTTTCTTCCATAACGTCAAGCAAGTTGCGGGACAAGCATAGTGATTTTACTATCATTTGTCTGTAGACTACTTTGGACAGTTACTGTGCATTTTTTCTGGTCTATGTTCTAGAATAGCGCTAGAAGGGAAAAGACTGAAGTGGACGATAATAGGTAAGCCTAGCACAATTCTACATCATATACATCAGCTCGCACGGCGTTAAACAGGAGGAGAAATACTTACAGACCATGCATTTTCTTTTTAGAAGAGCTGATATTTCTACCCATGGGTTTAACATTTGGCTCTGTCCGCGCAGTTTTAAGATAAATACGTTTTGAATAAATCGGATGTTAATTGGTCATGTTAGCTGTTTTTTAAAATCTTTTGAAGTGTGAAAGGTGTCCAAATCAAAACTGGGTATCTAATGCCTTTTGCAGTCTGTCGATCTCACGTTAAAGAGAGAGTTCTGTGTCCTTGTTTTCCACGAAGTAAATTTGATTATGTGCCCAAGAACAGAACACTTAAATGACTCCCACACAAGGTGTGGATTTGCAGAATTCACGTTAAAATGAAGAAAAAAACTCTTATTGTTTAACAGATCTTGGTTCAGTCAACAGAAACCCTGACCACGAGGTATTGTAGAAGTAGTTACAGTTAGACCAATGAGGGAGTAGTCGGAGGAAATTAATGAAAACGAAATCAAGAAATAATCCATTCTACTGGCTTGGCCCCTATTTGGCTATTTATACCATAGGTATGCACGTAACATACCGGGGGTACTGTGTTTTTAATGTTTCTTTGTCCTTCTCCTCCTCCTGTAAAATCTTCAAAGCGATTCATCTCGGTCGTCCTTGGGCCAAATGAGCTGAACTTTGGCATGCAGGTAGAGTAAGTCCATATCCCCAGTATATTCGTTTGCGTGATTGGTCAACTCGATCGGGTGCAACCAATGAGGAAGTCCCTTTTAAACCTGGTTATACAGTCTTGGTTACGCTTCCAACTAGCTCCAATCTCCTGAGGGGGTGGACGAAATCTAGCAACAACTTCTATGTTTGACTTTAAATATACATATTGGTTCATTTCTTTTTGAAAGCTTTTGATGCGGGGGGATTTCGCTTTCTTAATGATATTTTAGATTTTTAAAAAAAGACTTCTTGCTTATGTGAACTTCACCTCCAAATTTGGAGATGTGTGTTCAGAATTCCAATTCTATATAGCCATACCAGCCAATTGGAAATCCTCTTTAAGGCAGGCATCTACCGATCTACAGGTTTTTCCACCAATTTGTAAAGCAATGGCTTGTTTATTTGTTTTTGCTAAGAGTACACCAAGAGTACACAAAGGCTCATCTCCCTACAAGTGGTTGTGTAATCTTTTTGTCAGCAATTTTTTTGTAATCGTGGTATCACTGGTAAGTACTGTATGACATTGTGTTGCAGTATGAAATAAGCATGAGAAATTTGCAGTGTGTCCAACAGAAATTTGTGAAAACTTTGCACAATTTGAGTCGGTTCCGAAGAAGTGTTTGCTGCGTAATGCAAAATTTTCTGGACTACCACACTATCACTCACTCACCAGATTGTGGAAATTCTTCCGCAGAAGAAATCTTTCGCAAGGTTGTAGTTGTTCACAATGTGAAATTTGCATGATACAAAAATGTACTTGTTGGTCCATTCGCCGCTAGAAGAGTCCATGATTGTATGCGGGGAATATTTGTTAAAATACAATTCTGGACTTGGGTGATTATGAAAACCATTTTTTTGTGGATGTGGGGAGGGAAATGGATGAAATATGTTGTATTTCAGGCTCCGTATTTGCTTTCGCAAATATTACCTTAAGTTTCTAGTGTTCACACTCTGTTTCTAGAGTCTGTCTCTTCATGGCTGATGTCAGACCTCCATGAAGCAAAAGCAAACTCCATGTAGGTGGTGGTGCCCTAGGATGCCAGCTTCATGGATGAAGAAAGGTAGACATTGACGAGGTAATCCTCTCATGCTGTTGTCAGCTCGCAATCCTTGACGACATTATCTACCCAACTGCATTGACACTATGTTGCTACTGACAGGGGGGACCCCATGAAGGTGTCATCATCCTCCAAGGACCCCAGACCTGGCGAATGTATGGGGTCAACTTGAAGGAACTCCAGTCTGTAAATTATGTCATATTTGGCAGTATAGTAATGATAGCCTTACTTACCTTGCATACTAGTAGACTCCATCGCTGCTGTCATGTCTGAAATCTGCTTCTCCAGGATCCGTTGATGGGCATGAGCAGTCTGGGAGATGGACACAAATAAGAAATGAGTCTGATCACAGGATGAGCAGAATATATATATATATTATACAGTACTGTGTTTATTAAATTACTGATATTGTAAGCAGTTGAAACAATCAAATTTTATGACTTCCAACCAAGGGGAAGGGGAAAACCCTGTATAGGTACTCGTACCCGTATAGGTACCCATAAAGGTATACCGGTATACCCCATTTGGGGCCCCAACAAGCCAGGAAACACGCTATGACGGCCGCCATATGGGGCACCCTGAACGGCTGTTTTTTAGGGTCTCCACATTGAGACTATACTCAGTCAGAAAATAGCTGAACAATCATATTTTACGATCTTTTGATTTCTATGAAGGACGGAGGTTTAGAAAATACGGAATTTGCGAGTTCGTACGGAGCGCCTGTCACAACGTGCGAGCACCGATCTCGGAGACCTTTCAACTAAACCCGTTCTGAAAAGAAATAGAAAAAACACTCAAACTATCAACCTTTCCGCTTTTCATTATCTTCAGGTGCAATACTCATCATCTGTTTGGCTGGAGCTGCCAGTACATGTAAACCTGCGTAAAACCTACAGGAAACGCCATTCTCGATGCACGGAAGGTCCGCCATGACACATGTGCGAACTAGCCGCTTAGACGGAAAGTAACCACTTATTGCGACACAAACATTACGGCCATTCGGCGTGATTTGTCTGAATATGCCGTGCTCGGTCTCTGTCTTTAGTGTAAGGCGTTTCCTGTAGGTTTTCCGTATTAAACCTTTTCAGAACGGGTTTAGTTGAAAGGTCTCCGAGAACAGTGCTCGCACGTTCTGACAATCGCTCCGTACGAACTAAGCAACTTTGCAAATTCCGTATATTCGAAACCTCTGTCCTTCACAGATATCAAAAGATCGTAAAATATGATTGTTCAGCTATTTTCTGACCGAGTATAGTCAACTGTTTGTGTCTTATATCAATGTGGAGACCGTTAAAAACAGCCGTTCTGGGTGCCCCATATGGAGGCCGTCATAGCGTGTTTCCTGGCTTGTTGGGGCCCCAAATGGGGTATACGGGTATACCTATACGGGTACGGGTACCCATACAGGGTTTTCCCCTTACCCTCCAACCAATTCCAAGTTTTGCAATAAGGAAATTTGTTACATGAGTTCATATTTAGCACTATGATAAACTTCCTTAGGAACAAACTTAAAATACAACCTGCATGACAATTCATGGAGGTACCAAAGGTATATGTCGACATGAAGTTTAGGTTTCAAATTTAAGTACCAACTCATGATGAACTGCACACTCAAAAAGACAAAAATAGATTCACTATTTGTACATGGTAGAGGATTTCATTTTAATAGTCAGAAATATGTGAGCATACATGTACATGATGTCCTGCGATGATGACAATGAACCTCACAATGCATCATGATCTCAGATTTGAACTCCGACCAAGAACCTTAAAGGGCATTATTTATTACTCCAGGTTTGTGTCGTTTTACACAAACAATTTTCCATTATCTTCCGTTTCCAAAGGCTCTCAATGACTCAGAACGTAAAAGTAATGTATACCAGAATGCTTTATAGCATAATGATTACAAAGTGTCTCATATTTTTAGGAATGAGGAAATTTGGTGGCGTGTTTTACACACGACGTCAGGGGGAGGGCTTAATATTTGTGTATCCGAAAGTTTCTCTAGTTCGAGCCGTGGCAGGGCTTCCAATTGTTGAATGATGAAGTGGTTTTGAATTTAGTTGTGCTGTCAAACGTTCACCAATTAGGCAGTTGGTGCGATTTTATGGTAATTTGTACTACCACCCAATGTTGACTATTTATCAGTTGACTAACCTCCCAGTTCTATTTACCTCCCAGAATACTTGCAACTGCTATTCAAGAAGCTTTCACAGGAGATATCTTCAACACAAAGGCACATTATCCCCATTACACATTGCACAATGTGCTGCAAGAAGCATTTACTTTATCTGATACATGTTTGTTCATATTAACCAGCATCTGAATTGACAGGTTCAAACTGCAGCTTTACTGCATACTGATGACAGATATTTAGGGAAAGGGTAATGGATTAAAGGTCTCTGGTGACGGATTAAGGGTTATGCTGACGGATTAAGGTCTCTGGTGACGGATTAAGCTGACAGATTAGGGCAAGGGTAACGGATTAAGGTCTCTGGTGAGGGATTAAGGGTTATACTGACGGATTAAGGGCTATGGTGAGGGATCAAGAATCATGGCGATGGATTAAGGGCTATGGTGACGGATTGAGGGCAACAGTGAGGGATTTAAAGGCTTTCGTGACAGATTATTGTTATGTTATTGTCAAAAAGCCAATTTAACCAGGGAGGAAACCTTAAGGGTTATGGTGACGGACTAAGGGTAAGGATGACGGATTAGGGGAAAGGGTGACGGATTAAGGGTTATGCTGATGGATTAAGGTTTATGGTGATGGATCAACGACAAAAGTGATGGATTAAGGGCTATGGTGAAGGATTAAGGGCTATGGTGACGGATTAACGGCTATGGCGATGGATTAAAGGCAATGGTGAGGGATTACGGGCTTTCGTGACGGACTAAGGCTTATGGGGACAGATTTAAGTGCATAAGACACCAATGAGATCAATATTAAGTCCTGAAATTACATAAACCATAATACTATTGCTAAATAACATTCTTTTGTTAGACATCTTCACAAATTATTCACACTTCGGATGTAATTGAACATCGAACCATCAAAACATCATACCTCCAGCTTTTCATTCTTCCCACCAGGTAATTACATTAATCAGTGACTTGCCCACTCATGACGTCACAACAAACATGGCAGCCGATTTGGAACTTTGCACTGTGGCTCGCAAAAACATTATTTTTACAAGCAAACAAAATAGATATTGTTATGTCCTTTAATTGAATGTTATCACGATAATTAAGCACTGTTTGCTCATCAAATAATGTTTTTCACAAGCCGTGTTCATTGTGATGTCATGAGTGGGCATTAGTCACTGATTAATATAATCACCTGGTGAGAAGATCAGATAAGAATAAAGAGCTGGATCCATGGAAGTATGGTTTCTGATGGTTCAATGTTAAATAACATCAGAAGGGTGTGTATTTGTTTTGAATTAAACGTTTAACGGGGGTTGCCCGAACTTAGGACGCGCCCTAACTTAGGACGGACTTTTTAGTGATCTTGTTATGCATAAGTACGCCGTGTTTGTGTCCACTGACTAGTAGACGGAGTATTGTTGATGTAAGCGGTGTCGTTTTTTCGCAATGATTTCGTAAGTCGGGCCGCATTCAATACGTACGTCGGGCCGCGTAGTTGCCTATTTCCCGTGGAAACATGAGCTGGGATGCGCTAGATATAGCCCTTCTCACATGACGCTAGATGTGCACACAGTCAAAATTTTCCGGTCAAAAGAAAGCTAGAATATAGCAGACTTCAAGCCTTATTTACATTTCCCTAACTTCATCACCAACTTCCGAAGAGAGCAAAATTACCAAAGCGTACTAAGTTAGGCACACTATCTGGCGTAGCACTAAATCAGGAGGTACATTCGTGAAAACGTCTCACAGCGTTTGCCGCTTGTAACTCGGAGCGTGAAGGGCCCATGAAGACTATGAATACATTTCTTGTCCATGTATGCTCTTTAGATGAATGTGTTCAAAATTCATTCATTAAAACATGACCATTCTCTGGCAACCAGCAATGGAGCGCCGTGAGTTCGAGCGCGTAAAAAAACGTCCTATGTTTGGGCGACTCCCGTTATATTCCTTGAATGATGCTATCAGATAATAAGAAAATGTTGTATTTTGGTGTCTTATGCACTATAAGGGCAAGGATGATGGATGAAGGGCAAGGGTGACGGATGAAGGGTTATGGTGACTTATTAAGGGTAAGGATGACGGACTAAGGGAAAGAGTGTAAGGCTGACGGACTTAGGGCAAGGGTGACGGACTAAGGGCAAGGGTGATGGATTAAGGGCTATGGTGACGGATTAAGGGTCATAGTGATGGATTAAGGGCTATGGTGATGGATTATTTCATTTCACAAACGCAAACGACAGCTTTTTCAAAAGCACTTCTTTCACCTAACTAGGGGTGGGTACCAGTACCATGTACTGTTACAAAACCGTTCTTTCTTGCTGGACCGGTTTGAAAAAAAAGGTCCAGAAAAAAATTGGTGGATCGGCTTGTGGACCACAATTATAGTAATAATGGTGCCGCTGAATAGAGGGTCACTGTGTAGCAGCAGCTCGTGCCACACAATATGCGACCTGTACATAGCAGTCACACAACTGTCACATACAAAAGAAATAAGTAATACGATCTTGTCAGGCAATACCCATCAATCTGCCAAGATGGCGTTGGACCAGGACAGACAGTCGTCGAACATGACGGGCTGCACTTAGCTACACCCCCGAAAAAGGCACTTTCCAGCTGTAGCGGGGCCTTTACCGCATCTCTCGAAATGCAGGGCTGTGCACGTCCGGCGTCGCGCGCGGCTGCCGAAATTTACCTCCTAATTTCTTCAGTAACAAACAGGCTTTCAACAGTTTGATGCTTGAGATCAGTTGGGCTGAACAAAGAGGTTAAGGGAGCATGTAAAGTTCCCATTTATGTAAATTAGACGTACATATGTAAATTGACATACTTATTGCCCAGCCTAATATGTACTGTAAGTAGTGTGTGTGTACTGCAAATAAGATATATAGGAGAAAGCAGGAGAAAGCGAGAGAATGTAGGAGAATGTAGGAAAATATACTTTTAGGAGAAAGCAGGATAATACAGGAGAATGCAGGAGAATATAGAACACCCTCCACTTTAAGTTTGGAATTCCACTTTTCCCATTTTGACAAGTGCTTATATTTTCAATATAAAAGCATTTAATTTGAAAATGTTTACATATAGTTGATGAGTATGATGTACAGTTATGATTGATAACAATAACTTTCATGAATATTCATTTTGAAAATTTTCTTCCTGCAGGAATTCCTGCAGAATCTGCAGGAATTCCTGCAGGAAGAATTTGTCCAGCAGGAATTTCTGCAGGAAGATATTTTTCCTGCAGGAATCCCTGCAGGAGTCCCTGCAGGAAGAAGTTAAATTCCTGCAGGAAAACATCTTTCCTGCAGGAATTCCTGCAGAAATTGCCTTATATCTACAGCAATGTCAGTAGAATATGAGTCATATTGTGCAGTTTTGTTTTACAACTGTTAGGCCAGAACAATGGCGGCCACAACAATGAAAATTGCAATGAAAGGTACCTTTTGATCAATCGTTTTCCATGATATATTTTATGATACACAATTGTCTATTTATTCAACTTTGTTTTGTGAAGCTTGCATGCATGTACTCTAACTGTTACAATTGTTTTTAAAGAAGACATCTTTAAAAACACCTACTTTTTAACTCAAGTTTACCTGCATTGAATTACAATTATAGTCATTAATCATAAGATAATCATCAACTTCTGGCTACCAAGATCTATAATGGCTTACAATTGCTGATTGTGGCTTTCCTTATTACACAATACAGTTAAATCATTAAACCTCTTATGTCATCAAGGTCTATTTAAACTGAGGGAAGAAGGTTGATTACAGATTATTGATTGTTATTGATTTTGTTGAAGATAGAGCCAGTGGTCAGAATGTGTAAGAATGGCACGTAATGGTCGTAGGATGTTATACTGCGACAAGAAGGTTTATTTGTAACTCTTTTTATCACCAGGGTGTGATAATCACCTCCCCTCCCTTTTCTCACCCATCTTTAAAGAGGCCATGATCTCCATGTTCGTTGTATCCAGATGTTAGCCAGCAGCCACAATGCATGCACTGATAATGTAATTCAGGTCATCAGAAAAGATAAAAGATAGTTTCATCAGGTGATAAGTAGTTTACAATCTCACATGTCCCTCTCAGACCACAATCCTTAAGGTTTTGAACTGACTGACCTAACCTACTTCTAGTAAATGACCTAACCTGCTACTAGTAAATATTGTAGTAATATTGCAGTACCCTTGGGATAGTTTTTCAGCAACCCTTTCTTATCTTTACCTCTTTTATAGCAAAGAGTACTTTACTAAGTACTTTAAGATTTACTTCTTTCGAGGCTACCCCAGGCCTGTTTAAGTGACTAGCAGGTCACTAGACTCAGGTATTGAAATGCAAAAGCACAAAAGAGCAACAAAATAACCCTGTATATTGAAAAATTACTTCAAAGTTACACTTAAAGTGTGTTAATTGTTATATTTGCCCACCACATGCTAGACACTTGTCCTCAATAGATTTGGGCCCCTCTTGTACTATATCACACCTACAACAGCCAATTTCACACATTGGTGGTAAAGTATTATGCATGCATCCATTGTTTTTGGCTAATGTTTTGGCTTTAATATTGGCTTTCTGTTTTGTCAGCTTTTGTTTTTGTCCACCAGGCAATTTGAAAATAGAGTGTGAGCTGATGCATGCCTGAATGTTCAACAACCAAGAATATATCAACGAGGTTAAATTAGGATTTTAACCTATTCTGACCTCCTTGAATATATCTATGATACAAATATTGCATTTTTTAAAATACACTTCTATCAAGCAGAGTTCAAAAGTACCTGACCTTGCATCAAGCACCTTGCATCAAGGCATGCATGATTGAAGTTTTAGAAATACCCAAATCTCAGACCAATAGCCTATATAAGGGTTGATGGTCTCTAACAAAGTCTTTTTTTGTCATCTCTTTACAAAATTGAATCTACCTCATCACAGTGAGCCAGCAATTGTCACATGATGACATAGACTTGAAATTTGATAGAATACCAAACACATGAAGATGTTAAGATTGACATATGAATTAAAACATCTGGCAAAAGTTTGTTCCAGAGAATATTTCCAATTACAAGGGGTATTCTCCTTTTTCAATGAGTCATTCTCCTTTTTCAGTAATTATTCGTTCCTTTCATATGCGGGTCAAACTAGGTCAGCTATTGTCCGGCCAATTATCAAGTTCTTGGTTGGGCTGCTGACTGAGCATGCATCATGGTCTTGGCTTTTTGTGTGCTTTTGGCTTCGGGCTGTTGTAAAATTAAAGCCTAAGCAGAGGTTAGGGGTGGCCGCAACTTTTTACGTCCCCCTAATTTCACAAAATCGCGGCCACCACTTTAGCCCACCGACAAAACCTCTACTTGTAGAACAGTACTAGGGAGGATTCATGGTCCAATGAAATCCCGGCTGATCAGAATACTTAACAATTTGAAAGTTCTTCCCCACATCTGCCTGGAGATTATGATACTATTGATAGCCCCGGCCCAGCTGAAAGGACAAGTCTAGTAAAGTCAAGGCCTTAAGTTTACTTTAAGGTACTTTTAATTGGTTGGGGCTATCGTAATCTCCGATTATAGTTGTATATAGAAACTCGAGGTCAATATTTTTTAGCCTCTTTGTCTTTGGTATCAGCAAGGAGGTGTGTAAGCTGAGCAGGTCTATATTTAAGTGCAGAAACCTGAAAATTCACTTCTGGGATGCCAAGGAGGTCTAGATATCCATGGGGATACTTATCTGTATTCATATTGGGTAAACCTAAAATGGGTAAACCGAGGAAGTTGTATTCTATTTATTTGAATAAACTTGGATAAATCCAATATTTTGTGAGAACTCTGAAGTGTAGGCCCATGTTCGAAATCGGAAAAATCAACGCTCAAAATGTTAACGCTTGCACTCTTAGAAGTCTGCGAAGGAAGCTAGATAAAAATAATAACAAACTTTAAGGAGGTTCCATACCTAGGAGAGATTAGCCTCTACCAGTCTCTGCGCGATTGCTGGGAAAATAATAGAAATGGGCCAAATAGAGTGAATAGTATACCACGGGTCACAGTCCGCTATACAGTGAAGCCACGTGTTAAGGTCCGTAGATCGCCTATTGAGCTTCACTGCATAGCGGACTACCCCTGGCATACTATTCACTCTATTTGGCCCATTTCTACTATTTTCCCAGCAATCGCACGGAGACTGGTAGAGGCTAGGAGACATCACAGGAGTGAGGAGAGATCTCCTTTCAGTTTCAGGGATGCCTGTAGTCACTGGCTTTGAACGCCTTGATTCGTGTCAAGGTGTGAATTGCCCTTATTAACATTATAGGAGGCAACAACAATCAGGCACCTGGAAGATAGAATCTCCTTGGCTGTCATGGATGCAGTCGGGAGGTGTTTGTGTGTGCTGCCTGGTTTTAAAGGGGCCCGGCAGATGTTGTGAGTTACATGTACAGGGGCGAGGGGGTTCAATTGATTCTAAACCTCCTTGTACTGTACCAACCAGTACCTCCAGATCCTTGTTCACGAGACCCCAATTTCACATCCCTTCCGAATATTCTTGATGGCAGGGAGCTGATCTATAGGGTCTGGCCCATTGGTATGTCAAACAAGAATAGAAAATGAATAACAATTCTGAAGACACAGTAAAGGCTTTAATACACCTCATAACAGTATAATGAATAGTTTAAAACCACCTCAAGGGGCAGCTTGGAACAAGCTGGCTTGACTGGTGTCATCTATTAAAATCTGGCTTGGAGTGTTCACGCTCACAAATTAATTTGACTTTGCTTAGTACTGGGCGCTTTTGCAGAGCAAACACTACTGAAGTGCCCAAAAGATCACTGGTCAGGTCAGTCTGACTTGTCAGCCCCTGATGTACACATGGGGTCTACCAACTCTACGCTTGACTTTAAAAAGTACAAAATAGCCAGTCTCTTCAGGACTTGACTTTGTGGAGACGATAGATAAGACACGAAGGTGTGGCTGCACATGAAAAGTAAATGCCATTTTCAAATAAGGAGGAAAATATCCTTGCATCAACTACACAACATTTAATACATGTACTAGTGTCTAGAGTACTGTGAATGCATTTAAGTTTATGTGGTTTTAATTTCACGGTGGGGAGAAAATGGAGTGTTCACTGGTATTTTAAGTTCACGTTTGAGACAATAATAGACAAGTGGGTAGAAGGGAAAAAAAAAATCTCGGCCTGGCTACTACTGACCAAGGAGGTTGTTACTGACCGTAATTTTTCCCTTTTTTGTGAAGGGAAGGCCATCCCTAGCCCTCTAACCAAACCTCTGCTTGGACCCCAGATCCAAGTCAAGGCACACAAACTACCATGCAAGGTCATGCTCATCAGCCTGAGTGTCATCCTGTTTCAGTTCCAGGCTCCAACCAAGGAGGTTTTATATAAAACCTCCTTGCTCTAACTGAAACAGGATGACACTCAGGCTAGCTCAGCAGCCCCTTCAATACGCCCTGTCCCTGTGTGATCTGTTCAACCAAGGACTTGATAATTGGACAGCATTTGTAAGACAATGGCTGACCTAGTTCGAACCCGCATATCAATGGAGCGAATAATTACTAAGAATTTCCATCAGGAGGAATGGATCCTTGTTTGTCTATATGGTAGGATTTTGAACCTGGAGAGGATATATTGTCAGGAAAACTTTCTATTCATATGAGTCATAACATCTCATATGTTTGGCATTCTATCATATTTCAACTCAAATGTATTATGATACTAATTATCTAGTCTTTTGAGATATGTATCTTGGTAGCCAGAAGCAATGATTATGCAATGATTGTTATGATTCAATACATATGCCAGGGTTTTTAAGGGTGTCTTCTTTGAAAACTCCTGTTACAGTACATGCATGCATGCAAGATTCACGACATAAAATTGAATATAGATGATCATATGATGTTGAGAGATGTTGTGAGTATGTACAAAGCGAATGATAAACAAAAAGGCACGGTGACCCTTGAGTGTCTGTTGATGAACCCAAGGACATTATATCTTCTAAATAATGCCTTGCCTTGATGAACCATATACAGAAACAAACAATTTTCTAAAACAAGATTCTTTCAAATGAATGGGTCTGAGAAACCATGGATGACTAGCATAACTTAATGCAAAATATAAAGGACTCAAATCCTACAGACATTGCTAATAACTAGATACATGCATGTATAAGGTACTTCCTGCAGGAATGCCTGCAGGAAAGATGTTTTCCTGCAGGAATTTAACTTCTTCCTGCAGGGACTCCTGCAGGGATTCCTGCTGGAAAAATGTCTTCCTGCAGAAATTCCTGCAGGACAAAATCTTCCTGCAGGAATTCCTGCAGATTCTGCAGGAATTCCTGCAGGAAGAAAATTTTCAAAATGAATATTCATGAAAGTTATTGTTATCAATCATAACTGTACGTCATACTCATCAACTATATGTGAACATTTTCAAATTAAATGCTTTTATATTGAAAATATAAGCACTTGTCAAAATGGGAAAAGTGGAATTCCAAACTTAAAGTGGAGGGTGTTATAGGATACTAGGAGAATACAAGAGAAAGTGGGAGAATATACATGTAACGTAACATGACCTATTTACGTGCAGGAGCAGTTTACGTCCAGTTTGGGTCATGTCCACATGTCGCGGTGTATTATGCCAAAGCCTCTTCTTATGAGCAACAAAGAACGTCATAAGTTAGTATGATCTTTAGCCATCTCTCTCTTTTATACAAAACAATGAAAAAGATTTACGTCCAGCTTCATGCATGACGTATTTCATATGTAATTCGATACCGCGTACTTCATCATGTTTTTCTAACTTACATGATAGGTAGTATCTTTTAAACATAGCTGACGTTAAACCTTTCTTCGACTATCCAAAGTGATTCGAGGTTTGAAACTCTTGCCAGTTTTAGGAAGGTTTGATACAACCTAGCGACCCCCGCTCAGATGATACATTTTTGCACAGCATAATATCATGGCCATGCGTTTATCACGTGAACGCCACGTGCTGCTGATGTCGGGGAAGTTCACAACACAAACATTGTTTTCTTCCATTGCGTCAGGCAAGCGGAGGGACAAACATAGTGACTTTACTATCATTTGTCTGTAGACTACTTTCGACAGTTAACGCTTGGAACCATTAATTCGACACCTTTACGCCAACGCACCATTGCATGATAAATCAACAAGCGGACTTAAGAGTATTTTGGTAATCATTGACTGTATCGTGTACGTTGTTTTTGCCGCAATTGCTACACATGTGTCACTCTTCAGACATATCTCGGAAAAATTAGGTCTTCAACATAGGACCCGATATGACGGCGCCTTGCGTAATCTGTTCCGAACGAACCATTAATCCGACAGTATACAACAATGTCGCTGTTTACCGATAATTTTGATAGTCAGAACAACGGTTATTTCCCGATTTCTCTGTCAACCAACGGCCACTTACATTAGTTACTACAGGCATCACATGTCGGTACGCCGCCGATGCACTCACGATACTGCGGTCAAAATAAATAGTCCTGAAAAACATCGTCCTGCGGCAGATCCGTTCTTCTGTTCCATTGCACTGTCGTGGCTATTATAAACCTTGAGGTCTAATACTTGAGCCTGCTACAGCTATCGAAATGCGAGTAACTAACGTTTGCTTGCGCTACTGCATGCCCGGTAAAACAAAATATATGCCAGGCGGAAACGGAAACTAATATTCCTAACACAGGTCATCGGCCTGTACCAAGCGAACATCACTGCGGTAGAGAGGAGTATGACTCTCCTGTGTCGCTATCGTCTTAGCCGCTGCTGGGATGTATGTTCCGGAGATATGAAAATAACACGTGTCTCTAATAAAGAATGCAAAAGCTTTACTTTTGCATTAATTGCTGCCAAAATTCAATTATTTGATAGTATAACCTTGTCATTAGCATGCTAAACCCGTAGTGAGACGGTTGGTATGGTCTTCAATACTTGTTTGCACTAGCTTACACGTGGCTCCGGACTTTTACATTTGAAAATAGGGGAAAATAGAAAGAGTAGTTAATTTGTTGACCTCGGTTACTATTTCCAATTGCTGATGATGTATAAATATACTTGTTACACATGTCTATTTAATAATCCAAGACAGGAAAGGGAAAAATAAATAAATAAATACATGATCTGCGTCGTCTGCTATTGCTCACGTGATCACCCGTATGATTCTGGGAATATTCTTTTTGACATCAGTACTTAACTCGTATTGGAATGCAATTATTAGTTTTTGCATCAACCTGCTGAATCTTAATTGGCAAGCCAATACTTAAAAGTGTCGAATTAAAAGGGTGTCGAATTAATTGTTCCTAGCGTTACTATGCATTTTTTTCTGATCTATGTTCTTCAAGCATAGCGCTAGAAGGGAAAAGACTGAAGTGGACGATATTGGTTTAGCCTAGCACAATTCTACATCATATACATCAGTATAAATACATGCTTGCACGGCGTTAAAAATGCGGAGAAAAACTTACAGACCATGCATTTTTCCTGTTAGAAGAGCTGATATTTCTGCCCATTGGTTGAACATTTGGCTCTGTCCGCGCGGTTTTAAGATAAATAACGTTTTGAATAAATCGGATGTTAATTGGTCATGTTACGTTAGGAGAATGCAAGAGAATATAGGGGAAACCGAGAGAATATAGGAGAAAGCTGGAGAATGTAGGAGAAAGCAGGAGAATATTGCAGAAAGCGGGAGACTAAAGGAGAAAGCAGGAGAATATAGGAGAATGCAGGAAAATATATTAAGGATAAAGTAGAAGAATGCAGGAGAAAGCGGGAGAAGTAGGAGAATGCAAGAGAAAGCAGGAGACTAAAGGAGAAAGCAGAATATAGGAGAAAGGAGAATGCAGGGCAATGTAGGAGAAAGTAGGAGAATGCAGGAGAAAGCGGGAGAAACGGAGAGAATATAGCGGGAGAATGTAGGAGAAAGCGGGAGATTATAGGAGAAAGAGGTGAGGCTCTTTGTTTGGTATAATCTTAGATTTTTAGCAGTTTTATGATAATGCGTGTTTTTCTATATACATGTATTCATAATTCCTTTAAAAAATTAAAACTCAAAGAAAGATATTCCATGGTATGAACCTGTCATATGAAATCAACAATTGGCCACTAACACGATATCGATGATAGTTATATCATCAGCAGCTGCTGGATGTTCTAACGAACGTTGTGGAAGATTATTTGACAGAAACTTTATATACTCTTCTTTTCAAACTTGTTAAACTTTCAGTATTATTAGAACTCTAGGAAAGGAATTACTTTGCAGTTAAAGACACAGTATCATTGGAGAGACCTCAGAGTCTTTTATTTGATGAATCTGATTTTAGTAAATTCAATGGAAGGATTGTGTTTTCTTAGATTTTATGAGATATATAGAGTATCTACTAAACTTAAGTTGAAAACATGTCAGTGTCTATTTTAGAACGCTTTGTAGATGTGTGAAATGTATTACACATTGAATTGTCATTTCATTATAGTCTTTTTGTTTGAAATGTTTGAGGATCTGCTAAGTTGAGAACATGTCAGTGACCTTTTAGAACGCTTTGTACATGTGTGTATTACATATTGAATTGTCATTCCCTGATATATGTTTGAAATGTTCAATGGAAAAAACACTTTGACAATAAAAACTTTTCCGACCTTCCGCAAAGAACGAATTCATATTTCTAAAGTTTAGTTTTCTGTTTGATTTTTAGACACAAAGTTTAAAACAAAAAAAGGAAAAAGAAAATTACAATCTTATATCTTAATATTAATATTCACCAGCTTTCTGCTATATTCTCCTGCTTTCTCCTCTATTGTCCCATTTTCTCCTATATTTCATACTTTCTTCTATATTCTACCACTTTCTCCCTTCGACTCTCCTACATTCTGCTATATTCTCCTGCTTACTTCTACATTCTCTTGCTTTCTTCTACAATCTCCTGCTTTCTCCTGTGTTCTACTGCTCTGTCCAGCATTCTCCTAATATATTCTTCCGCTATCTTCTTCTTCTTCTTCTTTGATACTGCTCAGCCCGCCTTTCGGCGGATTATTAGCAGCTGCGCCAAATGTTAGTAACAGGTGCAAACATAGGGTAGAAAGGGGGGTAGACAAGGACATGTGCTAGAACTGGACAAGTGAAACTTTTAGTGTTGTTAGTAATTACATATTTACATATATACATGTACAAGGACGGGGGGGCAGCTCAATGCAGTGAAGCCCGTCCCAGCTTACATGTAGCTTTCTCCTATAATCTCCCGCTTTCTCCTATACTCTCCAGTCCGCCCTTGCGAAAGTGGTGCTCAGTGCTGCACAGGTCTGGCATCGATGCCGGACTGACCCAGCCATGGTTCCCTTGGTAATTTGGCATCGATGCTGCCTTACTGTGATGGTCATTAATCATCATTTATCATTCTGGCTCCTCAGACTGTTACAAAGTCTGGTCTTCTTTTGCTGACAATAGATGACTCCCTACTCAATTTAAAGGTGGAGCAGAACTAATTATCGTGAAAGGAAATGGCATCGACAGGGAACACTTCTAAGTTTGGGACATATGGTTAGTTTTAGGTTACCTGGAACTGATGAATAGCTTGGTGAGCCATGTACAACTTAGTGACAATCTTACATGTACAATGTACAATCAGTGCACATGAAAGTATATATATATACATTGTACATGTAGCAGCACCAGGGACAAATTTTATACATGTGATGTGTCTAACACCTTTACCAACACTCAAACTGACTACTTTCTTCCCAGAAGAATGCCTAAATAATGGCTGTGCCCTATGGATCACATGACTGCGCCTTATATGTCACCTGATATAGCACAATGGCACAGAGGCCTGAAGGGCTGGCAAGGCTGTCTGACAAATGTCTTTCTGAAAGGACATTACATGCACATAAGGGTACAAAAGATTTTCTTGTCCGTGTTGGTTGGCATGACACTTGTTGGTCTTTCATTTGTAGATTTTTCATTCAGAAAGACATTTTGCCAATGCCTTGTCAGATCTTATCATCATGGTAGCTAACAAGCTATGACCTACATACAGGCATTAATATTATACAGTCACTTTTACTTGCAGGCTTTGCTCCAATTTTTTTTCCGTCTTCCCAATTTGATACATTGGTGGGGAGGAGAGACTATCAAATATATTCAAACAAATTATGAATCATCTCTTTTCTTATAGATTTGAAGGTCCAAATATCATATTTCTTCATCATATTAGGGGAGTTACATGTAGCTGCACCCTATAGGCTGTCCTAATTATAACACAGTGTTGTTGACATTTTCTGTAGCTTTACTGCCACAATGGAGCATGAATCTGGTTCTAAAATATAAGCCTTTTGGTATTGATACATGTTTGTACACTGAATGGTAAATGCTATATTCTTTGTCCAACATTCGACAAAACCATAGTTCCATTTCAGCTGAAAAGACTGAACAGCTGTGCACCAGTGGGTACAAGGAGGTTTCATATATCCTCTTTGGTTAATCTAAAGATGGAGCATGACCACTAGATAATTGCCGTGACAGAAAATGGCATGGATGGGGCATTACTCCAACTAATTGGTTCAAGGCTTTGCAGGGTTGACAGTTTAGGGAGGAAAACTTGGACAGCCATAATTGCTGTGAAATCACCGTGCTAGTCGGCATTGATGCCGCCTTAAAGCAGCATTAAAACTTTAGGCATCAGGTCTCCCACCGCAATTAGGCCGTTCCATTGGTTTACATGTTATATTACGCAACTTTTATGGTCGCAAAGCCAATAAAGAAACAGTTTTTTTGGAGATGTTTTGCTTTCTACTGTGAGCACACTTCTTCGTGAGGCACTGAAAAAAATGTCACAAAAATCTGACCCCGTGATCGATATCTATGGTATTCATAACTGCACTTATCCACTATGTTCGCAAGAGGCTCTCTTAGGCCGCTAGCCCCTGACCGCACCACTCAGCACGAACAACCGTGCACGTCCGACAATCGCTCGGATGCCGAAACTTTCCTACCCAATCCTGGCAGTAATACACAAGCTTTCACCTCAAATCCTTTTCATATCAGATGGGGTCGATTAAAGGCAATTTATGATCCACCTAAACACACCCTGTTGGGGCCTATTCATATTTTCAGACCACGGATTCTTTGAGACTGTACACTCGGAGTAATACAAGCACGAGACCATCAGTGCTGCAGTGAGCAGGAGTTTGGGTGCCTTCTCCTACTTTCTGCTATATTCTCCTTCTTTCTCTCATATTCTTCCGCTTTCTTCTATATTCTTCTGGTTTCTCCTGCTTTCTCCTGCATTTTCCTGCTTTCTCCTATAATCTCTCGGTTTCTACTATATTCTCCTGCATTGTCCTACTTTCTCCTATATTCTCCTGCTTTCTCCTATATTCCCCTTCTTTCCCATTTATTCTTCTGCTTTCTCCTTTAGTCTCCCGCTTTCTCCTATATTCTCCTACCAGTATGTTCTTCTGCATTCTCCTAATATATTCTTCTGATTTCTCCTGCATTCTCCTATATTCATTCTTTGTCCTATATTCTCCCCCTGCTTTCTGCTTTAGTCTCCTGCATTCTCCTATATTCTCCTGCATTCTCCTATGTTCTCCTGCTTTCTCCTAGAGTCTCCTGCAATTTCTCCTAAAAAAAGATTCTCCTTCTTTCTCCTATATTCTTCTGCTTTCTCCTTTAGTCTCCCGCTTTCTCCTAGAGTCTCCTGCATTCTCCTAAAAAAATATATTCTCCTTCTTTCTCCTATATTCTTCTGCTTTCTGCTTTCTCCTTTAGTCTCCTGCTTTCTCCTATATTCTCCTACATTCTCCCGCTTTCTCTTGCATTCTCCTACTTTATCCTATATTCTCCTGCATTGTCCTGCATTCTTCTAATGATGTTCTCCTGCTTTCTCCTATAATCTTGACAAGTATACTTTAGATTACATAAATGGGAACCTTACATGCTCCCCCAAAAGGGTTACCTTAAAGGGTTTTTCCCACCGATATACATGTTCATGCAGCTGTTTATTTTTTGTGGTACGGACTCTTTTAGGGTATCCATGCACTCTGAGTAATACAGGAATGATAATTTGAGCTTGCGCAACTTGCAGCTATGCCCCAAACATAAACTTTAAGTCTGTGAATAGCTTCATCAGGTTGGTAAGTCACTGAATAAAAAGACTCTTTTCTACACAACCAAGAGATTTATTCCACCGACGTTTCGGTGACCATCTGTCATCTTCTTCAAGGCAATTCTGACTGGTTCACATAGCAATGAAGCACAGGTGTCGCTGCTTAAACATAATAATGAGATGCATTCCCAAACGCAAAGAATTTTACATAATACAATCACAGGGGATGACATTCATAAACTATAAGTCTGTTGGTCCCACCTGCAGGGCGTTCTGCATGTTTCCCAGTGGCTGGATGTCAAGTTCATCATCATCATCACTCACTTGGGGCTGCTGAGTGTAGTGGTTACTAAACGCAATGTGGTCATGAAGGGCATTCACCCATCTCTATAAATAGAAAAGATGCTGCAGTCAAAGAGAGCATAGAACACAAGCTGTCATGATGATACAAAATGTACATGCTGCAGTCAAACACAGCACAGAACACAAGCTGTCATGATGTATATGTGTACAAAATCATGTTGCAAACATAACACAGAACACTAGAAAGGCGTCATTTGCTCCTAAGCAAATACAACATATTTCACTCACTCATCACTATGCAATAATGGACGTTTTGTAATTATCTAAGCTACATGTACATTTATTTTTCATTGCACGCGTGTTCCTGCAACATGACCTCAGGTAAGCCAAATGGAAACACGTATTCCTTGGCCAATGGCAAATGGAACGCGCCGAACCTTAGATAGAACATGGAACGGAGATACTGGAATTTGGGTCCGTATTTGGTCTGAAAATAGGCCCAAAAGTCCTCAAAATGAGACATTTTGAAGTGGCGTACAATGTATACCAAAGCTGTGATTGGATTGAAGTCCTGTGGGCACATGGGCAGTAGCTTGAATGGCTTGGCCGCTCCACGAAAAGGTGCAAGTTGTGAGCAAAATTATCGGGGGACTATTGGAAGAAATACAATGACTTTGAGATATCTCAGTCTGTATTGTCCAGGTAAACAATGAAAATTGCCACTACGATGTCTTGTTTTCTAGCGTAACGATCTTAATTTTGCGTGTTGACAATATGTAGTGATCCGATAACGCTGATTCAGAAGCACTAATGCCTCTTTTTCCGAGAGGTCGGCAGGCTCCATCGTCTTGATTATAGATCACATAATAATCTAAGCCATAATAATTAAAGAATGACCCATTCAAATGTATGTAACATTTGAATGGGTCGTTCTTTGTGCGCGTGTTCCTGCAACATGACCTCAGGTAACCCGTTTTTGGTCTGAAAATAGGCTCAAAAGTCCCCCAAATGAGGACTTTTGTAGTGATTTATACCAAAAATGTGATTGAAGTCCTGTAGGGCCATGTTCAAGGCACCGAATTCCAGGTCATTTGTTTCCAATACCATGGGCGATAGGCCACCAAGTTTTTATTGAAATCGCTGTTGTTTTGTTTTGTTTGAACACCAAATTGTGTACTTGGTCCGCTGAAGGAGGATTCCCGATAATCATACTGTTCTCTAATATAATACACGTAGTCTGCACGACGAATAACATCATTCGTGAACCAACTGTTCGAAAGTATAGAACCGTAAAGGAGCTTATTTCGCTAACTTTAAAAAAATTACAGGGTAGGAAATACTGTCCGCGAACGTACAGCGTTACCACTTGGGGGTGACATACAGCGCTGGGAGAAACGAGTTAGAACCATGGTTCCATTGGCAAGCGCTACCATCCAAGACAGAACTCTTTATATGGTGGTCTTTAAGTGGTCCGCAACATCAGCTTGGCTGCCTGGCGCTTCACTATGTATTGTCTTGTTGCAATTTTTAATAAAGAATAAAGAACTCTTTATATGGCCCTCCTCTCTTTTTATGATTGAAAAATACTCAAGATTGATTTAATCACACCACGATCGCGTCAGAAAGTGTCGATATCGTCATAGTTGAATGACTTTCATAGTCATTTTTCCTCCTTGGTACCTAGCTTGCCCCCACTCATTGTTTTGTGCAGCAGCGACATTAGCAGCCAGAGATGGTACTGCTGGTAACGCTGTTCCTCCGAAATCGGACTTAAGAAAATGCTGCATATCTTCTTTAAAATTAGGTATTGTATCCTAAGGAATTTAACTTGTCTAGTAAGTAACCCCTAGATTATGAATAGTATCAACATGTTTAATTTCATGGCTGCATTTCGCAGAAAATAGGGGCTTTTGAAATGGCATTTCCTACCTAGCTATTCTTGTTCATAACGCCGCCAAAGCATTCCAAAGTCGCTGTTTGGCTCTCGGCAATCTCCGGATGACGTCGGTATCCGTTCATTTGATTCTTTGGAATCCAACTGTTTGAGCAGACCGACTTCACAGTGTGTGTTTAGTGAACATTCAAGTCATTCTCGAAAATCTTTCAGTGGACCGAGTACACAGTGTACGTAGGTACAATGTACATGTATGATCCTCTGGAATTTTTGAGTGGACGAGGTGCACTGTGTGAGCATGATTCAGCAGACTGAGTGCATGAGAAGACAGTTACAGTGTGTTTTAGAGCATGGTATATGATTCAGCGACCAATTCATAGTCAAAGGGTGTTTACAAAGTAACATCGATTTCAACAATGGCCTACTGCCTATATGGTAGTACCACTGGGCACAGGAGCCCAAAATTGAATTTTTGCCTAAAAACGCCCCCAGAAACCTTCATAAAAATGTTTTTAAAGCCTGTTTCAAAAAAGTGAAAAAAAGTCTGGGGGTATTTGTCTTCTTTACCTCCATGCCAAATTTCAGGTCGTTTGGCCCAAACATGACGGGGTCGAATCAATTTAACTGAAATGACAGCAGGATAAGAAGAAACCTGACAAAAACAGTATATTTCACTTTACCCATACCTATAGTATGGTGAGTGAAATATAACAAGCCATGATACAAATGTACATGCTGCAGTCAAACACAACACAGAACAGTCAAGCTATCATGATATATAATGTACATGCTGCAAACACAACACAGAACACAAGCTGTCATGATACATGTACATTTTGTACATGCAGCAAACACAACACAGAACACAAGCTGTCATGATACATGTACATGCTGCAAACGCAACACAGAACACAAGCTGCCATGATAAATTCTGCAGTCAAACACAACACAGAACAGTCAAGCTATCATGATATATGTGTACATGCTGCAAACACAACATATTGTACAGAACACAAGCTGTCATGATACATGTACATGCTGCAAACGCAACACAGAACACAAGATGCCATGATAAATTCTGCAGTCAAACACAACACAGAACAGTCAAGCTATCATGATATATGTGTACATGCTGCAAACACAACATATTGTACAGAACACAAGCTGTCATGATACATGTACATGCTGCAAACGCAACACAGAACACAAGATGCCATGATAAATTCTGCAGTCAAACACAACACAGAACAGTCAAGCTATCATGATATATGTGTACATGCTGCAAACACAACACATTGTACAGAACACAAGCCGTCATGATACATGTACATGCTGCAAACGCAACACAGAAAACAAGCTGCCATGATAAATTCTGCAGTCAAACACAACACAGAACACAACCTGTCATGATACAAATGTACATGCTGCAGTCAAACACAACACAGTGCTGCTGCAGTGCCATAATGTGAAAGCGATATTGATCCAGTTATGCTCATTGAAAAGCTATTCTTCCACTGGTCGTGACAGAGAAGACATAAGTACAGTTTTTACAGGTTCAACGTAGCAGGGAAATTCCACAGCTCTTTTTGACAAGCACAGTCAAGAGTGAACCAAGGCTTAAAACATTCCGTCTTAAGGACTGCAACCCTTTCTGGTAGCGTGCATATCAGGTGAGCGATACAGCCGGGATCAAACTTGTGGCTTCTACATGTATGAGGGGTGATCGTCGACCTCACCAAGAAATAAGGTGCACAACTCACATTTTGGGGCATAATTATGTAGTATGAAGTTTTTTAGCAATCCACCAAATTTCAACTTATTGTGGTCATTTTACTTTACAGTCTACGTCCATTTGAAAATGAGTAGGTAAGTGGCAAGAAAAACAAGGTTGAACTGTGATCAGATCTGTGTGAGTCAGCTCAATTGTCCTCTTTATCCTTTTACCTCACTTAACGTTACTTACTGGGTGTCGCCTGCAAACTAATGATCACAATGATTTGAATTTTGGTAGACATTCATAAAAGCCTTAAAGTTTGTACTTTTAAATTAAAATTATGCCCCGAAATGTGAGTTGTGCACCTTATTTCTGGGTGAGGCCGAGGACTTATTGATCACCCCTCGTAGTTCCAGAGGCAGGGCCGCTAAGTTACCACTGGACTACACTCATAGTATAGAAAGCTGCTAGGGGGCCCATGATCTTATTTCTTACTTTTGCTACTTTTCCTACGAACATATTTGATATCTAGATGTGCATACCTGTCTGCAGATCTGTGTGGATGTCTCAGGAGGAACACTGTAGTGGTGCACTGTGCTGTCAAAGAACTTCACCCTGAACTCATTTTCATCTGCACCCATTTCCTGCAGTAAGACAAAGGCAACAGTACAAGACTTAGTATGTCTAGTGGATATAGTCCAAACTTGCAGCGTGACTTAACGGACCTCAACAAATGGTCCCACGATCAGCAAATGGTCCTACATCCCGGTAAATGCAAGGCCATGCACATCCAGTTCAGCAAGGTTGCATCTATACCACCCCCCTCTACCTTAACAACATCGAACTGAAACAGGTGCAGGTAATGAGAATACTGGGGGTTTTCCTGCAGGCAGACCTAAAGTGGAATGCACATGTCGACCACATTGAAGCCTTTACATGTAGTTTATTATCCAGCCTTACATTCTTGGGAAGAATATTTCAACACACCCATACCTTGGAAACAAGTTTACAGTTTACCTTACAAACTCTCAATAGAGCCAGATGAGCAGTCCAGGAAACGGGATGCCTCACACGGAAATACTTTCCCCACAGTGCAATAGGCATGACTTTTTCCCGAAATCCCGAGAAAGAAAAATAAGTCTAGTCAAGATCTACAAGATCCTACAATGACATGTTGTCTACAAGGTCCTACAATAACGGGAAGACAACAGTTTTTGCCGAACAGTAAAGACTTTGGAATTTCTCGTCACGGCGCAGCCGGAGGCAATTTGCCAAACCACTAGGCTAAAAGGTCCGGACCAGTTAGACTGGTCAGTTAGTGGAGGTTGATCACCACTGTTACATTCGATCCGATCACTTTTGCGTTCACACTGCTTTTCGCCAAGTGGATTAAAGTACACCGTGATCCGATCGCGATTGAAGCACGCTGCGTTTCACAGGAGTATTGCTATGTGACGCTCATTTGAGGTCATAGGTTGAGGTCAAAGGTTCGGTGTTGCTTGCTACCAAAATGGCGGGAATCCACGAACTTTTGATGATTTTGTATCTCTGGAGAATGTTCTGTAGCCGTGGAAGGGAAAACAATCAGCGGGCTATGATCGCGAGAAAGCGTGAACGACGAAGCCTTTTGTATATTGGTCTAACTGTAGTACAGGTAATGAACGCGGCAAGAGCTGTAGACAGGACAATCTGGGAGCATGAACGAAGCGACGATTGGTGGGAAAACTGAAACTGAAAATTGTACCAGCCAAAATCCCCGCCGATCGCGATGGAATGAATCGTAGTTGTGTTCACACTCAAAATTTGATAGGATTGGATTGGATCCAATCGCTATTGATCCTCAAACTACCTCCGGAGGTGGCTCAGAAACAATCGCGATCGGATCGATCCAATCACGATCGGGAGCGTTCACACTGAAAAAATCATCGCGATTGAAAAAAATGAGTGTGAACGGGGTTTAAGGAACTTCAATCTGTAATTCCATAGCTAACTTCAATATTTTTAACCATTCTACATGTACACAAAGTACAACAAAGAGTATATTGCTTTTCCTGATTACTCAAATTTCAAGAATATTCTGTGTACCATATTGACAAATCCTACGGTAACCCTATATCCTACAAAAACATCTAGTTGCACTTATGTGCACCTACAGTCAAAAATTAGGTACACAGCTCTAATTCTTGCACAAAAGTTCACATGCAATGATCATGACAAGTCAGGTACATGTATAACCCACATTCAGAACTTTTGTGTCAATCTTGGACATCTGTACTATCTACATTGAACTTTTTCTATAATGAAATTGTTTTATTCTGTTAAAGGCAGACTAAATTTAAATTCGTAAAGCATACTGCCGTATGTTAAATATAACACTAAGACCAGTTCTGACTTGTTTTAGACTAGTCCGTCATAGATAAGCGTTGTTACAACATTTGAAATTCGCTGCGTTCTGAGATTATAGTTGGCGGTGCCAACGACATTTGATCTTTGTGACGTCAATACCCCAATCAGCCCAAGACTCACAACACGTAAGATGTGTGGCATATTGTGATCGGTACATAACTTTATAACAAAATTCCCTGTTGTTTCTTATTTTTCTATTTTTCTGATGGAAGTGTGACAAAATGATGGGAATATGTTGGAAATAAGTTACAAATTAGTTACAAAATAATGTAAATCTGAATGTAGATTTTTTTAATTCTGAATATTTGTAGTTTTTGCCATCAAAATTCTACAATTATAGCACCCTTTAATGACATGTTTACTGACCATGACAACAGCTTCATTCAGATATTTGAAGCCTGTCCTCTTCACACCACTGGCAGCATCAGCCCTGAAAGCAGTCACACATCAGACATCTTCGTCACCCACCTCAGTATGATTGTGCAGAAATCACCTTAAGCTTTATATCTTATTAAAATGCTTTGATTAGTGGCATGCATTCAGAAATACATGTTGTATTGAACTTCAATGTTAGTGTTGGTGTGATTGCACGTCTTAAACTTCAATGTTTTGACAATTTTCTCAACAATTTTGAAGGGACAATTTAGTGCATGATTCAAAAGTTACAATTGCCCATGACATTTGATGATTGACAATATATGGAATTGAAACTTGGAAACATAATGTGAATGTGTTGCGCATGGCCCTCAGCTATATGTATGAATACTGTGACGTACCTTTTCTTAAAGTATGACAAGACTCCCCTCTCCAAAACTACCCAAAAACTTCTCCAGCCAAGGAAACGGGATCTCTAGAGTGAACATATTATGAAACAGATCAAAATTGGCGTCAACATTCAACCCTGGTAATGGTACTGCCATAACAACATCACTGATCTAGTGATTTCCACTGAGTAGAAAAGGTAGAAGTAGGTGCATCTGTGCACTGAGGCATTATTCCTTTGAATTGCCAGAGAGGGGTGCACCTGAAGTGCATTACGGTGAACATGGAAGCAGGAAGCAAAACCATAATTACAGGTCTCAACTCACAACTTTGTGACCAAAGAACATGCAACACATGTACAGTCATGAATAGTCTGGCTGGTAAATCAGTGGATGAGAGGAATACCGACTTTTTACCTAAATACCATCTACAGGGGTGGAGTAACTTGTCATCACAGCCCAGTAAGTGAAATGTAGGTAAAAATGTAGCAGAAGGACTAAAGAAAAAAGATTATTTTCTTTTGGTTGTGTAAGAACTTTACAAGCAACATATGGAGAACCTACCCTGAGCAGGAGCCCCTCAAACCTCTGTACATGCTTCTGTATGTCCTGAAAAGAGGCAAGAGAGTGTTGAAAAAACAGGGACACATAAAGAATGACTGTGAAGTGGTGAGAATCAAAAATATTCATTTTGTAGGTTGAATATTCCTGGCAAAAGACATTGGACACAAAAGAAATGAGCAAGGCCAACTGAAGAAAACAATTTGTAAATAAAGTTCGACGAACACATTAACGGCACTGAACCTTAATCCGACGCAACCTTAATCCGACACTTTTTCAGTACTCCCCTGTAAGTTAAGACCTGGCGCTGATATGCAAATTTTGATTGCTTCTAAAATACAGTAAGGTCGGCAACATAAAAATGTGCAATGGTAATTATAAATAAGGCCATGAAGAGAACATGTTCTGGTCAGAAGGTCAGGAAAATTTGACATGACTTTTTTATCACGTAGGGCATGTCATGGGAGGGAGAGCAGCCATAACATTTTAAGACAAAGGTTGATTACTAGTTAACGGCAGTTAACAATTGTGTCGACTGTGATGTTGTGTGTCTATTTTACCTCATTGTAACTGGCTTTTGTTTGACGGAGAGATTGACAAACAGCTTTGATTGTATAGAGCAATATCAAGGATAAACAAATTCACTATATATATATAATTGTATTGTGTCGGATTAATGTTCTATTTGGAACATAATTCCCAAGGCACTTTGTTATGAGGGACGCAATTTTCAAGGCTTGTTTTTCAGCCAAAACTCGATAATCGGAAAACTTATACATGAGCAGTAATGACTGGGGAAGCGCTACACATAATGCACCCAACTGTTACTGAAATACTCACAAGGTCACTTGTTGATTTATGACTCTGCGCTGCATTTTCTCAAAAGTGTCGGATTAAGGTTGAGTGCCGTTACCTTTGCCAAATAATCAAGGCTAATTAAGGACAGAAGCTTTATCTAAGACTTTAAAAATCATTAATTTTCAATTGGTGGTCCAGGACTAGTCTATGTGTCTATTGTATTGATATATGTTACAACTGGTCATGAAAAAATATCAGTGTGTTGATATCATATGGGCCACAAAGGTTTGATATTGCAGTGTTGTAAGTTGAAACTGATGAAATGGTACAGTAACTGAATACGAATAGAATAAATCTTTATTCCATATAATACACATTTTGATGGACATAGTAAATGTGACTTTTCAATACCTAGCAGTGGTGCAGTTTTGGTGCAGTGGCCCATCTGTTTACATGACCCACTTTTGTAGGGCCATCTGTTTAGTACATGACCTGCAATATACATCCCCAGCCTGGACTAGGGCATAGTGTGCCCAAAATCAGGTCATACAGTATAAGAAGTCTATTGTAGAAATTTCATTATGTTGAGCCCAACATACTGTTGGGCGCAACATATTGTGTTCGTATGGTTTCTTTCTCCTGTCAAATCTTGTAATCGACTCAGCTCGGTCGTCCCTGCACCAACTGAGCTCAAATTTGGTATACAGGTAGAGTGGGTAAATACCCTGGGAACCTTTTTTATTTTTTTCGATATTGACCTTGAAAGTGATTTTATTGAGGTTTTTCTGACCAAAAACGTACATTTTGGCCTCCTGTGCTCTGGAAATACATCCAAATGACCTGAAATTTGCTATGGAGGTACATTGAACAAATATTCAAAGAATCCCATTCGCACTTTCGGCATACAACACTTCGAAATACGATTTTAGAGGGTGTTTGGGAAGAAGATCGGCTATTTTCCTCATATGGGGTCACTGACCTATAGGTCACATCTTTATTCATCTGGCCGGGTGGACTAATTCGGTCAGCCAATGAGAGAGCGCAGATTTATCAAGCTCAACCTGATTGGTTGAAAATTAATAGTCAATTTAATTAGGGGCACTACTGGCGCAGGCACAACTTCACTGCTCCCTGGCTCCCATCCTTGTAATAATAAGACTGGTTTATTTCAATGATCTCATTAGCAGCTGTGAGGCTGAATTGCCGAGACACATTTACATTTCATTTAAAACAAGTACTTCATTTCATCCGCAATAATTAAGGAATACTCGTTAAAATACAACGATGCTTGTTAAAATATGACAATATACACAACAATACTTGTTAAAATAAACAATATACCTAACAATACATGTTAAAATACGGCAATATACACAAGGTAAGCTTCATCTCGTAACACATATAGTCGTGGATTTTGTAAGTGTTCAGAATGCGAATCATGTGTGGTAACGCACTGTTCATATACCGGTCAGTTCGGCCATATCGAGGGTCAAGTTTATGTGACGAACGTGTTTGCCAGCCACTGATGTTCCCTCTAGTTGGTGGAAGTAGGTACTGGAATTCACCTGATCGAACAAGCTTCTTCGCAAACGACTCTGTCAGAGTTCTCCGTCGTGAGTTGAGAGTTGGCAGTCCCAAAAGAGAGCAAGCAGCGGAGTACGATGTGTATTCAACACCCAGGATGACGCGCAGGGCTCTTTTTTGGACTTTCTCAATTTTGTCACTTAAGGTCTTAGGCAGTCCGGGGTGCATTCCAAAATTGGCCGAATGTAGGAAATGTACACCGTGATCAGGTCCTCTATGGAGAGATGGAAGTGCTTCAGTTTCTTGAGAAAGTACATGCGCTGATTAGCTTTAGTACAGATTGAGTCCACGTGTGAGTTCCATTTAAGGTCAGCCTGGAGGATAACACCCAAAACTCTCATCACCTTCACCTGTATAACTTCAATGTTGTTAACAGTAAGAGGAGGGGGGATCGAGTGGGACTTTCTGAATTGGACATGCATCACTTTACATTTCTTCGGGTGTAACTTCATGTGACTCGTGCGAGACCAATGATCCAAGTCGTTAAGGTCCTGTTGCATGTTTGAAGGACTTGAGGTAGGGTTCCTTATCTTTAATAGGTTCAAGTCGTCAACAAATTTCCAGCATTTGGAGGCAGCGTGACGCGCGGCACAGTTAATATAGGCTAGAAATATTATTGGTCCGAGTAAAGTCCCCTGGGGTAATCCACAGGTAACGTTCAAGTTGTCGGAAAGTGTTCCATGGTAGCGAACAGCCTGGCTTCTGTTACTAAGAAAGTCTACAATCCATCTCGTCACTTGTGTTGTTATTGTTGTGTCCTACTGAAGTTAAGTGCAATTGAGAAGGTTCAAAGCTTTTCTGGTGGTATTTTTCGACCCACACGGTATTTTTCTTATTCTAACACTGCATGGAAACAAAGATTTCCACAAGTTTGCAAGCTTGGACACTATGGTGAAACCTGACATTTCCTCACTATGTACACTAATTTTCTACCCGTGCTCTTGACAAACATACAGACCCAGCCCAAAGCTAGGGAAACTGAAAATAAAACCTTCTCAGCGAAGGTTACGTAATAAATAAACTACATTTGTATGCTGGCCATAGAAATATTGCACCAATATGTTCACAAAATCACTCCTAACAATCCTGTCCTGGCTTAAGTAGACCTGAAATAATATACCGGTCCTGTTCTGAAGACATTGTACAAGGCCTATCAAAAATGCCTCACCTACATGTAGACTAATACATGGAAATGTGTCTAAACGCATTAAACATACTTTGATAGGTTTGACGTCCAACAGTTGTCTCATCTGGGCTGTCCTCACCAGGTCCAGTGCAGTTTGATCTGTGGACGGGGCAAAATTAAACCATTTGACTCAGACTGCCTGCACTTTTGCTGAGGCCCTGCAACTGTCTGAGCTCTGTATGTACATGTACCTCATGTTCAGATGTTAGGGGGATTAAAACATAAGGTGCATACATGGACTGTTGTAGAGATCATGACACTCAGACGTGAAGAAAAGTCAATATACATGTTCCTCCAAAGCTTTTCCCCTCAAAACTGTTAGACTACTCGGTTATTGAAGATTCTTTTTTCACAACCAGTCAATTTCAGCTACTGACGTTTTGGTGTCTGTCAGACCAAGGAACCTCCTTGGTCAGACACGTTCATCAGAGCTTCTGACTGGAGTACTGCTTCTCGCCGCTATAAGTAGCCGGAGTAGGTGGCGCTTTTGCGGCGAGAACACAATCCCAAAACTGGCTAAGCTTGCATCCCCCTTCGTCCCGGTTCATCACTGGTGTTCTCTTCCTTATCCGGACTGCCTCCTTAATCCACCGAATGCGTCTGTTGTCCTAACCATGCATTTGGTGGATTATGGTGGCGGTCTGGATAAGGAAAACAACACCATGCAGTGATGAACCGGGATGAAGGGGGATACAAGCTTAGCCACGCAAAAGTGCCACCTACTCCGGCTACTTATGGCGGCGAGAAGCAGTACTCTAGTCAGAAGCTCTGATGAACGTGTCCGACAGACAACATCAGGAGGTGAGATTTACTGGTTGTAAAAAAAGAATCTCCAATATCCTATGTTCTTCCAACCTGACGAAATCATTTTTGGATGTTAGACCAAATTTGCATTCAACCTATCTAACTTAATATTTCAAAAAAACATGAAAAGGAAAAAAAAAGCTCAAAGTGTGTCATCATGACTAAATTTAGGGCATTAATCATGATGCATCTACGGTTATCAATTTGCCATATTTTAAATATCCCAGCAAAACACACGCAAATGGTGGAATTTCCGTTTTCAGTTAGTTTTGAACTCAGGCATACAGAAGTGGGTACATGTATGTGGGGAACTGTCCATGTTTTTCAAAACATGTAGCAGCTTTCCCCATGCGGTCACCCTCCTGCATTTTCCAGATTTGAGTGCATTTCACATAAGAATCTGTATTAGAAATGTGAAAATCAGCCAGTTTTCTCCCAGTATATATAGCCATTAGGACACCCAACAACAACTCCTGCTGTTCCTGAAAGCTTTTCTCAGTTGAACTCACCCGCATTGTTCCGTAGAGTTGGATCTGCCCCATGCTGTAATAACATGACTGCTGCCTCTTTCTTGTTCCTGTAGGCAGCGCAGTGCAGCGGTGTGTTCCCACTTATATCAGTACAGTTGACGTTCAGAGATCTCTGCTCTGTAAGCTGAGGTCAATCAACATGGTCCAATTAGTAGTTAAATTTGTGAAAAAAATTTATTTGCAAAAATGTCACAAAAATGTTAGATAACGTCTAACTCTCACTATGATGCTGAATTTTTCAAAACAAAATTGAGTCACTTAAGAAAGGTTTCTCATACCCTGCAATACAAGTCATCTTAATATTCAAAACTTTCCAAATCATCTCATTATCATATTGTATAACATACATATAACATACGTTGACGTTACACAAACGTAACTTCTCAAAATTTCCTGTACAGTGACATGAGCCTGGGCCTTATGAAATTGTGGCAAACAACAGCACTTTTGGTCTTCTTCAGTGACAAATGATAGAATGCCATCAATATTTTTTTTACAGCTTGGTATAAATATCAGTACAAGATCCCCACAGACCCGGCTGAAATCAAGCAACAGCTGTTAGTTATGAATGATAATACATGTACTGTATATCAATTGGGGGAAAACCTGTGTTGATTAATGCTTTTGTAAATAGAGGTATTGTGTTTATTAATGACATATTGAATGCAAATAGTTCTATGATGTCATTATGTTGAATTTTGTGTCAAGTATGGCCCAATTTGTGGTCACCTGCATTATATACAGTTGATAGCTGCTATTCCGAGAAAATGGAAGTCAAATTTGTATGGTAGCCCCCACTTTCTGTTTGTAGACCTTAACAATATGATAGTAACTATATATATTGGCTTAATCAGACAAAGATTAATAGACTGAGATATGTATACATTTTTTCTTTAAATTAACAGATGTCCCAAACAATGTGCAATTATGATGGCTGTATCTCTTTGACACTCCAATCCCCTAGAAACAAGTTTTTACCTCCATATTACGATGTACCATTGACCCAACTTCTAGATTGTTTCAATATAAACTTATTCAAATTCTGCCTACCAATAGGCTTTTATACATGGAAGTGTGTAGATAGCCCCTTATGCTCACTTTGCCATCTTGAAGAAGAAACATACACTCATGTCTTCTGGGATTGTGTCTGTGTGGTCTCCTTTTGGACCGAAATAAAACATTTGGTATAACAAAAAAAACCGACAAAATTTACATTTAAACCCCTTCAATGTTATATTTGGAAATTTAGCCTCTGAAACTTGTCTTGAAAATCTCATAATTCTATTGGCCAAGACCCAAGAGATATATTTTTCAAAGCAGGGGCAAATCAAATTTAAATTTTCAAACATTTCTTAAGTATGTTAACTTATTCCAACAAGTAGAATATATAATCGCGACGGGGGGGAAGACAAGAAAAACACCTTCAAGTTGGTAAATGGAACACTCTATGTTATACTCAATGATGTCGCACATTAAATTTGTTGGATGGTGCTTTATGTAACGTTGGGTAACATAAATTCGCCATTTTTCCGATAATGGTTGACTGAAATCAATCTAGCAGAACAATAAACCATCCTATTTTTCTATTATTCTGTCAGTATCATGTACTATCTTTGCACTAATCATATATATGGTAGATTTTGTCTCTAGTCGTGCTGACACCATAATATTTCAACTTGAAACTACCGTCCGCCGCACGCACAATGACGGTGTTGTCGGACAGGTGTGAACATTATTTCGGGAGAGAAGATTCGTCTTGAATATCTTACCGCTAATTACATTTCATACAGCAGCTATTCGTTCCATCCTTGGCTTGAGGAGAGTGCTATGGATATAGACGTGTCCAAGTAAAAAAAATACACGAAAAAAACGGCCGTACCGCACAAATCAGGCCTTCGGCAACATCCCGTTTGTTGAGTAGGTAGAACGTCACTCAAAGTCGATCCCCACCGTCATGGCAACGTGTACATTATTCATGGGAAGTTAGCTGGATGCCGTAGCAATGGTTATACTACTATGTCCATGTGTTCCTTGTTGTGTTAGTAGCAAACTTTGAGGAAAATATTGTCTTCAGTCCACTATCACGCAACATTTAGACAAAAAAGTGTTCCTCACAAACCTTTGTCGTCTGCTTGACGACAGGATTCTGGGTAATGAATATGGCGGCGGGAAAATACACGTGCCGTACATGTAGGTTGTAGCAACAAAGAGGAGTTTTGGTGATTGATCACACTTAGAATCCAGTTGCAGGTTAGCAAAAGAGATTGTAATAAGTTGTCTTGTAAATAATTGTGTTTAGCAGGCAGGAGATGTGACATTTGTCTTATAAACCAGCGAACAACCGTGCAGTATGATTCTCCCACGAAGCCCCCAGACTCTGTCAATAAGGGACGGAGAGTTTTTGACGTCGCCAACTTCTAATGCATGGTTATCGAAGCTTTTCAGCCAGTGTTGTGAAAACGTTAGTCTATCCGGTTTGCATTGCTGGCGTTATAACTAATTTTGCATCTAGCACATATCCCTAAAATACACCGTTTCAAAAAATGGCGAATTTAAGTACCCCGCGAATTTATGTTACCCAACGTTACAGTAAGTGTTATATTTATTTTTGACTAATAAAAAAAAATAAAAAAATAAAAACTGACATGTCGCTTCTGTGTGCCGTAACGCTCAAGCGCAAAGCACTAGAAATATGAGAAATGCACGCCCGTGAAGATTTGATTTCAGTTATAAATTAAGAGTATATCAATTTTGTTATTTTGTATTCATTGACAATGAAGACGAGTCATTACACTGGGTCAGCCTAGGCAGCTCACGCTGGTAACGGCTGATCATGACCCACAAAATACACTTTATATACATAACCTGCAGTAAAATCATTACACTATGCATATCATAGAATACCATACAATACAATACATAATAATACAGTACAGAATCATTGAAATAAGATTAATATTGAAGATCATGTTACATGGGTTTAGTGGTCACACACACCTTTACAAAAGGACTGTGTGTTTGCTTAGAACATATTTTAGGACTAGGACCGCTGCCGTTACATGTACATGTACAGTTGACAGTTCCGTGTCTTAGGTACATGTACATGACTGATTGCACAATGTACAAACCTACAACAATGTAGCTCAGTCTATGTACATGTATTATTCCTCAGTTTAAATCACATCACCCATACCTAAATTTGTCAGGAAAACTGTCTGCAGCATGCAAACCTGTCATGTTTCCAATTCTAAGTACATGTACATGTAGTAGCAGTTTCCATTGTGTCATACCTGAGCTGGGATAATGTTTGATGTGGGTGTTCCAGACTTTACATGTTGTATTGCATGGGCAATCAACCAAACGATTCGAACATGCTTTTTGTGCACAGAGTGCGCTGTTGTCCGAAATTTGAATATCGGATTTGGAGGTTGGAATTGATGTTGTTACAATTTCTATACGTGGACAGAAAATTTTCTCAACTTCTGGCACTTTTCGCATTGAAATGTGTCTAGGTTTTTTTCAGGTATGACAAATAATATACAACACGGTACGTGATATTCCACATCACCCTCGGTCCCAGCTCTCCCGCGGATTGTCGAAGGCTCCCGTCGGGCTGGTACCTTGGGCAATACCTAATACACTATATTATACATACTCTAACCTACCAGGTCAGCCAACTTGTCCAGGTGTCCCTCCCGGGCAGCTGACAGCAGCTGCGCCTCCACTTGCAGCTGCTGGGAGTTTTCAGCAGCTGTCAACAAATTTAACACAGTGACTGCTTTTAAAGTTCAGTCTTTTCCATATTCATCTCCATGAAAAATGGAGATATTGTTTTGGGTGTGTGTGTCTGTTTGTCTGTCTGTCTATCTGTGTTTCCGCACCACTCCAGTCAGCATAACTCAAGAGCCTCTTGATGGATTACATGCTATGTTCTTGATTTTTTGGTGACAGATAGCTTGTGATGTAATGAAGACGTGGTGTAGGTTTTGGCCCCCTAGCAGCTTCCTCTGGAACTGCAGGGGCGTTTTGGGGAAAATCTTCTAAGGAGAATAACTGAACAAAGGAACGACGGATTTCCGTGATATTTAGTATGCAGGTAGCTTAGACAGAGATATACACAATGATGTGCAAATTATGCTAATTGTGACTTCATTTGCATAGGTAATGAGGAAAATCCATATTTGCAGTGTTTTCCATTATCAGACTCAAATACATGTATGGAAAGTGGAGCATCAACATATACCAATTATGCAAATAAATTCCTAATTTGCATAATTAATGCAAAAACACCATGATTAATCTAATTGGAAAATTATAGAACTGTCAAAATTGCAACATGTGTAAGTTAGATAAGGTGTTTATGACCAAGCATATATCATGCAAATGTACAAGTAATTGGCATGAATAGAATTGTTCATGGAGATATGAGGTCGTGGAACTCTTGTTTGTTGTTGCTTGGGGTACTGTTCTTCGTTTTGTTTTTTAACTTCGCCTCTATTGTTATTCGTGGATAGTTGACCTGAGTACATTATGCTGTTTATAGCTACATTTCATGTATCATGAAGGTATTATTTGTACATTATTCATCAGGACGCTAGCTGGATGCCATAGAAATGGTAACAACACTATGTCAATGTGTTACTGCTTGTGCTAGGAGCAATCTTTGAGGAAAATATCGCCCTCAGTTCACTATCACACACAACATTTAGACAAAAAAAGTGTTCCTCACAAAGCTTTGTCGTCTGCTGAACAATAGAATTCTGGGTAATAAATATGGTGGCAGGAAAAGGCCGTAGTGCCGTAGCTATTGGTTGCGGCAACAAAGTGGCATTTTTTAAGATTGATCACGCTAATGGAGTCCAGTTGTAGGTTAGCAAAAGAGATTCTAATAACTTTTCTTGTAAATAATTGTGTTTAGCAGGAAGCGGATGTGACATTTGTCTTATAAACCGGCGAACAACCATGCAGTGTGATTCTCCCACGAAGCCCTCAGACTGTGTCAATAAGGGACGGAGAGTTTTTGACGTCGCCATCTTCTAATGCATGGTTATCGAAGCTTTTCAGCCAGTGTTCTGAATACGTTAGTCTGTCAGGTTAGCATTGCTGGCATTATAACTGAATGTTGCATCTAGCACACAGCTCT
This sequence comes from Branchiostoma lanceolatum, assembly GCF_035083965.1. NCBI lineage: Eukaryota > Metazoa > Chordata > Leptocardii > Amphioxiformes > Branchiostomatidae > Branchiostoma > Branchiostoma lanceolatum. The sequence continues at coordinate 15,253,451 of NC_089739.1, forward strand.
AAATACACCGTTTTTAAAAAAGGTGAGTTTACTGTAATTCTTGATTTGTTTGTTTGTTTGTTTGTTTGTTTGAACCTTTGTTTATTCATGTTAACTGTAACTTAATTTTAGCTGATTTAACAGTCACTACTCAACAGCTAAAATTTCATCATCGCAAATATTTGATCACTTATATTTCAGACAATTATATTTGTTCCCACCGTTAAAATTAAGTGCTGTGACCTACTCCATTTTCCCTCAACCGCTATATTTTCCTGCCGCTATATTAAAGTGATTTACATATAGAATACAACACAGGGTATTCCGTATCACCCGAGGTTCCAGCCCTCCCGCAGGTCGGATCGCCTGACGGCCGTAGGCCGGAAGGCGATCCGAACTGCGGGAGGGCTGGGTCCGAGGGTGATGCGGAATACAACGTGTTGTATTTTATTTATGTCATACCTTGGTCATACCCACCCGAGAAAACACACATTTCAATGCAGAATGCGCCAGAAGTTGAGGGAGTTTTGTGTCCTCGAACAAGAAACTGTAACAGCTTTGATTCCAAACTCCGAATCTTGTGTTCGAATTTCCGACGGCGGCGCAACCGGCGCACTCGAAATGCATTCGAAATATTCCATGGAAGCCTGTGTGATAACACTCCCGAACCCTATGTGATCCGGATAGTTATCACACAGTCCAGAACATCCGTATCAGGCCCAGGTATGACATAAAGTATATTACTCCGCGAGTTTATGTGAACCAACGTTATATCTAAAGGTCTCGGTTTGGAGTTTTTTTTACGATTCGGGGCCGATCTGACTTGTTCCCAGAAAGGCGATAGCACTTCTCCCAACATCGTTTTCCGGGCAATTAAATGTCTCTGATGAATAGGGGTGCCTTGGCACTGACCGACAGATGCATTTGATATTTTCTGTGGAAACAGCATTTTTGGTGAAAACCGTCAATCAAAGCAACTGCTATTTTGGGGGCATTCTTCCAAGGCCGCTGGAAGGAAAATCAGAGTTTCTCTAGGATGATGATATGGCAATAAAACGGGTTATCAATCTCTGTCTGTAATGAAGAAAAAGGAAAAAAAAAATGTTTTCCGCAATCCCCGATGGCGCGAAACCATGCAAAACGCACATACATGTAGAATGCACAATTCGGGTAATCAGACTACAAAGCCGCGTTAGCGTTATCACGCACTGATACTGATCTTCGCGGACGACCAAAACTGCGCAACCATAAAATGCTAGGAAGATCAGACTTTTCAGGAAATATAAAAGATTACACACTGCTATAGCGATAGCTGAAAAATCTGGAGCCAAAACTACAGAGAAAACCTATGATTTGCGTCTTATTTTAGGGAGTCTTTAGGAGTATGGTCACTTGAAATTCAGAACCGGAACCTAAAAGCAAAAATAATCCAAGGAAAAGGAATAAAACCTGATAAGAATATCTTCACAATGTTCTCACCATAATTTTTTCACAGCATGGGGGTCAGGTAAGTTTGTGTGGCACAAGTCACACGTGGAATGTGGAGGACATGACCAGAATAGGGAGGCCAGCATGTTCCCCCGGAAAATTTTTAAATTCAGAACCCAATGAGACACTATTTACTGCATTTTGAGGGATAGATTTTGTGCAGTAACGTTTTTCCACTGTCACAGCCTCATTCTAAAGCCAAATATGAACATTTTATAAGATATATGAAGGGTCACAACGTTCTCCCAGAAAGAAACACCCCTATGCTGGTTGAAACACAGCATAGGGGTCCAGATCACAGCATAGGGGTCCAGATCACAGCATAGGGAGCCCCTATGCTGAAAACGCCTGGCGAGAATACTGGTTCATGATCACCTGTTGGGAAATATGACAGTGCACGCCGTTCAAAATACCCGCCTGCAGTCTGCAAATTGCAGAAAGATTTTCAAGATTGCAGAAGAAAAATGAAAAAATCTGCAATTTTGCAGAATGAAAAAATCAGACTTGGGATTCAATGGTTCTCAAGTCAGGATTCTAGCAGCGCTGAAAATTAACTAAAACCAGCAACGCGCGAACCTGACGGCGTTTCGCTGCGTGCCGACTGCCTCAAACATTTTCTCTCGTGTCGAGACAGTTGGGAGCCCAAGTGCGCGGAAAACAATAACATCGCTGGACCGTCTGGAGTTTCCCCGACTGTCCGAAGTCGGAGTTTGATGTTTAAAACTGATAGCGATTTTTCAGATTTATAAAAAAAAACTATGCCGAGGCTAAGGTTTGCACGAGGCTTCATATTTTGAATTTTTTTCTTCATTTTTTCAAATCTTTTCCTTTTTTTCGTGGGCCGTGGCTATGATTGCTGTCACAGGTCGTGCGATCTCTATTACGCACCAGCACATGTACATGTATTCCTCGCAAGGATATACATGTAATGTCCTTGTCCTCCTTATCAGGCAGGTTGCTCTTTTTTTTTTACACATAAACAAATATTTGATTTCATTTATATTGAATAAATAAGCTTTGGCTGTTGCAATTTCAAAAAGCAAGTTCGCTTGTCATTTGAATATTTTTCACACACATGTATGTTATTCCTGTTTCAAACTTTGCCGATAAAAATTAAAGATACATGTAGTAGAGTGAGAGAACAGAGAATTACAGCAATGTTGCAAAGATAGATATGATGTAAGTAGGCATTATTAAGTTGAGAATGTTGTATCATGGAGGCGTGTACTTGCAGAAAATATTTTCAAATTGCAGAACAAAATATTGACATTCTGCAATATTGCAGAACACTGAAAAAAAGTATTTCTACCACTGAAGTGAGAATCATAGCTGCCATGAAGTTAAATTCAGCAGTACCTTCAATCAGCCTCTTAGCCTCAGCGACATGGGTCATCTGTTTTGGTGTGAGTCCCTCACCATTGATGAGCTTCACATCTGCATTGTACTGAAGTAACAGGGTGACCATATCCTGGGGAAAAAAACTTTACTTTGTGGGATGAGGAGGATGGGATTATACCACACTGACACAAGACAACTTTGTGGGATGAGGAGGATGGGATTGTACCACACAAGACAACTTTGTGGGATGAGGAGGATGGGGTTGTACCACACAAGACTTTACTTTGTGGGATGAGGAAGATGGGATTGTTCCACACAAGACAACTTTGTGGGATGAGGAGGATGGGGTTGTACCACACAAGACTTTACTTTGTGGGATGAGGAAGATGGGATTGTTCCACACAAGACAACTTTGTGGGATGAGGAAGATGGGATTGTTCCACACAAGACAACTTTGTGGGATGAGGAGGATGGGATTGTACCACACAAGACTTTACTTTGTGGGATGAGGAAGATGGGATTGTTCCACACAAGACAACTTTGTGGGATGAGGAGGATGGGATTGTACCACACAAGACTTTACTTTGTGGGATGAGGAAGATGGGATTGTTCCACACAAGACAACTTTGTGGGATGAGGAGGATGGGATTGTACCACACAAGACTTTACTTTGTGGGATGAGGAAGATGGGATTGTACCAAACAAGACTTTACTTTGTGCTATGAGGAGGATGGGGTTGTACCATTGTGCCAACAAAGTTTTTGAATGTAACTACCAGAGTTATCCTGTTCACTAACTGCAAATATGCAAAGAGCACACAAAGCTGTAACATCCTAGTTAGATACTTACTGTCCTCCCTGTTAATGCAGCTTTATGCAGCGGTGTGTCCCCAAGGTCATTCACAATATCCACATCTGCACCATGCTGGAACATTGCAAATCACAACATCAATATCTTGCACTCTCTAAAGCTTAAATCAGTAAATTAATAACTTATTAACCCAGATATTTTCTTGCAAACAAAAAAACTGTGAAAAAAATTGTGGTACAGATCAAATGTTAAAATAAACATTCATTTTCATAATATCATAAACAATGGTACTGTATTGGAGATAGGGTCCAGATAATTGATACAAGGAGCTTGAAAGGACAGTTATTTCAATTTTTATAGGCCCATGAATTTTGTTCTACATGTACGTATTGAAATACAACACACCATAAGTAATGAACGAACAACAGGAAGGTGGCCAAAATATGATGCCAGGTGCAGAGGACTCCAACCTTTGTTTGACTTTGTGTCACCTAGAAGGACAACAAGACTAGTTAATGTTACATCATGAACTATTTGCTTATAAGAACTTAAAAGGTCTTCCAACAGTGTTCTGAAATATTGATGTAGTACTCAACATACATCTTGGTTACAAGTCAGAATTTGAAATCAATTGCCTAGGGAGTAACAACAGATATATGGAAGATACATGTATATGTAGTTCCGACCACACAAGGTCCTGCCCTCTCCTGTCTTCCAGTACACCAAAGTATTCTATATGTACTGACTAAGCCCTCAGACAGCTTAAGAATCCCCTTCTCCGATCCTCTCATCCGGGTAGATAGTTTTACACTCTCCACTGCAGGCTCCTGACCCAGTAACTGTGTCTGACCCAGTTCCCCCCCCCCCCCCACCCCACCCCCGGCAGGCAGCCTATGTGCTGATAATTCCTGAGGGCAAAGGATTTGTCTTCCCGGTCCTCTTGTCGTACAATCCTTGGAGTTTTTCGCAAGATTCCTCACTAATACTTCCTGTGATGATCTCAGCCAACAACACCACTGTCATAAAACTTTAAAAGGTCCTTTCAAATCATCAAACACACCATACATGTATCTTAATTAATAATGATAATCTTTATTGTATGTTCATTCCCCAGGGGGATAAATGCACAAAATGCCATACATGGGTAATTCAGATAACAAAATGATAATAATAACGTTGACGTCTAATGCAATACTAAACACTATACCAATGTACCACCGTATATCTAAGTTCTAGTGGCTTCTTTTCTCTTTTTAAAACACATGGTGTCCGGACATAATTACATACTTCGTCCAGTGCATAAACATTTGTGCATGACATGAAGTATTTAAAAGTATCCTACTTTGATATTGTCTTACATCTCTTGTCAAGCTGAATTGATTTGAACAGAGACTGACGCTCGTTTTCATACAATATACAGTCTAGTAAGAAATGCATTTCATCTTCAATATGTGAGTTATTACAAAATTTACATAATCTATCCTGTAAATACACAGTCTTTATTCTTTCCTCAGCCTATCTTGGCCCACATTCCAGATTTTCTGACGTCCCAGGCCTTACCATTAGTATACATGTGTGTGTGTACTGGCGGGGATTGTCCTACTTCAACGTGCAAGAAGCACTTTGAAATTCATGCATTTCTCACATAAGGATCAACTAATATATTAGGCTCCAGAGCTTAGCTTGAATAAAGAATCACTTTAACAAATGACATGATGTATCTTGGAGATTGAAGTGAATTCTAGTACATGTAGTTATAAAGCTAACATTGCACACTACTCCATAACTAAGCTCTTCACAGTGGTGTTGTACGCGCGCGCACACACACACACACACACACACACACACACACACACACACACACACACACACACACACACACACACACACACAGGAAGCATGGTAGTATACATTTGTATATTCAATGTCACAATAAGACACACACACACACACACACACACACACACACACACACACACACAGGAAGCATGGTAGTATACATTTGTATATTCAATGTCACAATAAGACCAAGGTTTCAGAGGGATCAGTTCTGATCAGATGACACTAAATCATTCATCCACTGGGAAAAGCTGTAAAACTTATAAGCTTGCAGGAAACTAAGGGTTCCTATTACCACACACCTTTGCAGTTGACATCCAGATGCAGTTTCCCTTCATGTCTACTTTTCAGCAGATCTTCTACCAATTCAATCTTTCCATTCCTGGCACAGTGGAGCAGCATGTCCTTAGGCCCCATGTCATGGTCACTGTGACTCCAGGACAATTCCTCCGTCTGCCCTGCAGCCATGACACTAGGTCCTGATCATGAGTGGACATGAGTATCACATGAAAAGTACATACAATTTACAAATGACTTAAGTTTTCTCTATGCTCCCTATCCCCAACAAGCCTGCATACATGTATGTGAGGGATAGACCAGGACAGGCATATAAAATCATTCATCATCATCATCAATCAATTTTCCTCATCATCATTTTCCTCATCAACATCATCATCATCATCAACAACAACACCATCATCACAATCCAGCTTGTACAAATTATTGCATTTCACAATATTTTCTTGTTTTTCTCCTTCTGCAAGCATTCTGAACATTTTAAAAAAAGGCATATACATAGTTTTATCTTCAACCCAAATATCATAAAATAGGTAGGAGGGGCTCAGGGAATTTACATGCTGGTGATTTTTGTTTGTTTTTTGGTTTTGATCTTGATCGGGTACTGGGCAATACTCCTCTTGCTGGAGTAAAGCATCCAGGGGAGAGTGCGATGTGCCTTTATTGTCCTCTCAGGTGCAGGAGCACAGCTTTTAGCTAATATGAGTAATGAAGGCTAGATATCCAGGTAATAAAGATACTCAATACGAAAGTTTAAAAAAAAAAGTTACTCTAGCAGCTAGATAACTGTTTGCGAACAGTCAGACTTTTCAGGCAGCATCCACTGTATTTCATCAGTCATTGACATTGTAAGTATCACTTGTCTGAACATTGAGTATTTATCTATTGGTTTGGCTATTCAGGACATGGAAGTGGTTCAGGAGCTAGGTCGGCTGGTGGTCATTGTGGTTGGCTGAGGTTCGGCTGTGGATGGGAGGTCTGGACTGGGTTGGCTCAGGTGGTAATGAGTGGGGGTAAGCTGACTTACTCCCACTAGTTTCCAACCGTGCCCATCATCATCACCTGCTACTCATTCCTTCAACCAAAGTGACTACTACCAGAATGAGAATGTGTACCAACCTGGCATCTACCTTCACCCAATATCATCCAACCAAAAACACAGACAACAAAATAATTACTAGAACTAGAAGCTGAATTGAAAATGCCCAACCCATTTTAATTCCTGGGAGTGTCGGTAAATCAGTCAGGAGAGAATCTGAGGCTATATATACTAAGGAGGGGATGGATGGGACATGGGAGTAACGTTAACTAGTAAATAGAATGCATTGGGGGCAAGGTCGAGAGGTCATTTACCAAAGTTTTTCGTCGAGGAACTGTCAGACGCCGACTTAGAGTCAGTTTTTGGGTCATGGGAAGCTGGGGAAGACACCCAGGAACATGCTGAAGGAGTTGAGGGTCAAGAAACTGACGCAAATTTGCGGAGAGGAGACTCGGGAGCGAAAATAGGTTTGGATTCCAGGCTAACGTGTTTCCCCAAGCTAATCTTGGCAGACAGAGAAAACGCCAATGAAGCCGCCGAAACCCTCCACAGTTTTTACCCAGGGGAACCCCAGGAAGGTATGTTCACGTTTTTGAGGGGTTTTAACCGGCGAAAATTAACAATATTGTCGGCAAAGTGATGTCGCCGTGTTCAAAACAAACGTGACACACGCCCCCCTCCCCATGGCCCACGTCACGTAAGCTCCCCAAACCGATGTGCTGGTATCGAAAAAATTACGGTCGAAATCGCCAAAACTCTTACAAGTTTCTACCTACAAGGATCTCAGCCCGATACGTGTTCGCTTCTGTGGGATTTTTTTCCGGCTTGAGCAAATATTATCTGGGGAAACTACAAGAAAATGGGACGTAAACATGCACCATTGTTCTTACCACAGCCAACTAAGCATTTAACAATCGGGCGTCAGGAATTGTGACAATTGAACAGAAATTTACAATTATACCGCCCGATATGAAGTCTACGTGTCCACAACAATAAGACAAGTTACCACTTGTTTACATTGGATTATATGAAGATCATATGTACAATGGATTGATTTTACATGTATAGTATCAAATAAAGAATCTATGTATTATACAGGGATTTGTCTCTCTTATATGGGTCAGTTTGGATAGGCTATGTGATAATAACGTTAATGACCCGCCTGTTCCTCGTTGTATATGGTGTCATAACGCCTGGTCATGTGCTATAACCACCTCATAAAACCACCGAGTGAGCGATCGTTATGACACCATATACACCTCGGGGCGGGTCATTAACCCTTAATTATATCGCTAGAGGATTATACATTAGCCGTCGGTCCATGGTTATTAGTGCACGTGACCCGCCTGGCCAGATCCTGTCTTTTCCACCTTGTCTAGACAGACGGGCCCGATTAAAACATATTGCTTTCTTCGGTAAGCCCTTCCCTCGCTTAACTCTTCTACTATGAAATGCTTTAATTCATCTATACTTAAGCTAACGTTTAAGAAAGCAGAAAACGTGCAGCAGACAAACCGTAACTTACCAGTAAGTTACGTCCGAGTAACGAGACTAATGAAAATATTCCATCTTTGTTTCTTTCAGGGGGATGGAAGATTACAATGTATAAAGATTATTACAAGGAAATGCATTATGTATAAAAAAAATAACCTTAAAATGTTTACTTTGTGTCGGAGAAAGCCATTGTGAAAACGAGTTTTAGGACCTTTTGAGGTTTTTTTTTTTACTCATCTTGGTCCTGATTTGGGCCTCCCCCATGTTCTACTTGGTTCCGTCCTGAATAGAATTGTGGGTACATTTCAAGATGGCGTCGCTGGTTCGAGCAGTACGAATTCGTCCTTTCGTCTGTGGACTCTACAGGTAACTTTAGTTCCTACAAAACCAAGCACTATCACAGAGGTCGTGAAGGGATTAGGTCGTATTGGAAATATAGTTTGGAAACTGATATGAAGTAGTTTCTGTAGTAACGCGGTATGCTTCACAAATTATGTCAAGTTTAGATGTGACCTCAAAAATAAATTGCAACGTGACGACGTTCTTACATTCAAATTATATACAACTGCTAGTAAGGGAAACTGTATAGGGTTTTTTCGTCCCATAGGCTCACATGTTATAATACGTGTTTTACATGGGCGCGGTTGTAATGAAGGGTAACCGGTCAACTCGCCCCAAGTCCAACTCGCCCCAACTATTTACGACCAACTCGCACCAATTTTACATATTAATCAGGGCTTATTAAACTTGGTTTTATATGCATATATCCTACATCTAAATATTACTCTACATGCTAACAAAGCTTTGTGACTCTAATCTTAACATTCTCTTCTCTGTTCGGCATTTAACACCGATGAATGCCGGGGGCGTCGGCGGGCCATGTAGCGAGCGGCCCGCCGGGTTCACCGGGACCTGCGCCCGCTCGCTGTAATCTCAAGCATGGCTCACTGCTAACTCAAAATTATTATTCAAGTACGTGCTCCAAGACGCTTAGTTTCCTAGCACACAAGACACTAGACACTATGCCCCACGCGGGGTTTTGTCTAGTATCACGACAAGACAAGACAAGACAAGGTAAGCCAGCAGTCTTTCGGATCGCCATGCTTGAGACTATAGAGTATCTAACGGCCGTGCACGGTGACACGGCGGGCCAACATGCCGACCGGGTCCGCCAGCGAATCCCGAGTTTGTTGCTATAAAATACGTGCCCAGCTAAAAAAATATGTCACGAGGTTTGTTAACATGTAAAGATCGTAATGAAGCTATAGGAAATGTGCCAGCAAAAGTACCTGGGTCACTGGTTCCTTTGTAATCAATCGGTGTCCAGCACCGAAGGCGCCGTCATGATCATCGCTAGACTTCCAGTGACGCAATTTTGGGAGGTAATATCTGGGCGTCCAGCAATGAGGCGACTTCGTTACTGGAAAACTCAATTATCACTGGAAACCGAGAGATGAGAGTACATGCGGGGCTTGAATTACCATACAAAATAACATAGTTTTGAACCTACAATGGGTTTTACCCGGTAAATTACCATACAAAATCACAATGGGTCTATTAAATTATTATGACTCCGCAAGTAGGGACTCTTACATAAGTTCGTGCCACAAGCAGAATGTTGTATGCCTCTAAAGTTGAGTCTTGTATTTATTCAGATGGTACATGTATGTCAGATAAACACTAAGTTCAAACTAAGATACACAATGGAGCTACGACATCAAATAGGGTACAAATGTACTGCAAACTGTCAAACTAGTGTATAAAATGTTCACCTTAAATGTTCACCTTGAAGTTCAGCCAGTAGGTACCCTCAAGGGTAATGAGGCTGTGCCTAGTTGGTGCTAGTAGTGCGCATGGTACTTTCTTTTTCGCTTCTATTCTCCTTCCTTCCTTCCTTCCTTCCTTCCTTCCTTCCTTCCTTCCTTCCTTCCTTCCTTCCTTCCTTCCTTCCTTCCTTCCTTCCTTCCTTCCTTCCTTCCTTCCTTCCTTCTCAGTGGGAAAGCTCATGTGGGAAAGCTCATGTGGGAAAGCTCATGTGGGAAAGCTCATGGTTATCCTTCTACTCTTCCTTCCTTCCTTCCTTGCTTCCTTCTTAGTAGGAAAGCTCATGTAGGAAAGCCTCTTTCTACTCTTCCTTCCTTCCTTCCTAGTGGGAAATCTTGTGCAGGAAAGCTCGTGTAGGAAAGCTCATGGTTATCCTTCTACTCTTCCTTCCTTCCTTCCTTCCTTCTCAGTAGGAAAGCTCGTGTAGGAAAGCTCATGGTTATCCTTCTACTCTTCCTTCCTTCCTTCCTTCCTTCCTTCTCAGTAGGAAAGCTTGTGTAGTAAAGCTCATGGTTATCATTTTACTCTTCCTTCCTTCCTTCCTTCCTTCCTTCCTTCCTTCTCAGTAGGAAAGCTTGTGTAGGAAAGCTCATGGTTATCCTTCTACTCTTCCTTCCTTCCTTCCTTCCTTCTCAGTAGGAAAGCTTGTGTAGGAAAGCTCATGGTTATCCTTCTACTCTTCCTTCCTTCCTTCCTTCCTTCTCCGTGGGAAAGCTCGTGTAGGAAAGCTCATGTGGGAAAGCTCATGGTTATCCTTCTACTCTTCCTTCCTTCCTTGCTTCCATGGTTATCCTACTCTAAAATAAATCCCTTTGTCTTGTAGTACGTCGTAACGGTATCGACTCAAAAGATCGTGTATTACTAGCACTGGAACAACGAAATAATGTAATCACTCGCCTTCCAGCACTCGTCACTGAAAAATCTAGTGCGGAACCCGTGACCTTGGGACTTTTGTTCCTGGTTATCTAGTGACAGGTAACATCCCTTCTGGGTAACCAGTGATGAATGACCTTTGAACCAGCCTACTTGTCTGGAACCCGAGTGACGAGCGGAGATCATCACTAGAAACTGAGTGATGCGCTGAGTTCATTTCTGGAAACCAAGCACCGAGGCAAGATTCAGTGCTGGAATAAAGCCGTTCGTCACTGGATTTCTAGTGACAAACTTTCTTCCATGCTGGACGTCCAGTGACGACACAATTTTGTTAACGTGTTCGTTACTCGGCGCCTAGCGAGGAACCCGTGACCACGGTACCTTTGCAATGTGCCAATGTTATTCATTCAATGTTGAACATTTGTACCTTAGATCATGTAAAAAAATCCACAACAATGTACAATCTCTTTTTATGAGGGCCTGCATGGGGGGTAGAGATTACGAATTACGAAAAATTTTCGCCGCTGATTACGAATTACGTTAAATTCTCAGAGCTGATTACAAATTACGCTAAATCATGAGGCTTCCCAACTGATTCAAACACTTAACGCAAGATTCAACAATCCAGTTTTGCGTCAAAACTGTTGATTTTTATGCTGATTGTGATCAATTAATCTGTTGATGACCACACTGTATAACTTATAATGAGTAGCCATGACAGCGGCAATAAATTTCGTATGGAAGGGGAGGGACAGGGCTTAGATATTGCTCTACAAGTGAGAAAATATGCAAGAGTTTAATGGTGCGCGATGCCCTCCCGACATATATTGCGTCAGGGACCCTGCAATTGTAGGTGGGTCCGGGGAATACTTCCCCAGAAAATGGTAAAATCTCGACCTGTAGCTTCTCACATACATTTTGAGGGGCAATTTTTGCGCTCATAGTGAAAAGTACACAAGGGTCAGCTAGATTTTTTGCCCTCCCGACATATTTTTCGCCGGAAGTATACATGTAACAATCGAAGGTTGGTCCGAGGGCATGCACCCCGAGAAAATTTTGAAATCTTTACCCTCTGAAACGCTATTTCCTGCATTTTTAGGTGCACATTTGGCTGGCAGTCTAAGCTATATTTTATGGAATCTCTATGATTGAAAAATACACAATGGTTTTAGCTTGATATTTAGGAGCGACGCCCTCAGAACATATTTTTCACCAGAGGCGCGACTATTCTAGGTGAGTCTTGGGGCACGTTTCACAGGAACATTTTGAAATCTTTACCCTCGGAAATGCAATTTCCTGCATTTTGTGGGGCAACTTTGCTGGGGGATTTTTCTGGAAATCAGCCTACGCTTTACTACTAGTAATGCAAAGATTACGTTTTACGTTACATAAAGGTAACTGCCTACGTTTTACGTAGAATGAAACCGACCAATTACGCGTTACGGCCAATGTACTGATTATGAATTACGTTGATTTGGGGCGGCTGCCTACGGATTACAAAGTCCAAAAAGGCCTGATCACGCCTTACGAAGAAGGGCATGCAGGCCCTCTTTTATAGCAATTACAAACTGCACTTAACAACACGTCCAAAAAGGCACTTTCCAGTTGAAAACGCAAGGCCGCATCACCCACAATGCTGGGCCGTGCACGTCCAACCTTGTGCACGGCTCTTGAACTTTGCCTGCTAATTTCTACAGTTACAAACAAGCTTTCATCAGTATGACTATGACGCTTAAGATCCGCTGGGCTAGCTAAAAGGCAATTTCCCACCGATATAAACACACGTTCATGCAGCCGTTTATTTTTTGGCTACGGACTCTTTTAGGGTACCCACTCGGAGTAATACATGAATGAGACCTTAACGCTTAAGGCCACACCACTTTTTTTTCTTTGTTAACGGATTCGCCGTTTCGTTTTTTTGCTGAATCAAAATAAAAATAAAAACAGCAGACTGAAAATCATCTTACCACCATATGACCGGCCACAAATTCATTATTGGGAACATTCTCTTCAAAATCGGCAGAGACCTCGACCAAAGTGCCTTGACTAAAGACCTTGGCCTCGAGGGCTGACCCCAAAGTTGCGTTGCGCAGCAGAGTGCAAAAAATTTGAATATCTTTATAGTCCCTACTTAAAATCTTTACAACCTTTCTTTTCCTTGCAATTTTTGCCCAATCTGGAGACTTTTTGGGTTAGAAGGAACAGGTATGGTCTCAGCTTTCCCATTTTGGTTGAAATTTGTTTAGTTCGCCATTTTAGTTGGCGTAAGGGAATATGTGAGTTGTTGGGTCATGCGGATGGATACATCTGAAATCTGGGGTCAAAGGTAGGGTTTCTTTGAAACTGGCCGCTTTCCTTGGAGTTTGAGCTGTACAACCCTCTGTTTTCTTTGCATGGTTATCAACTAGACCCTTGTGACTTTCCAGTGGAGAAGAATTTTTAAGATTGAAGTTTGGGTTAGTACTTTTATGAAGCCTTGTTTCATTGTATCTTAACATGCTTTCCTATGGGCAGCCATAACTTCGGGGTAAGCCCTCGATCAGGTCATGAAAACAAAGCCGCCATCTTGATTTTCAACAACAAAATAATAATGCCCCCTAGCCACTTTGCTGAAACTGAAGTTGGAGCAAAAGTGGATAGGGGGCATTATAATAATTGTATGAAGCACTATAGTAAGCTGAATTATTATCTTTTGTAAGAAAAAAAATAAAAATTTCCAAAAGATGAGTAGACTAATACTACTGAGCTAAGGGATTGAAGTGTTTATATGTAGTTTTTGTTAGATTTGATGTTGCCAAAGGGTAAGAGTAAGGTGCTCCAGTAAAGCTAAAAAGTACTTGGTAATTAGTTTAATTAGTAAATGTGCACTTTGTACCAGGTACTTACTGGGACCTGCACTGGTGCACCAGCCCCAAACATATGGGGTCTCCAAAAAGTGCGAAATGGAACGAAATGGAACAAACTAAAACAACATATGTAACATTATGTGAAATGAAATACCAGTAGACAGCGAAATAATAAGGAACGTTGTAACATTCACAGTAGACCGGAACAGGAAGCATTTTAAATGCAGAAGTGAGTGCAGGGCTCAAAATTCTTTTTTGGAAATAGGTGCACTGGTGCACCCAACCAAAGAAATTAGGTGCACAGAAAATATTTTGGGTGCACCACATAAAGTAAAGTTGAATGTCAGCAAAACATAAGTTTGACGCTATTGCCTCTCTTAAGAACTTCAATCTATAATTCTATCCAGATTTCAAATTTCAATCAAGTAATTCATCAAATAAAGTACAACAAAAGGTTACATTGCTTTTTCTGATACTTACATTTCAAGAATATTCTGACTGCTAGTGTATACAAGAAAACCGTTACCCTATAGCCTACAAAAATATCTAGGTGCATCAGTGCACCCACGGTCAAAAATTAGGTGCACAGCTCTAATTTTGGGTGCACACAGGTGCACATGCACCCACTATTTCGAGCCCTGGAGTGGTAAATAAATGATAAACGTGTTTTATTTCTTGAATCTATTTGTTAAATAAAGAATACAACACGGGGTATTCCGCATCACCCTCGGTCCCAGCCCTCCCATGGGTCGGATCGCCCTCCGGCCGTGTCTTTGAAATTTACATAGCTGTTTACACCTGCCTCAGTTCTGCTGAACATCACCATATCTGAGCGGTCCGACTGGGCGAAATTACGGCCGCAGCTTTTTAACAGAAGACCCGTTCGTGTATCTGGTGTGTTGTTGAAAATGTAGGTATCAAGGCTGAATTTCTGTTTTCCACGGGTAAATAAAGAATCTGAACCGAATTCACCTGTTTCCAAGATGGCGTCGCAGCAGGCAGACAAAAGGTCATAAGAGTTCATGCGACGATACCACTGTTATGTAGGTTAAATGTGGTAAATCTATTTTGTTATACCGAATCACTGAAAGCGATTTCATCATCAAAATCGTCAAAATGAATTCATATAAATGTGCTATGATGTAAAATCAAAATTATACTGAGGTATGAAAGAAATAAGCATGAACGGATCCAATTTTCAATCAGCACCACATACTAGGGGTAATAGTAGAAGCCGAAGCCAAACTGTAAACAAAGGAAACTCGCCACAATGTTTTGTTTGAATACCGGCCGAAAACAAACGATAAGTAGCAAATGAGGAACAATTTCTTGTTTCAAAATGTTGTTAAGTAAATGGGTGGCGCTTAGTTGCAATTAATTCGTTTTACATGGCTAAATTTTGTTCGTTGTTGGTGACACAGGGATCAAACTTCCAAGAAAAATTGGGCGATCTCTTCCGAGTCCAGAAGCTCTTCACAAGTCATGGGAACTTACACTAAACTGAACGTTTCAACTGCTTCTTAGTTCAATTGTAATTTAATCATTGGTCACAAATTATCAGTAATCCTTTGCTGTTGATAAAGGTTTTAAATGATAGCATTTCAGAAGGTTTTAAATCCCTTGGGAGTCAGCTTATATATTCCCAAGGGACCATAAATTCAAACCATGAATTAAGGAAACAGATGCAAAATCATATCATGGGGTAACATTTTTCTGACTACGAATTTTGTAGTACACATTTTTTGACACATTTCACAGACTTTATTTTTTCAAGCGCAGATTTTTCACCCGCAAATTTCTCACAACTCACGCGCACAAAGTCCCAACCCAGGTGGTAGCTCTACTACTGGTAATGTAGAGACTTTCCCTATTTCCCTTATTGGAAATGCTACGGATATCATATTGGAGGTGTATGTACATTGTACCTTTAGGACAGGTGAATACACCTGAATGTGTAAATGAGAACTCATTTGCATACTTTATGTGGAAACTTCATAATTCCCTTATGGTAAATGCTACAGAAGTACATTATGGTAGATGCTACTGTAACAGAAGTAGCATATGTGAATTATGCTAATGACCTCATTTGCAACCTCATTAGCATAATTCACATTTAGGTTCGGTTGAACTAGACAGGAAACATTGCGAAAATGTTGCCTGTCAAGTTCAACGTGAACCCGTTCTATATAATGCCCTATTGCTCCATGCCTAGCTCTATGAAACATGGTACCGCGTAAAAGAGCATGCCACTTCCGGGGTCGCCCAGTTGTGCCCTGGACACCATGAGAGACGAAAGCATGGAAAAAGTGTTCCCACAAGTCCGCTGTCAAACTTCTGAAATGCTATCAATCGCATATCCTATACTTAAATGGATTATCTTTTGATGGTATCATAGATAAAGGGAGTCGTTTCCATGTTCCATACGGCCTATCTTGTCCGCGCACATGTGTACACAGGCAGACTAAATGTACTACTGTACACAATAGACTGCATAACTTCACAACATCGTAATGTCGTAGGCCATCGTCAAAGAATGATCACTAAGTTTCTGAGAAAGATTGCAATGCCGCTTTCACCGCATTCGTTCGTCTGAGATGGGATAACGCTTGAAAAGACCTGTCTAATAGTCAGCGACGCACCACGGAGACGGCAAACGTGATATTCATGTAACGCATCAACATCGGATCGGTAAGTTCCTTGCCGCTTGTTTCGTAAGCCTGTTTATGAACAAAAGTACCAGATGTTTTGGCATTATAACTTTAGCTGTGAACGTAAGCAAATAAGGGAAGTAACTATTCTTGGGAACAACATAGGTCTAGCTGTAAATACTATACTAGCACCTCTGAAAATGTTTGGACTTGTGTGTGTATAAAGTTATAAGTTACGCACTTAGTATACGTATGGCTGGGGGTGAGGGTGCAAGGGTTACAGTGCACACTCACTCACTCACTCACTATCCGGTTTATCGTCTTCTGCACGTTCCGGCAAACAGCTGACGGCAACTTCGTTGGGGGCAGTTTACACCATGCTGGAAGAAAACCCCACGGTATCTCAATTCTCAGTCCGGACAAGGTGTCGAAAGACAACAGAAAAGTCATAACCAACCTGTTTCATTCAAAGTTGGGCAATTTTGCAAATGTATGGCATTTTTGTCATTGAACACCTGTCTGTAAACAGGAAGGGGGCCGCTATCGGCGAAAACCCTGACTGTTACAGGTACGCTGACTATTGTGTATATGTTCAGTGATTGAGAGAATACTAATAAGTACTGCTAATGTGTGGTTCCTGACTCTATCTATAACAAAAAATAGTCTCGGTAAACTGTTAACTTCAAGACTACAGCCAAGGTGAACGTAATTAACTGGGGTAACTTGTGAAACATCATCTGTAACTGCCATTTGTTATCATCAGAAGTTATGACTTTCTTTTCTACAGATAGACATCTTTATAATACTTCTTGTGCTTCTTGAAGTAACCCATCTGCATCTTTAAAACCAAGTGTACATATTGACATGGACACCTGTAATTATTTTGTGAAAAAGAGACTAATATGCAGAATATATTGGAGGCATAGTGAAAACTCACCGTATTCAAACCCAAATGTTGACAAGGACCTACAGTAACTGTAACTGCAAAGAAACTCACAAATGAATATTCATGTACAATTTGGATACATGACAGAAGTTGAAACTTGCAACAGATTGTTTAAATTCCAATTATCAAATTCAAATTCGTTACTACCAACCAAGTTATGTTGTACAAGTTATAATGTAAACCGTCATGGCTTGACAATGTCCAGTAGAATTGAAGAGTATTTACCGGTACAGAGTATTACAGCCATCTCTAAAACTTTGCTTTCAGGAAAATTCTCAAACTTGTAACTGTTATTCTATCAGTCAAACTATGAAGAGACATGGCCAAACCCACCACTTCTGTATAGACTTGAAGAAAAGAGCGCTAAAACTTAAAGAAAGGAAATTAATTTTGGGAAGACATGATGACTTGTGCTTTTAAGTGTGCTAACCGGTGCACTAATTGTGCACTTATCACACATTTTCATGTCAAGGGGATTGAAACCAAAGGTCCTTGCTCACATACACTGCTGTTGATACATATATCATTGTTACATAATTGCAAATAGTAGGGTACAAAGTCACAAAAGTATGTTACCTATAGCATCAGTCTCATTGTACATTATTTTCTTTCTCCATACAGAACACAAATGTCCTGACTCTATGACAGACACCTAATGCTGACAACTGTACCAGAACATCCTGAGAGACAAGAACAGTATCCATCAAGGTGTCTATAGGGTACCTCTCATCAGGGACAGTACTTTACATAATACATCTTTACTGTTACTACATGTACTTCTGTTCTATTAAGTATTATTATAGACATTATCAATGAAGGAAAATTAATTGCCAGGAACTGAAGTCAGGTGTGTTGATGACTGTATAATCTATATTGTATGTATATGTCACAGTACAGATTGGAATCCAGTAGGATCTGGAATCCTACTAGTACAGATTGGAGTAGGATTCCAGATCCTACTGATGATCCTACTGATGATTTACCTTTTAGGGCCTTTTATCTGCATTGTATCTCTATATGTTGAATACAAAATGTTAATGGTTTTAGATTTATGAATTTGTTGTCACATATTTGTAGTGTACTAACATAACATAACATTCATTGTCAATTCTCCTTAGAATCATGTTGTTTCATTTTGATGTGGAAATGGAAATGTTGTCAAAAGTTGAAATGTCCAACTTTTCACGGTTTTCCATGGAGAATGCTCTATTGTTAGCATGTCCAATAAAAGATCTACATGTAGATGTCCATTGTTTTGCATAGTGTCATTTTTGTGTACAGAATAACAAAATAAATGTTAAATTGCCTAAATTATGATAGAGTTGATCACATCGTAAATAGCATCTCTGATATAAATGGCACATATATGTAGCGCCATTGTACTGTAGTGTCGTATAACGGCACAAAAGCACATAACTGGTAATTAGTTGTTATCAGTGTCTGCTGCATGCCATGTTAATGTGGCAGTTCGTGACGGTTGACGGAAATACACTGTTTTCGGCAACATTGAAACAATACTATGTGAGTGAAATTAGCCTTACCTTTCTGGTTTACCTTCTCCTGTCAAATCTTCGAAGGGCTTCATCCCAGTCGTCCCTGGGCCAAATGAGCTGAAATTTGGTATACATAACAAGTAGAGTTTGCATGTGGTTTTGTTCATTTTTTTTATAAATGCCTGACAGTCTGTATTTTTGCCCATTTCCAGACCAAAAACGTATGTTTTGGCCTCTCATGCTATGGTATTACAGCCAAATGACCTGAAATTTGCTATTGGGGTACATTGAATAAATATACAAGGAACCCTATTCACACTTTTGTCATACACATTCAAGTTGACGATACAATTTTGGGGGAGATACTGTAAGTGACTATTTTCAACATATGACCATATATGGTGTTGACCTGATTCACCTGATTCATTAATTCAGGCAAGCAATGAGAGAGTGCCTTTCAAATTACCCATGAATGTATTAACTCAAGCTGATTGGTTGAAATAGACAATTCAGGGGAGAGAGAGAGAGAGGGAGGGAGAGAGAGGGAGAGAGATTGTTTCCACTAACACCAACAGTACACAAAGGCTCATGTCTCTATAAAAGGTTCTGTATCATTTCTTAAGCAACATTTTTACAACATGGTGGTGCTGCTGGAACAGTCCATTCTTGAATGGCAGGATTTTTTTAAATTTGATTTTGGACTGGGGTGATTACATAAAAATTTGTTTCTTTTTAAATAGAGATGGTTTCTGAGTGGTCCATTATGCATTGGTTAAAGTCCGTTCTTGCATAGGGGGACACAAGCTCCATTTCGGACAGGAATGACTTTTCAATAGTTCACTTAACTAGCTCTTACTCAGTGTGGCAACAGACCATAATATGCCTGGGCCATTTCTATCTGTCCACTTCACTTCTTGTTTGTTTTTCCAGCCTAGGCCCTCGAACGATGAGTAATGGCTTAGGGGAGCTGGGATCTGGTTCAGGCAAGGTACTGTAGTCTCTTGTTTGTAGCTTACTACATTGTACATGTGCTGCACATTTGTTCTTCAAGATTGTTTCATGGAAGGATGTAATTTGTAATAGAAAAAAAAGAGTTGTTTTACATACATGCCAGCATTAAGGTAGTGGTAGTACGTGACTGTACCTACCAGTAACTGATTGACCACTAATACAATGTCATTAATACAAACAGGTACAACATGATCTGTTTCTTTTCCCACAGGGCGGTGGTGCTGGTGGATCCATCAGGTACAACAAAATGCACCTTCAAACCCATTTGAAATTCTTACCAACCAATAACTCTTCCTTTAGTATTTTATGTAATTTGATGGTGTTTTTGCATGAGTGTCATTCCAGTTTAGAGTATCACTTCTGCCATTAGCAACACAACTAAGTCTGGTCTGCTAAAATGTCTTCTGGAGGCAGTATTTTTCATCACTTGTCATTGGACATTGATAATATTCTTGCATACAAACCACTGAAACCAGAAATAATGATGATTCGTGCATGACTTACAAGATATTCTGTTGACACACCTACATGTAGAGAATAAACTGCTTCAACAATTTCTGATAGATGTTATCAAGTTAGTTATGCACTCTAGTCAGTTAACAAAATGGATAGAACTTAGATATGCCTTGTCATTCCTGTAATGTTCTTGTGTCTAGAGAGGCAGGTGGAGCCTTAGGGAAGAAGGAGGTGGCAGAAGAGGAGATGTACTTCCGTCGAATGGTAGGAACATCAGTCTACAGTTCCACTTTCAATGAGACAGAAAGCATTTGGAGAACACAAACCAATGATACGTTATCATTAGTGGAAAGTACATTGGTTCTGCTCTATGGAAATCATAATATTTTACTGATATGCTTAACGAGTAGGTAACGACAACCCTCTAAAATTGGGCTTCCTTTTTCCTCACCCCAATAGAATAGTGCTGTGCAGTGACAATGGAGTTGTTTCTTCTTCTACAGCAACAGCAGCAGCTGACTGAGCTGAAGAAACACCATGCTGATGAGATCCGTCAGAGGGAATTGGACATCAAGCGCCACAAGGAAGCCATCGAACGACACAAGGGAAAGATCCGCGACCTGGAGCGCACAACACCTGGATCCCAGTCAGATTCAGACTAGCCTGGTCCTGTAGAGTTGTGCTGAACAAAACAAGTTTGTTCTTAAGCACTGATACCAGCTGCTAGTATGCACCAAATCTCCCTCTCTTGCTCTTGATGACATACAGATGGTATATAATTGAATAGTCTTTACCCATTGATATAGATGAATCTCCCCGTAATGCTTCCCTATCAAGATAACATAGACGTTGAAGAAAGATCAGAAATGTCAGTTAACATCCAAGTTCTGCTACAAACTGAACAGTCATTGTTCACACCTGGAAGAAACATGTGCTTGTGCATCATGACTGCTTTGCGACTTACCAGTTTTTGCACATTAGACCACACCTAGTATACTAGTATTTTAAGGTGTTTATGAAACCAAAGTGCAAAGTTATGATAGTATCCTTTATCAAACATAGACATTTGCAGTAAATCTACACCCTTTTGATGTTATTCATCATCAAACTATTCAAAATCATACAGCTCTTCATTCCTGCTGCCAGGTAATTGAATTAAATGTTAATCATACTTCAGTTCACTGAACGATACTATTATCATTATTGAAGATTATCAGAACATGTTGTATTTTGGTATCATAGGGACTTTAACTGAAAGCATGTAATTGAACAGAAGAAAGCAACTATTGAAAATGTTTGGCAGAAGAACTTCAGATACATGTACATGTGCAAACTGTTGATTACTCATTGCAGCGTATGTGGGCTATGCTATCCTTACAGTTTATTAAAGACATCAATGGTGAAGCCCAAGGGTGTCAGGACTTTTTACTGTTTGACGGATTAACAGTTTGACAATTTAGGATGTCTTGAAGTAGTCTTCTAAAGTTGTTTTAGTACAGTAGCTATAGTACAGTAACCTGGTCCATCCAAAAGACATCAAAAGGCATCAAAGCCAATGTCATCTACAAACTGAATTGTGAGGAACCGAACTGCAATAACATGTACATTGGGGAGACTAGCCGACCACTAAGACAAAGGTACAATGAACATTGCAGAAAGAGCGCTAACGGCTACGTAGCTCACGATCTCGGATGTCCGTGGATTCGAGATTGAATGAGTGTCCCTTGTTGTGTTTTAGATGGTGGAAAATGGCAGAGGAGTACGAATCCCGCTGGTTCGAACGGGGAGTTAGAGAAGCAATATATGAGAGAGAGGATGTACAATCCCGCCCTCAACAGGAAAGGGGGTCTACGCGTTGAACTTTCAGGCACTTAGGGTCCTGTCACTCTTGTGCGTATATTCAAGTGCGCGTGAGTTGCGCATTAACATTTTTTTGGTTTAAGTAAATTTTGCGGGGAGAAAGTTGTTTTCCACTTTGACACCGTTGTGCAGCCTAGTGATCGAACCTAAGAAATTACTTATTCGGCTGCAAAATTAACCTAAACCAGAAACACTTTAAGCCCCGTCGCACTTGTGCGTATATACAAGCCCGCATGGGTTGCGTATCAACATGTATTTGGTTTAGGTTAAGTTTGCAGCCGAATAAGTGATTTCTTATGTTCGATCACTAGGCTGCACAACGGTGGGTCAAAAAACAACTTTTACCCCGCAAACCTTACTTAAACCCAAAAGATTTAATGCGCAACTCACGCGCACTTGAATATACGCACAAGTGTGACAGGCCCTTAGGGCCCTGTCACACTTGAGCGTATAAACGTTGCGTGTGAGTTGCGTATGGACAAAATGCAATACGCAGCCGTACGCACAACAGTTGTGCAATTTTTCGATTATTTTGACGAATGTGTGACTCACATTTCGTTATTCACAAGTTAGATGTTCCTCACATATTCATCAAAATGATCGAAAACTATTTATAACGAATAACTTGCGTATCAGCGTAATTTCGTTCATACCCCAAACTGTCATACCTCCTGGGCCATATTGTGCGTATGCCGGCGTACATAAAACTTACACAAATCGATCGAGATGCATGTGATATGCATATTGTGCGCACGGCGGCGTATGGAAAAAATGTCAATGCGCAACTCATACGCAACGGCTATACGCACAAGTGTGACAGGGGCTTTAGTTGGGATAATGCACTACCCCCACCCCCGGACGATCTTTAGTTACTGACTAAAACAACAGTAGCTAATTGAACTATTGGCATAAAACCTTGTCTTGAATTAATCTTCTTTACTATTTTTGGCGTATTTGTCCAATTCTTGCCTCCATGAAAACGACTTGCAAGATGGGAAGGCTGGTTTGGCCCATGGCTTAAGTTTGGTAAGGGTTAGGCAGGAAGGTATTTCTGCTTTTGCAGTGAAGTGAGGAATCTGAGCATTGCATGTTCATGCGTTGGGAGCATGTTCTGTGCGTTTTCGTGTTGACTTAGGAGCATTCTGTGTGTACACACGGCGCCGCAAAGTGACTTAGAAACGCCCAGCTGAGCCGGTGTCACAGGGATCTCGTAGCCCCCGTGAATTTGAACCCCCCGGTTCGAAATCACTAGTGAATTTGCACCCCCCCCCCCGTGCGAAATCCCTGGCGATTTCGCACCCCTCTGGTGATCTCGCACCCCCAGGGGTGCAAAATCGCTAGGGATTTCGCACCCCCAAATCAATTTGTTAGCCCCATACTATAGTATGTGTTCTGTTACGACATTCGTAATTCACAGTGGCTACTATCAGATGCTATCTTTTTAACAAATTGAATGTGAACAAGAGTCCGTAGGACACAATTTTCCGTGAAGTATTTATAGTCTGTAAATTTTGGGTGAGGTGTTTGTTAATTTCCTTTGCTAGTGACCTGCTTAGCTGTAAGCAAATGGATCTTGATGTAAGGTGTGGAATCACAGACAATTTATTTCTAGAGCCTGGAACTGAAACAGGATGACACTCAGGCTAACTTAGCATACCCATTCAGCAACGGAATCGTGGATTGTATGTGGTGGCAGGTGTGAAAAGTAGCCTCCACCAGGCCCTCTTACGGGCGAATGAATCGTACAATTCACCAGAAAAAGGAATAATTAGCCAGTAGAGTCAGTCCACAGTGACGATCATATTTCGCCCGTTTGCAAGTGAAACCCTGGCGTAGTTAGTCTGGTAGAGACTATGTGAAAAGTGCATTTTTGATAAGCGGTAATTAAAGAAGTAAAAATATTGACCCACACAAATTGCATCTCTTTACAGTCCAAGTAGTGTTTTATAGCAAGTAAAGAAAAGGTGTTTATTTATCATTTTCTTTCAATACAGGAGGGGTCAACCTGCTGAAAAGTACGATTTTACAGCATGGCACAGATAGGATCTAGAAATTCCGGGAAAAGTCACAAATTTAGATCTACATGTAGATGGCTTCTTTTGAAAATCAACGAACCATTCAGCCTCACAACTAAAATATTTCAGAAATCACAAATATGCAGTTAATTCTCTTTCCACAATTTATTGCAGGCATGCCTGATCTATAGCTATCAGCCTATTTGTATTATCGTAACATTTCTCGAAGGTCAAAGGTCACCGTATCTTTCAATCCACCCGGAAGTGACACAGTCTGGCCGCGGCCCGCGCGCACTATTCTGAGAGAGATATCTTAACAATCTTTCATCCCCTGCGTAAACGTTTTATATTGTCACAGCCTCCGTATTACAAACTACAAGTGTGAGAAGTTTGAAGGTCCAGAGATATGCCATTTTCACACTTTGCGTAAAAGTGCACCGTCCGTCTCGTGCGCCAAACTAGTATGCGACCTGCGACTGGACACGGCGTACTTAATACACAGACTGAAGCTCACTCGGCACATGTTCGCAGCGAAAACTCACAATTCCCGTTGACGCATTGGTATATAACTTGGTATATCGCTAGCTACGTTGCGTGTGGTGATGCACGTTGTCTATTTTACAATGTAACAGTGACTATACGATCATAGCAAGTAGGAAATTTTCGTACCCCGTATCTGCCTGAAGTATTGCAGTCAAGCGTAACGGGTTATAACATGGTCGCTACGCCAAGGCAGTGGCCCTTACCATTAATTATAGGGGTGCAATTTCGATATTGCATTGACGATAAAAGTAGTTACGGCGTAACAAAGACATTGTGCATCACCACGCCGAACCAGGCAAATGATATGCCAAGTTACACACCAATGCGACAACGGGATCGTGAGTTATAGCTGCGAACGCGCAAACAAATGCATTCCCAATACTCCCAGAAGGAGGTATTCCTCCTTCCCGGAGTAATGATAGTAAATGAACGTTGGCTGAAGTGGTAACGAAGTGGGTCACTGAACTGGAGTCATGGTTCGTGTGTTCAAATCCTGGTGGCGATATTCTTTTCTTTTATGCCGTAGCTTTTAACATTAAATAACTAATAATTCTTCCTCAGAAATATCATGCTTTCATTTTTCCGACGGGACCAGGCTTCAATGATTTTTTTCTAACCATATTTAACACCCGTCAACTATTCAATATGTGATATAATTTTGTATGATAAAATGCTATTCAAGTTTAAAAATCAAATATGAACACTGAAATAAAACTACGAACTAATCGTACATTCCTCATGGCACCAAGGAAGAATATTACAAGGAATCATCGTGCACAGAGAGTCACCATCATCGCGCTGTGCTGAAATATTAGTAGCGTTACATTAGTCCAGGGCATGGGTTCCCGGAGTCTTTAAGATGTTTGTTCTGTCAGACACAGTAACTTGTAATTCTCTCGATTACCACGTAAAACTATGGCTTTATTATATTAAAATGCAGTTTTAAATATAATTGCTGCACAGACAGAGCACCTTTCGAAATATTTGGGGGGTTCAAAATCCCTAGGGGGGTTCGAGGAGGGGGTGCGAGATCCCTAGCTGGGGGGTTCAAGATCGCTAGCGATTTCGCACCGGGGGTGCGAGATCCCTAGTGATTTCGCGCCGGGGGGTTCAAAATCAGGGGGGTGCGAAATCGCTGGGACACCTGTCTGTCGTCTTGCCTCGCTTTGAATCATGACAAAGTTGCACAACAGGGTGCACAATTTTTTTAATAGATGTTCTTGTAGATTATGGCATAAAGAGTAAAAAAGACATTTGCACCAAGTGCCTTCACTGATTTTCATATGACCCCTGACCTGAGCATTGTATAACTCAATCAATGGGAGTCGACTCCGTTTTTTTTTTTTACACACGAAAAAGATGCGACTTGTATGGTTTCGAAGGTACTAAAGTCAATTTCAGGAAAATGGTACTTGAGATTAGACATCCAGGTAATAAGATACGCCACAAAAATAGTTACTCAAGCAACTGGATAAAATTTTGAAACAGTCAGACGTTTCAGACACCATCCGCTATCTTTCGTCAGTGACTAAAGAAAGATCTGGTAGAACTAGGTTTTATACCAAAACTCTGAATAGATATGTTAATGAAGGGAAGACAATTTCAAATGGTTCAATAGAATCGTTAAGACAAGGTTGTATGCTAATGAATCAATTAGCTCCTGTTGTTTTAGGAGCTAATGGTGTTCGTCTTGGGGGGGGGGGGGGCGTTGTCCCAAGAGGCTGAAAGTTGAATGATCTTCAATGTGTAGACCTCCTTTTCTGTTAAGGGCGGGATTGTACATTCTCTCATATACTGCTTCTCTAACTCCCCATTCGAAACCAACGGCGTCCCCCTCCCCCAAGACGAACAACACTGGAGTTGCTGGTGGTGTCATGATGGTGCCCCGGGGGTTCACATCTCTGGTACTGGTTGGCGTTGAGCTGCAGCCGTTTGCACTATAAAAGACAGTTAAACTGTTGTCTTGCATGTATATTCAAGGTCATCAGTAACTTTGTGTTTCTAATAATTTTAGAATTTAACTATCTTTTATTGCATATTTGATGCTAATAAACCTGTCCTTCCATCTAAAAAATGGTTACAGAAGCAACAGAAACAGACATTGAAGAAGTACTTTCTGAAGTAAACCAACCTGTATCTATCGTAGTTGCTGCTGGTTAGCTCTGCCTCTTGCATCGGTGTTCCTGGGGGTGTAGAAACCGAACTTCTTTCCGGTGGCAAACAGCTTGCTTGTCCCCTGGTTGAAACAATGACACCGACCAGTTTGTTTAAATGATGATTTGAAGTCCCCTTTTCAATCAAGGATTTGATATCTTAAAATGTCTGATTGAAATTGTGATAAGATTTACTGTTATTGAATCTTTCATTAAAAAATTATTAACGTTAGTCTCAATACACTATTGAAATTCCAAGTACATTTAGTACATGATTTTTTACTGCAATGTATATATCTTGTACAGTATATTTATCTCCTTTCTGCAGTAGATTCGTACAAAAAAACAGAGTAGTGACGAATTCCAAGGGACCTGGCTATACCCTTGATCAAGGAGGTGCCTTGATCTATGATCCACTACCCTGGATTTTGACCACTGATGTCACATACTTAACATAATGTATGAATATTAAATCTCGCAAAATACATTTAATTGTATATGATGAATTTATGTATGACACTAGTTGTGGTTTTGCAAGAAAACCTGAAATCTACATTGTTAGAACCAAAATGAGCTAATGTGGGAAAAAAACATAACCCTGTACCGGACCTCAAGGGAATGTATGGGGAAAACACCGGCAATAAATAGAATACGTCAAAAGACTTTGGCGATTAGACGGACGTTGGAACATTCTACCAATGTATAATCACTGTAAAAATGGCGATGATAGTATTCAAATAGAGTAAGTAAACCAAGCCTGTGGACAGCGGATCTCCATCCTCTAATTACGTCCGTTACACTTGAAATCAAACCATTAAAGAAACGCAGTATATTAGTTACCGTGAAAAAGCCCGTTGCAGTGAAATGCAACACGATTTTAGCAAAAAAGGGTGTCGAACAAAATATTTGTATTTAGTACGTAGACCTCTGTCAACAGCAATGGCACAAACTGACATTTCAAGGTTTTTGGTACATGTCGGACGTTTCGGCCCATGGACATGTACAGTTCTGCCCAAAGAAATCAAGACGTTTCGGCCCGAGGTCCGGGACGTTTCGGCCCAAGCTCCAGGACGGTTCGGCCCAAGAACATCATGTTGATTGCCGACACGCCTGAAGTACTAATATACGTTGTCTGACAAAGGGACACGGTCTCTATTGAAAAT
Organism: Branchiostoma lanceolatum; assembly: GCF_035083965.1. Taxonomy (NCBI): domain Eukaryota; kingdom Metazoa; phylum Chordata; class Leptocardii; order Amphioxiformes; family Branchiostomatidae; genus Branchiostoma; species Branchiostoma lanceolatum. The sequence continues at coordinate 15,281,566 of NC_089739.1, forward strand.
AACGTTGATTGTCGATACGAGTTTCGGCCAAATAACATTGAATAAGTACAAACTCCAAGTTAAACCTGTCTGACACAAGAAACGAGGTCTTAACTGAGAATCATATCTTGATTGCCGATGCGCCGACGGTCAGTGGATTCATACCACGCCATGCAGCGGTGCTAGCTTATAGATGTTCCATGGCCAGATGTAACGTTAACTGTGGTATGTCAGTGTGTTCGCTATGTTTTAGTGTCTTTATGTTTAATCATTTCACATAGATTTTCGATCTGTACATTGCGTAGTAACAGTCACGCACATAAGAATTAACTGGGCCGAATCGACCTGGACCCGAGGCCGAACCGTCCTGGCCGTGGGGCCGAAACGTCGAGGCCGAACTGTCAGTCCTGATACCGATTCGTTCCAAGGGACATGGTTATACTCTTGATTTATGATCCGCCACCCTGAATTTTGACAACTGATGTCACCAACCTAACGTAATTTATGACTATTCAATCTTGCAAAATACATTTATGAGGGATTAACCTCGCCGTACGCCCGGGTGGCCTTGGTGCTGAGTGGTAACTACAACAACCAACAGCTCCCAACCAGGAAATTGATTCAGCACGTAACTATGGATCTACATTGGACCTGTGATCAAGGTGCTATAAATACCTATACATTATAACATAGCGATACATCCCGACTTGACTCCGGCTGTGCAAATTATAATAACATCAAATACAAACGACAAAATATGACAGTGACATACACAATAAACATTCCAACGACAATAAACAATAAGTACATATAACAGTAACAGTAAGCGTCGCCACAGTGTTTTTTAACAATATGCTTGTTCTTCCTCCCACAAACCTAAGAGCTTGCTTTCACGAACACCGACGCGCCCAAATCCACAGGTGATCTTCAGAGCCATGTCATATTTGCCAGTTATTGTTTGTATCTGTGAAACCTAGACAGAAAGGTAAACATAAGGTTTGTATATTTGATTTGACTGACCTTATCGGGAACGGGTTTTCTGCGCGTGAAGGATTTGCGCGCGCACGTGAAGAATTTGCGCATGAAAAAAATTCTTAAGATATGTCAGAAAATGTGTAGTACAGAATCCTTTGGCAGAAGAATGTGTCTCTGTGATACAATTCTAATTTGTAACCTGAATATTTTGTCTGGAAACTCCTGCTTTTTAGGTCCCTTGGGAATAGGTCTCTTGGGAATAGTTGAAATTTTAGGCTTGAAACCTGAACATTTGAAAATCACTAAGGTTTTTCAGAAATACATGGTTAACTTACTTATATAAGGCTTTGTATTGCAAAATGTAACTACTTGAGGCTTTTCTCCATTCTATTAGTTTAATTTCACCTCTTTTCAAGCAGATTTGCGCGTGAAAACTTAACATTTGAAAATCACTTGAAAATTAAAATTGAAAGAATGAGGTTATAAACTGTAGAATGCAACAAAAGGGTATTCAATTCCATTGCAAGTCATCTTATTTTATCTTTGAAGCTTAAAACTTAAAAAGGTTTTAAATCCCTCGGGAGTTTGCTTATAGATTCCCAAGGGACCATGAATTCAAACCAAAATTTAAGGAAACAGATGCAAAACCACATGATAGGGTAATATTTTGCTGACTAAGGATTATGTAGCACACATTTCCTGACACATTTCATTAACTTTATTTTTTCACGCGCAAATTTTTCACGCGCACAAAACCCCAACCCGACCTTATCTATGTACTCTCAGTCTCAGTATAAAATTGATATTAATGTTAGTAACAGGCTGTATTATGACCTCTTGTCAAATTCAATATGTCACTTCTAATTGCCTGTTCAAAGTGTTGACTTGCTGATCAAATGTCAATATGTTTTGCATGCAGTGTTGAAGTTGAAAGTTGAATTGTGCAATATTTAGTAAGTGCATTACAGTCTGTGGCAGGCTCATCATACACGGGCCTATCTTCACTAGTTAAAATTTCTAAAAGAATTTGAATGCACCTAGTACAGTCACAAAATCATTTTCCTTTACCACCAAGACACCAAGTCTGTTTCAATGTACACAATTGCAATATCTTGAATATTCAAGCTACAGTCAGATTTGCTGGCAATTACACCCGCCTGCATAAGAAGTTGCTTTTGACACCACATTTACAAATAATACAAATTTCAGAGGTGGCGGCAGGAAATGTAGTTTTTTGTTGGAGATTTTTCTGACAAAAGTCACATTAAAGTTAAATGACATCCCTGTGTAAAAAAAGTACAGAAGAATTTCAGCAAGACTATTGGAGGGCGATTCCCTCCTTACATATATTGCCCTCCCCCAGGAAAATTTTTGAAATCTTGACCCTATGAAACAGCATTTCCTGATTTTAAGTTGCATATTTGGCTGGCACAGTGGAAAAATTTGGCTGATAGAAAAAATACAGAAGGAATTCAGCTTGAATATTTGGGAGCGACGCCATCCCAACATGTGTCGGCCTCCTGACATTATAGAACATATTTTTATTGCCGGAGCACAACATGCTTCCCCGGGAAAATTTGAAATCTTGACCCTCTCAAATTCCATTTCCAGAATTTTGAGGGGCAGATTTTGCTGGTAGAGTGAAAGAAATATTAGTATTTCAGATTGAATTTCTTTTTGCGACGCTATGCCGACATATTTTTCATGGGAGGTGCAAATATCCGAGGACGGCACCGCAGGGACATGCTTCATCGGAGAAAAGTTTGGAATCTTGACTCGCTGAAACGCTATATTTCCTGCATTTTGAGGAGCAAATTTTACTAACTTTAGGACTAATCTATTATTGAAATGATGCACAAGGGTTTCAGCTTGACATTCCATAGTTCTCGGGGGTGGGGGTGGCTGTGCTGCCGCAACTGAATATAGTACATTTAAGATCAAGATATCGGTGACAAAGCATACAATATTTTGTGATCATAACCAAGGTCCAATTTTTTATCCATCAATATAGTGTTACTCATTTAACATCAATAAGTTGGCCACCGTCGGACGCACCATAACTTGTTCTTTAAGTAAAGTTTATGGACCTGCAGTCAAGCAACTGTCTGCAAACTGTGTTAAAGTAGAGCCTAAGAGGATATTTTCACGGGAGAGGCGCGTTGCGTCGTTTTAGCGTTTTAACAAAATAAGCGTGTTCTAGAGCATTGGCCCTTCGACTAATAGAAGGGTCGGACAGGACATTACAGTTGTAGGGACGAATTTTGGTTTTCAGGGAGACTTTCTTGCATCTCTAGATCTTTTCCACCTGGTTGAATAAGGCCGAGGCCTTTCCAATTCCTTTAGATAGAACCCAGTCGATGGTAAGGGCAAAGAGGATCGGTGATAGGACACACCCTTGACCAACCGCCAAGCTAGCCTCCATCAGGCCCTCCTGCAGGCGTATGGATCGTAGAATTCGGCAGAAAAATGAATAATTCGCTAGTAGAGTCAGTCCACGGTGAAGATCACATTTCGCCTGCAAATGAAACCCTGGCAAACATTCTCCCTATAGCCGGCGTAGTTAGTCTGGTAGAGACTACCACCAAGCCACGTCTGCTGTTGACGTACCCCTGTTTGAACCTCGTACCAACTACTGTACCCCTCGCTGCCCTGCAGTACATGTTATACAGATAACGGATTGTTCTTCATATGCATAGCTGTGGTACAGGTGGAGATGGTTAGAATCAATGATTAGGACTGCATTTTCACAGTAGATATTCATTATATCTCTATTTTCGGCGAGAAGATGTCCTGATCATCGTATGTATAACTGTGGTACTGAACAATATTTACAAGCACAAATTGTGTAAATAAGTGTACGATTTTCATAATCACCTAGGCGTCACCGAGGAATTATCCAAGCACCTTTCTCACAGTCGAACAGAAATGTACATGGGAAGAAGGCCCGTGCTAGGGATGGTGGTGTGATGTGATGTCGAAACCAGCTGGACCACGGTAGAAATGTTTCCCCATGCGTAGCACGTAGAAAACTGAAGGTCCGCAGACCTTTTGATGCAAATTGGGGATGAATAAAAGGGAGCAAGCTGTTTCGAGCTGATGAAAAAGGCATACAGACCCTTTTAAGGTAGTAGACAGAAAATAGACAATTTGAGGTGATATCGTGCACAAACGCACACAGTGACACAGATAGCTTTATTTCGAATGGAATAGCCTTATAATCACCGACCCCACCCCCAAACAAATGGTGTCCTAGTTGCATCGGTCTGAAGACAGGGGTACCATTTGAAGAAGTTGGGACGTCCGGCTTCCACACAAGGAGTGAAACATCTGCGCTGCCGAGTGTAGCACAGCAGAGAGGGGCCTGGAAAATTTGACACTATCAGATGTAACGTGTGTGTAGTATATTTGCCCATACCCCACACCAAATTATTTAGTATTTACAGCTACTTTGCCTGGACACCGTTAAACAGGTTATAATGCCGATCACGTAGATGGAGTTGTGTGTAAGGGTCACTTAGCGTGGCCAGGAGAGATGGCGTTTTTTATTTATGAATATATCTTGTTGAAAAGCTTACTTTCATCAGTGACCGTACCCATCACTCGGAAAGGTGGTTTTCAATATATTCCTTTATTCTGAAAGAGGTTGTCGATTAAAAATTTCTGAGCTGGGAAGAATTAAAATGAGCTACCTTCATTTATTGTAACCCCCCCCCCCTGCAGAATGGTACGCCTCATTTAAAGGTAGGCCTTTGAGTCTAATTATTCTGGGTGCGGGGCGATGTTTGGGGCGGTTCGTCTGTTAATTCCCCCACAGTTACTTATTGCGAAGAAGATTATTTCTCAGACACCGAAAGTCTGTACCTGAAGTCAACAGGAGGTTGTTCAGTAACAGCTACAGTCTTTGTTGACACAGGATAGACATGACGTCATCCCACGTTTGCTGTGTTCTTTTGGTCGTCCTATTCGGTCTGGCGGAGGGCATATACATAGGTAAGTGCTTCTACCTGAACAGCTAGCCATCATTATGGAAGATTACGATGAGATCCTGCTGAGACGCGTACATGTAACCGTTATGTTTGCGCTACTCGGGCAAAAGTCAGCGGCATCCTACTTGGCAGGGCTGTGCGCGGCATGCGTTAGTGATATAATGATACAAGGCATCAGTGTATGCCGCCGTACAGTCCTCCCTAGAAGGATGGTCAGCAGATAATTCAGTCTATGGCAGTGGGTAATTCGATGATAGGGTTTGTTACTGCATACTTCATTCGATCATAATGTTAATTCCTACCAAGGTCCTTGTTCCCACCCCACGTTTTTATATTGATTGGTTTATTTCTGTAGTTTCTGTTGCCGTTGCAAGGTCAGCCAATATCCAGTGGACAGACTATGACTATGTGAGATTTTGTGTTTTATCTTAAAAGTGTATATCTTCAAAGTATAAAATCTACTATATTTAGTTCAGCATCAAGGACGAACGAGAAAATATACTAAGGCAAGAGCGCTTGTCTGAAAGTGGGGTGGGAATGTATGGTGAAATCACACGGAATACATAAAAGACAACTAGAGTTAAATCGACCTTATACCTTCACCAAATAATATTACGTAGACCTTTACGACTAATGCAAGTATCAAATTCCTGTAATCTACCACTATACTATAGTATCATAGCATTTTCTCATCATTCATTCAAGTGAGGTATTCATTTGCATAATTGTTATCTGTCGACAGTGGGTGGGTAATTCGATGATAATTCGATGGCAGTGGGTAATTTGATAATAGATATAGGGTACAACACGGGGTACCAACCCGACCGCGGGTAACGTTAGGATCGCCCGACGGCCGTAGGGCGATCCGACCCGCGGGAGGGCTGGGACCGAGGATGATGCGGAATACACCGTGTTGTATTTCATTTATGTCATACCCACCCGAGAAAACACACATTTCAATGAGGAATGCGCCAGAAGTTGAGGGAGTTTTGTGTCCTCGAACACAAAACTGTAACAACATTGATTCCAACCTCCGAATCCGGTATTCGACTTTTCGACGGCGGCGCAACCGGCGCGCTCGAAATGCATTCGAAATATTCTATGGAAGCCCGTGTGATACAAGTCTAGAACCTCATGTGATACGGATAGTTATCACAGCCCGGAACACCCGTATCAGGCCCAGGTATTACATAAATATAGGCTGTTTGAGCAGCAGCGGTGTCCGCACCTCTGCTCCTTTTTCTTATGTTTATTAGTTCTTTAGTTTTCATTTCTACATCACCAAGTGCAATATCTGTGTCTGAACGTCTCGTGAACAAGGTCCGGTCGGTCTCAGCTCATGTCGACCTCACCGAACTGAGCATTTTGTGTTCAACTTGCCGGAACAGTGCGGGCTGTGTAATTCGCTGAAGGTGTCATGGCTTCCCAGAGCGTATTGGTGTACTCGGCGAGGTTCTTCCGGAGTCTGAAGCAGACATTACTACCTGCAGAGCCCATCCTGAAGTCCCATATCCGCGGTCTTGGACTGTTGAATGTTCGAGGAAGGCCAAGGGGATGCAGAGGCGGCAGGAACCTTCAACGCTCTATAGGTACTGTTGTTGGCAACAGACCCGGTAAGAACAATCTTACATTCACATGCAAATCAAATCTGCTTGATGTCGTCGCAAGAGGAATTCCGAAGAATGCATCGACAGGTGATAACCGTCATCTAAACCGATTACCATGTGATGTAGTACAAGGCGATAAAGCTAACAGAACAAGGATACTTCGCAAGGTACAGTTAGCTCCAACCGCACATGCCAAGACAGGACATCAAAATACTAAGGGCTCTTCCTAGTCTATTCCTGTCTAATGTTCGCTCGCTCCTCAGCAAAAAATGTGAGCTAGAGGCCACTCTGGCCAGTCACTCTGTACAGTTAGCTTGCGTTACTGAGTCATGGTTAACACTCCAGGTCCCGGACGACGTTTCATCGATCGGAGGGTACAAGCTGTTTAAAAAGGACAGACAGTTTGGGAAAGGTGGGGAGTGGCTTCGTTCATTGCCGAAGACATTCCAGTCAAGAGACTGTACGAACTCGAGGACGACACTTTAGAGGTAATGTGGTTACGAGTTAGACCAAAGTGGCTGCCCAGAAGTGTTCCAGTTCTCTTCCTTGGCATTGTATACCACCCACCGTGTAACAACGACAAAGCGGTGTCAGACATCATGTTACAACACCTCATTAACTCCTGTGAGAGTCTGTATCGGAAGCAACCTCATGCTGGGCTCCTGCTATGTGGTGATTTCAACAAACTACCACTCCAGAGGCTGGTCACAGTTCATCCCCATCTGAAGCAAGTAGTGAAACAGGCCACGCGAGGCTCTGTCACGCTGGACATGATCCTTACCAACCTGGCCCAACACTACAACGACCCACTCATTCTTGCACCGGTCGGAACTAGTGACCACTCCAGTGTCCTACTCCGACCATGTAAGCTACAACCACGGAGCACCAAGTCAGCTAGGGTTGCGCGGAGGGTGGTTACTGCAGTAGGGAAACTGAACCTTGGCCTTTCTCTCGCCACAACAGACTGGTCACCTGTTTACGGAGCGGTTTCTGTGGAGGAGAAAGTTAACACGTTCTACAGTCTCACCATGGCGCTGGTCAACCAGCACCTCCCGGTGAAAGTCGCGTCAGTCAGGGCCTGCGACAAGAAGTGGGTTACTGAGCGAGTTAAACGCGCCATCAGGAACAGAACTGCAGAGTTTAAGCGCCACGGGAAATCTGTTCGATGGAAGCGTCTTAGAAACCGAACCCAGACCATCATAAATCAGGCGAAGTTCTGGTACTACAGAAACTTCATCCAGTATCTCAAACAGGAAAATCCACGCAAATGGTGGAGCTTCGTTAACCGCGAGCTAGGCAGGTCTCAAGAGAGATCCAACCGCACCACCATTGAGAACGTGCCAGACCAGGATGTGGCTGAAACTTTGAATCAGCACTTCTCTGAAGCGTGGTGTCCCGGACATGCCCTGTACCTGTTTCCTCTCCAACGTCCCACCGAAGCTGTGGACCTCTGCTCCATCGGGGAGGTCAAGGCTCTACTCAAGGACATAGATCCCAAGAAAGCTAGCGGTCCTGACGACCTTCCTACCTGGACTCTTAAGGAATATGCAGAGGACTTTGCTCCCGCCATCACTCACCTCTTTAATGTGTCATATGAAGAGGGTACGGTACCAAGTGTTTGGAAGGCAGCGAACGTAGTTCCCATCCCTAAGTCTAAGGGAGCAACCAAACCCAGCGACATGAGACCTGTGTCCCTCCTCACCGTTTTAGCTAAGCTGCTGGAAAGGTGTATCCTTATAAGACTGCTACCCTCTATGACCCCGGTCATAACCAACCAGTACGCTTACCTCAAGGGCTCTTCCACCGTCTTCGCCGCCATCAGGATGGTCCATACGTGGTTGACAGCCCTTGACTCAAGAGATAACATTGCAGTCCAGGCTCTGTTTGCTGACATGAGCAAGGCCTTCGACAGAGTGAACCATGCAATATTACTACAACGTGTGAACAACATGGTCGCAAATCCACGCATGGTAGCGTGGTTACACAACTACCTGCAGGGTCGCACCCAGAGGGTTTCTGTAAAAGGCAAGTTCAGCGGTTGGAGACTACTCACATCCGGGGTGCCCCAAGGAGGGGTGCTATCACCCTATCTATTCCTGTTATTCATGAGTTCTCGTACCACAGTCTACAGGGATACCTTAGATGTGGGGTACGCCGACGACGTGAGTCTGTCTAGGTCAATCCCCTCGGAGAATGGCACTACAGCGAACCCTATGCCAGCAGAAGCGACTCAGCTTGATACCTGGGCACATCACAATGACATGTTGTTAAATGGCAAGAAGAGTCAGGCGCTGCTGATTTGTTTCAAAAGAAACATTCCTGCGTTACCATCGTTGTCTCTGGGAGGCGAACCTGTTCCAGTCACAAGAACAGCAAAGGGCCTCGGCTTTACCTTTGACAGTAAACTGTCCTTCCAGGATCACGTGAAGACTACTGTTTCAAAAGCCTCGAGCAGGCTACACTATTTGAGATTACTGTGTAAGCAAGGCATGTGTGTAGCCGATCTGGTTCAGGTGTATCTGTCCCTTATCCGCCCATCCTTGAGTACGGGCACGTCCTGCTGGTAGGCTGCAACGAAGAACTGTCGGCCAGTATGGAACGTGTCCAGAAACGCGCATTACGTATTATCTCCTGTGAGGGCAGGCGAGCTGTTCCAAGGCTACCCACCTTGAAGGAAAGGAGAGAGTCAGCAGCACTAAAACTCTTCAAGGCTATGTTGTCGCCTGAGCACCCTCTCCATGACCTTGTTCCCCTCCAACGTTCGACTGCTACAGGCAGACAGCTGAGAAACAGAAACACTTACACGCTGCCATCAGCCAGGACTCAGCGACTAAACAAGTCATTCCTGTACTGTGCCATAAGACTCTATAATGAAAATGCCTGATCCACGGCTGGCCCGTTTTGGTTTTGATATGAATGTGTAATTGTAAATGGTATGTTTTATATGAAACTGTACTGATTTTAAAATGAACACTTGTAAAAATCGGAACACAATTCAGGGAGGCGTTAGCTAATCCCTGCTCTGGTACGATTTGTTTTGAATTGAATAAACTTGATATACTAAAAAAAAAAGAATACAACACGGGGTATTCCGTATCACCCGAGGTTCCAGTCCGACCACGGGGTCGGATCGCCCGACGGCCGTAGGCTGGAGGGCGATCCGACCCGAGGGAGGGCTGGGAACACCCGTATCAGGCCCAGGTATGACATAAGGTTTGTTACTGCATACTTCATTCGATCATAATGTTAATTCCTACCAAGGTCCTTGTTCCCACCCTACGATGATAGTGGGCGCGGTGCAGTTGGTTCGCCATCGAAGTATTTTTTGTATTAGTCCGCGGCAACGGTGATGCGTTTTTTTTCGCCTGATGACCGAAATAGCAGCGTTTTTTTAATGCAGACAGTAAGTATTACGCTTTTTCAGCATATATGCCGTTACCCTAGGAAAACTCTTTTTCTTCAAGCATCTTCGATCAAAAAAGTGTCAAAAAAATGATAATTTCGTATCAAGGTAGGTCTGTGAGCTCTAATGTAGACCGCCTCCTTCACTCCTCTTGCAAAGGAATCCGGTTCCGAATCGAGGATTTTGACCCCATCCAAAGATACGGAGTGCCCCGGAGACTCAATATGAATATGTTGATAGACCTGTGAGTTAACAGAGCTGGGACGTTTGTGTTCCAGGAATCTTGTTTTTATAACACGTTCTGTCTCACATATGTAAGTCTCCTTACATGGACCCCTCCTGGTTTGACCTTGACACTTGATGTCCTGATTTCCTTTAGTGTTTTGTCTTTCGGTGACACCAGAAGGTTCTTAAGTGTGCGGGTGGGTCTAAAAACGTCTTAATACCGTACTTGTTGAAGATCCTCCGAAGGGCCTCAGAGGTACCCTTGGAATATGGCAAGACCACTGATCCTCTGTTTGGTTTTGAGGAAGAGGACTGGTTTATGGTATTACCTATATCTAAAAGCTTGGGTGTTGTAGCCTTGTTGATGACCCAATCGGGGTAACCACACTGTTTTAGTGCCTGAATAACGTGATCTTTTTCTACCTCTTTATCCTGGCTGTCCGTAATAATGGTATTAGCTCTATGGAATAAAGTTTTGATTACACCAATCTCATGGTCAAAGGGATGATTTGATGAAATATTAAGATATTGGTCAGTGTGAGTTTTCTCTCTGTATATTATAATCTGGAGTGAACCGTCTTCCTGTATAACTGTTAGTGTGTCCAGGAAGGGGGGGGGGGACTTGTTTTGTTCAGATTCGAAAGTGAACTTGATGTCAGGATCTAAACTGTTCAAGTGGTCTGTGAACTCACTAGCGTACGGCTTTCTTATGTTTATTGTGTGTGTGATTTACATATCTATACCACCATAAGGGTGGGTGGGGGTCAGTGTCAATCGCTACTCGCTCAAGATATTCTAGATAAATGTTGCATACAATGGGGGACACCGGGGGCTCCATCGCTGCTCCGTGAATTTGTTTGTAATAATTGCCATCGTAAAGAAAGTATGTGTAAGACAAGCAAACATCCAATAAATCCACAATTTGATTGGGATTTAAGTTGTGCGATTTGAGAGGCTATTACTTTCTGTGAGTTTGTCCAGAATGACCTTTTTGCCCTGTCAATTGGAACAGAAGTAAATAATGCAGTGACGTCGAAAGAAAGTAGTTCCTCGTCTTCTTCTACTCTTTTTGAGTTTCTTAATAAGATCCACAAAATGTTCAGAATTTTAATATCATGTTGGGGTTTCCCTACTAGAGGTGAGAGAATGTCAGCAAGGAATTTTGCACTTTTGTATGTTATGGAATCAATACAGCTTACTATTGGTCTCAGTGAGGTAGTCTCCAACCAGACCCAATGGATTGCAAAGACCGTAGTGAAGTGGGTGGGCACACTGAAAATAATAACCTAAACAGGAATTTTGTCATAAACCAATCCGAATACTAGCGCAGGAGCCACAAAGTCAACAGATCAGTCGTTTAACCCCGATCCAAACATTTTCAGCTAACGGAAATCGACCAAAGCTCGGTCGAACGCCGTCCGAGCTTCGGCCGACCGTTGATAAGCCTATCGACGCCCTGCCGACGCCTGGGCGTGCCTCGGCAGACAAACATAGATCTAAAATGACTCAGTAGACTTTCAACTAGTCATTTTGTAGAGGAAAAACTCAGGAAGACAAGTCAAGCCTCAAAAGTCAAGCCCAAGTTCATTAATATATAAATTGAAACATCCAAACCAATACCAAAAAAGAAACAAGAAGTATTGCCTTCGGTGTCCACATTTTATTTATAATAAAATTGTGTCAATGAAAATTTAACTTTGCAATTGAATTGTCTTTCATTAGAAAAGTTCGGCAGCATTCTTTGACAAGTTGATATTAGTATTAGTTTATATTAAAGAAATTCCCATACTTTGAATATTTAAACGCAACGGATAAATTCGTATTTTTGTTGCGTCTAGATAACCCTTGTATAAGAAACATGATCTGTTCATACATCTACACATGTAAAAAGAAGCGAGAAGAAGTTGACTTTACTAGATTAGCTTAGCTTATCCCTTTCTTCTACCATGTATGTTTACACAATGTACTGTACATATTTCACTGTATAGATGTAGATGTTAGTTAGGTTTGTGTTAAACGACCTGTATCTAGCCCCTCGGGGCACGAACATACAATAAAGGTCTTCAATCATCATCATCATTAAAGTATTATATATCATCTATGTTATAAACCAAGCTGTCGTTACCTTTTATCTACAAACAAGAAGGAGTTCGGCCGGAGCCCGTCCAAGCTCCCATCGACACCAGTACAACACTCGCTCGAAGCACGCCTTACTTTTCATGAGTCGGCCGGAACACTGACGACGGTCGTCTGATTATTGTACAAAGCCCGTGCGAGGCTCGTACGAGGCCGAAGAGTTCGGGCGACCTCCGACCGACCAAAAATCGGGTCTGAAATCCTCGGATGCCCGCCCGAATATTGACCGAGCGCTGGGCGTTGCTCGGGCGAGCTGCTGGCAAACTGTTGACGAGCTGTGCGAATTCAAAAATCGTCGCCGAGGCCTCGCTGAATTTAAGCGCAGCTTCCAGTGCCCCGCGAACGTCGGCCGAGCTCCGAAAATTCGCCCGAAGCCCGTAGAATCGACAGGACGTCGGTCGTACTTCGCCCGAAAATCGCCATTTGGAGCTCGCCGACAAGTCGGCCGAGCTAAATTCTTCATTTGTGACGGGGGCTTAACGACGATTGCGGTTTGTAAGAATGGTCGTTTTTTACGGACTCGTGATGTAAACAGCCTCGCAATTCAGCCTCCTCAACGGCTGCCATGAGGTTTGTAAGTCTTGTTGTTTCTGAATAAACCAGTCTATTACTACTATACTATTAGATTCTGATTTGCATAATTACCATTTCATTATATCAAGCATCACTTAAGTCATCTACATATCTAGTTATATATGTTGTATATAGATTCTAGCGGCCCACGTACAAACCAGAGACACGCCACATACATGCTTGCAACTTCCGCTGCAGTACCAAAGGAAGCCGTCAGGAGGCCCATACTCGAAGTTGACTTTTGTCTAACTAATACCTACCCACCTCCCAAATATCATGAACATCCATCCGCAGCTTCTGCTGTTTACATCAAACAAACATGTATCCACAGTCACACCACCATATATAGTAAAACCGAAAACATAACCTGGCGAATGTAAAAATAGGCAAAATAGTTGGTAGAAAAAACTGACCACAAAAGTGATCGTTCGATCGTTATCAAACTCAGCTCGCGGCATGGTGGTCATGTTTTCCAGCTCCTGACTGCACTTTTTGCACTGGACAGCAGGGGCATCGTTTCCTAAGTTTATGTCTGGAGTCTGGAAAGGCAATCAAGTAGTTTGGTTCTGATGAAACATTACCGGCGTGTCCTGGGGCCAAACAGAAACAACAATGACATACCTCCATTCCATCACACCCGGCTTCGGTTTGACGACCTCTCTTCGAAACTGCTAAAATATTGATCAGTCCGAAACATCCGTATCGAACATTATCCCGGCCCAGGTATGACTTAATCCAAAATATCACCTGGTCCGGAAACCCGCATCGAACGTTATCACGGCCCACGTATGAATGACCCTCTTTGTAAAAGTTACGTTAGAACCACTTCGACATTTCTTACTACAAATTAGACATTTCCAACTTTTTTATATATTGGCACAACTATGACAGCTGTCAGCTTCACTTCTTTCAATACCATGACATCAATTCCATACCACAGAAGCCCAAAATCTATGCACCTTTGGTGAAAGAAGTCAGTCCCATGTTCATAAGCCACAATAAATGCTCTCTTTCACCAATTTTGAATAATGTATTGTAGGCATTACTATAGAGCTCATGTATGTGCACATTTTAGCTATAATGCCATTCATATGACAATAAGGCGAGTGTATATATATTTTTTTCTGTGAACATCTCCCCCTCCCATACGCATCACAGAAGTTCTACAAATAGACCTCCATGTCAGGTGTCGAGCTGGATCATACACTTGAAAACGTATTATGTAGAACATTATTTCAGAATGCTGTTCATTCATTCAATTCCACGACCGAAATGCAACAAACGCTGTAAAAGAGTAGCACCGTCTGGTTGAAAATTGGTTCAGGACCGAATTGCACGTCATTTCGCCTATCGATTAAGGCGCGACGGACGCAGATAAACACGCAGCAATGCTGAGAATATAAAACAGACAAGGATCGGCAAAAACAATATATTTACCTTTCTGATAGCAGAAAACCCTTTTAAAAATCCATCCATGACAAATACCATCATCATGTCGGGCGGGTTGCCCGGACTAAGTCAACCCTTTTCCGCCAGTCGCTACGGTCCGCCATTAATGACAATATTTTTATTAAAAGATAAAACGCCAGAACAGGTGAAATTTAACAAGGTCAATGTTTGCCCCCCGCGTCAATCACAGCTGCACTATAAGATTGCAAATTTGTGGCCCGAACACGAGGGCTTTGTGAGTCACTTTGAACATATGAAATTATGTCATTATGAAACATATCAATATATGTAACGTTACCACACCACCAGTACAAGTATTATCTATGGTGTATTAATGTCAAGCAGAGGAGAAGCTGTACATGATACTGATTGTAGTAATATAGTTAGTAAAGATACTTGTAGAATATTTCTCATTTTTCATCAACAATATTCTTAACTGAAATTTGTACTTACATTTATAGCAATATGGGGAAAGAAACATGCGCATTTGCACGAAAACTTTGCATTTCTAGTTGTTTTCTTAATTTAAAGCCCCAAGATAGTCACACGGGAAAATACAGACATCGTATTTTGGGATGGTCCGTTCGTGATGGCTTACCTTCTGCATTGCATATGGTTTAAGTCGGCCGCCATTTTGGCTCATTCAGAATTACGCATGTTTCGTATGTCTATCACTTACAAGTTGGACAGAACATCTAACGTTACGTACGATAACATACAAAAATGCTCTTGGGAAACCGTAATTTTCCAGGAGCTACTGTAGTAGTGCTTGTACAATATCATTCTCGTTTGTAACTGTTGTCACTGTTGTGATGTATGACAAAGTAATAAGTGTATTACAAAAGGTAATAAGTTATTCCCTGTACCTCTGCTGCATAGTACAAAACCGTGATTTCCTTCCTGGCGACTCAGACAAGCGAAAGCCGCACCAGTTTGTAAGCGAGGCTTTGTGTGTTGGACACCTGTCCTGAAAATGAAACCACCTCAAAAATCATGTCTTACTTGGTACCGGTCTGTTATTGGATGTTCCAGTCAGAGGCTTGGCCGCCATGTTTCAGAGACACCGTGGCATAAAAACTGTTGGATGTATATTTAGTTCTGCGTGTCGCCGCTCAGATTGGGCTGCTGTACGGTGTAGTTGGTGGAGACGTGTGCCGTGGTCCCGTCTGTACATGGTCGGCCATGGGTAAAGGACCATCCTGATAGTCTAACTGACATAGGATAGTGTTCTCACACAGGAAGAACTTGTCTCCGACACAGAATCTGTGGTTACATCTCTGACAGGCGAAGCAGTCCAGGTGATACACGTTGTTTCCTGCTCTCATCACGATCTCAAAAGCGGGAATAATCTTGGCACAAACCGCACATGACCCTGTGGTTCCAAACAATCTTAGATAATCTCGTCTGCAAAGTATGAGGTTCGCTTTGGTGAAGAGAGTGGAGCCGACTTCCCCCAGACGGCATTCGCAACACGCACATTTTAGACAGTCCTCGTGCCAAAACTGATCTAACGCTTTCAATAAGTAGCGGTCTTTTATCTTCTTCTTACATCCCGCACAACCATGGCGAACGACGGACTCACTGGGCTGTTCCATACGGAAGGAGAGCGAACCAGCTCCGAGGAGGAGGCCAACTCGTCTGCGGTGATTGTTTAGACGATGATTCTGCATGTACTTCCTCGATAAGACTGCATAAACTAGTACGCACATCCCTGCATATGACGGTTTCCCACGGCGTTATTAACAGGGGCAGAAATTAGCGTGTCCTGCGGTGGGGGGCTGCCACAGGTTGAACGGCGGGGCGCTTTTCAATAAACCGAGAGCATTATTCAGTCCCGCTGA
This sequence comes from Branchiostoma lanceolatum, assembly GCF_035083965.1. NCBI lineage: Eukaryota > Metazoa > Chordata > Leptocardii > Amphioxiformes > Branchiostomatidae > Branchiostoma > Branchiostoma lanceolatum. The sequence goes on from NC_089739.1 coordinate 15,297,740, forward strand.
ATGGTCTAAATCAATCCTGGGAACAATAGAGCGCGCTTATCACTCAAACGCAGACGGTGGTTTCGAGCGCAGCAAGAAAAGCAAGGAAATTAAATGACTGCGTGTTCGTAGCAGATAAGGAGCTAATGGCTTACCCGCCTGCGCTCGGGTGATAGAAGCCATCTATCCCAAATATCACTCACCGATTGTGCATGCCATTACGCGTACACAGGGAAACCAGGACGCACAGTGATTTGTACTACTTTGGAAGTTCTGGCAATGATTTGGGTGTTTCAACTACTCAGGAGGAGATTTGATTAGGGATGAAGGGAGCTGTCGCGGCAAGTCTGGAGGTGGGGACGTGGAGAGGAGAGGAGGTATCAAAGGAGAGGGAACGGGTGGGACATGGAAGGGATGGAAATGATGGGGAGGGCGGAAGTGGATAGGAGGCATTGGAAGAGGAGAGGAGAGGGGTGTGAAGGGAAGGGGGCTGGGAAGCGGAGGGGTGGGGGTGTATGGTGGAGGGGCAAGGGAAGAGAAGGGGGATGGAGGGGCGAGGGATGGAAGGGAAAATTGAAGGAGATAGGGAAGGGAAGAATAAGAAAAAGGAGGGAAAGGGAGTAGGATGAGAGGAGAGCGAATGTAAGGAAAGTGAGGGGGGAGAAATACTAAAAGGATAGGAGGGGAAAGGGAAGACAGTGTTAAAAGTAAAGGAGCGAATGGAAGGAAATAGGAATAAATAATTTGTTATCAGCCCGAGGTGATGCGAGGCTCTACTGAATACACGCATACAAGTAGACCATCCTTTAACATGCTGAGAGCATATCCATTTTCCAAAGCAAAATGTACACATTTGAGAATGTATACAATCGAAAAAAAGTTATTTGTTTCTTTAGTTTTTTCTTTTGTCTGCAATGTATGACCCTGCTGAGGGTCCTCTCAGTCATTCCGTCACAGCCTAATGTGAGATGTGGCTGCTTTGTGCAGTGTGGCAGAAGTGACATAGTTTGGGCCCCCTAACAGCTTGTTATGGAACAACAGGGGCGTTTTTGTTGAAATGTTTCAAAGAGGATAACTGAAGAAAGGAAAAGGGAATCTTCATGGTTTTAGATGAATAGGTAGCCCAAACAGAGATGTACACAATGAGGAGCAAATTATGCATAATAGAACTTCATTTGCATGATTAATGAGGGCATTGTATCATAGCAGTTCTTTCCATGAATCTTTTCAAATCCTTGTCATAGTCCTCAAATTACAGCCAGTAAAATCGAAACTGTGTTAACTCTTAGTTTCCAACAATCGTTTGACACAGAAGAAATACCCAAAGACTGGAGATATGCAAATACATGCACTGTTTTTTTAAAGGGAGATAGAGCGGTCCTCAGTACCTACACACCCGTTTCACTGACATGTATTTACTAAAAACTACTCTAACACATTGCCCATAGCCATATCATGAAGTACTTCGAAGGCTGCAATACATTGACGGTCTACCAACATGAATTCAGAGCCAAGCGATCCACAGAAACACAGCTTGTACTAGCAGCTCATGACATAGCTGGCGCACTGAACAATAAAAGACAGGTAAATCGTATTGCCATGGCGACGATTGAGTGGCTACATGTAAGTGGTGTTTATGATTAACAATTTTAAGCTGTGTTTTGACACATTGCAACTAGGGTGCCTGGCCGCGTGGTTATGGATTAAAAAGTGTCTACTTATTGTTGGACAGCCTAGAGACATTTAACATTTTGACCTTGCCGTCAAGTCCACATGTCGCGGTGTATTATGCCAAAGCCTGTTCTCATGAGAAATAAAGAACGTCATAAATACGATCCTTAGCCATCCCTCTCTTTTATACAAAACATTTTAAAGGGTTTACGTCCAGCGACATAACAGAATAAACTCCTGAACTAGTAACAACAAGTTGCACGGAAGCGTCATGCATGACGCATTTCATATGTAATTCGACACCGCGTATTTCATCATGTTTTTCTAACTTACACGATAGCTAGTATCTTTTAAAAGTAGCTGACGTTAAACCTTTCTTTGATATGCAGACTATCCATGGTGATTCGAGGTTTGAAACTCTTGCCAGTTTTAGGAAGGTTTGATACAACCTAGCGACCCCCGCTCAGATGATACATTTCTGCACGGCATAACATCATGGCCATGCGTTTATCACGTGAACGCCACGTGCTGCTGATTTCGGGGAAATTCACAATACAAAAATTGTTTTGTTCCATCGCGTCGGGCAAGCGGAGGGACAAACATAGTGACTTAAATGTCATTTGTCTGTAGACTACTTTCGACAGTTACTGTGCATTTTTTTCTGGTCTATGTTCTTCAAGCATAGCGCTAGAAGGGAAAATACTGAGGTGGACGATAAAGGGTAAGCCTAGCACAATTCTACACCATATACCCCAGTATACATGCTCGCACGGCGGAGAAAAACTTACAGACCATGCATTTTCTTGTTAGAAGAGCTGATATTTCTACCCATGGGTTAAACATTTGGCTCTGTCCGCGCGGTTTTAGGATAAACTAGAGTTCCACGAACACATTATCTTCGCCAAATAATCAAGGCGTATTGTGGAGAGTGATTAATATCTACATGCTTATCACCCCCTGCAAACTTGATCATACACCATACCGTTTGAAAGTTATGATGGGGGAGGGGGGAGGGATGAGTCCAGTCTAGATAGGGATAAAACTCATTTGGTGGTACAGGACTAGTATATGTGTATAGTGTGCTGATATATGTTATAACTGGTCATCAAAAAAATTGAAAGTTATAATTAGATGGTACAGTCAATATATATGAATAGAATAAATCTTTATTCCATATCATACACATTTTGCAAGACATAGTACATGTTACTTTTCCATACGGTGCTAGGTAATACCTAGCAGTGTACTCTCTGAGCAGAGGAGTTGGTCCGGCTGGTTATTCACATGTTTTTAGGTGTTTTGTAAGGCTTTCTATTTTGTTCCCTTTCCGTTATGTCTCCAACCGTGTGTTTGACAAAAATGCAGAAACTGAACACCGGACCCACACATCTGTTTGAATTGTAGTGAGACTGCCCCATTTGTTTATTTATGTACACCTTCTGTTTATTTACACTTCTAGGCAAGGCCTTTTGCTGGCCTGTTTCGGGAACACTGTCACACGCCCCATTATGGAATGTAATGGATTTACAATTATCCTTACTAATTATGCAGATTAGCTCCTATTTTCTTTAATTAGACATCGATTGTGTAAAGCACCATCTGAGCTCTCTACATACAAAACTTCACGACAATCTCTTCACCCCTTCTCAAGTAATACGTGTCCGAATGTCAAAACAAAAACACCCACTGCAGTTCTAAACAAGCTGCTAGGGGGCCCAAACTTACAGAACTTACTTCTTGTGGCATGAACTATCTACCACACAAATATCATGACCATAGCACTTTCAGAAAATATGCCACTGAATTTTGAAGCTCCGCTGCAGTACCTTAGGTACTCACTAGAAGGCCCATTATCGAACTTGACCTTCCTTTCCGTAAACCCTACCCATCCTCTAAATATCATACAGATCCATCAACAGCTTCTTGAGTTATGTTGTCCACAAGAATTACACATCCACAGCCCGCTGCAGTACCGACGGAAAATGCCAGGAGAACCATTTTTGAACTTGATCTCTGTTTCCACAACATCTACACACCTGCAAAATATCATGAAGATCCATCAACGTTTCCGTTACTTTTTTCGCCTACATACAAACGCACAAAAATTAAAAGTCCGCTGCAGTACTGTTGAAAAACGCAAGGTAAACCATTTTCGAACTTGACCTTTCTCTGTACAACCACTACACACCTACCAAAAATCATAAAGATTCATCAAAGGTTTCTTGAGTTATGCTCTTGACATACATACAGACCCACCAAACAGCTGGCTCAACCGAAAACATAATCTACCCCGAGTACTATAGTACTCGGCGAAGATAATAACGTTTTGAATAAATCGGACGTAAACTGGTCATGTTGCGTGAGATGATCGGTGACGGTAATTTCTAAACAGAGGCAGATGAGCGGTCAAGGAAACGGGCTGCCTCACAACAGGACACAGGAGAATATCACATCATACAAAGACATGATTGAATTGAAAGGCCAAAATGGCAAAATATGAATAAACAGAGCCACTCAAAATGACGGAGATTCCTTAATCAAAGTAAATCTCCCTCACAGTTGAGTTGAGTTGAGTTTGATACACGTACGAGCCACATGACAAACAAGAGTCTGAGGACCCAAAATCTCCATGAAATTTTTTTTTTTAATGTTGTGTTATGTTTGTGTATGTTATTTGTTGTTTGGTTGTTATGTTATGTTTTATCTGCTTCAGGGTGGTTGTGTTTGTTTATATTTGTTTTATGTGGTCTGTTACGCCTCAGTGCATTTGTTTCTCCTTCTCTTTTGGCTCTCATGTGATCTCTCTTCGTCTTCTAATGTATCTCTGACACCTGGAGACATCCCGACCTTGCCTACAAAGTTGTGTAAATTATAAACTATCAGGGACAGCAGTTGATAGAACACAACTTTACAGGTGAATAAAAGACAGGGGTACAATAGATAAGCAGGAAAGGTTACGGGTGACCAGATCATGTCAAAGTGCTACGTAGTTACCTATAAACTGGTAGCAATCGTAGCATTGTACGTTAAATATATTGTGGTCCACGGTACCATTGCCAAACATTGCCATTGAGAAAATAAAGCCAGACCACAACTGGTACACGGTATGAGCAAGAAACAACCTGTTAACAAGTCAAAGTGAATTTACACATAATCAAATGTGTGATGTGTCCTGGTTACTTCACATACCTTATGCTTTGGATCCCCATCATATATCCTTTGATCCACAGAAACTGATCTTGACCTCTTCTTTGCTATTTTCCCATATTATTCAACTGGGGTCCTCAAACATACAGACAGACTGGAATGAGTTGCCTTACATTAAAACCATGTATAACTGTTCCTTTCACTACCTGCTGTCAAGCTTCTAGTCTGGTCAAATCAGTCCCTACAGACTGTTAAGCGCCAACAGCTGTTAACAACCAACAGTTGCTAAATTGATTGATGGGCTTGGCAAGCTAAAGCCAACAGCTGTTGACAAGTGACCCACTTACGCTACAGCTACTAACCAAGCACCCAATATAGGATAGGCCAACACAGCAAATATAGATTTCCCCATTACTTAGGCAAATTAAGTCCAATTTGCATAATTTGCACTTCATTATATACAACCCTCTCTAAGCTACCTGCCAAGTAAATAACATGAGAATCTGTCGCTCCTTTCTTCAGTTATTCACCTTTGAAGATTTTGACAAATACGCCATTACAGTTCCAGTGACACATACCAGAGGGCCCAAAATCGACCTTGACCTTTCTCCTCCTGACAACTACCCACAAACCAAATATCATTACAATTCATCTACACGTTCTATAGTTATGCTGATTTTACGCATCCGGTGACACATACATACACACACAGTGACACAAACATACACACAAGCGCACACACACGCAAACACACTAGCTTTGCATGATTTGCACTTCAGTGTGTACATCTCTGTCCAACCTACCTGCGTACCAAATAACATGAAAATCTGTTGTTCCTCTCTTCAGTTATACCCCTTTAGAACATTTTTACAAATAGGCCATTGCAGTTCCAGGGACACAAACCAGGGGGCCCAAAATCGACCTTGACCATTCTCCTCCCAGCGCATACCCACATACCAAATATCATAACAATCCATCTACACGTTCTACAGTTATGCTTACTTAAAGCATCCAGCGACACACATGCAAACGATTTAACCCCTTACTTATGCACATTCGGTCTCATTTGCATAGTTTGCACTTAAGTGTGTACATCTTGGTCTAACCTACCTGTGTACTAAATAACATGACGATCTGTCGATCCACTCTTCAGTTCTTCTACATTGAAGATTTTTACAAATACGCCATTGCAGTTCCAGTCACACATGCCAGGGGGCCCAAAAGCGACCTTGACCTTCCTCCTCTTAACACCCACCCACATACCAAAAATCAATTCAATCCATGTACAGGTTCTACAGTTATGGTGACTTTAAGCATCCGGTGACACATACATACACACAAACACCAAACGCAAGCAAAACAGTATATCCATGAAAAAGCCTTTTTTCATGGAGATAATGATGATATACTGTTCTCCCGACAACAGCGAACATGGACTTGGTTGTTGAACGATTCAAGAGTCAGTCGGAAATATCGTGGCGATCAGGAATACAAATCGATATATTTTCCCCACAGTGCAAGATGCATGACTTTCCCCGAATCCCGAAAACGTTAATCATAAGAGTTCTTCTCTTGGAGAATATAGGGGCATTAGGGCTCCTATAACCTCCTTGCTTGTACATGAGTACATGTACAACGTCACGCATGGGTTCAGGCTACCAAAACGTAAGGACCTGCGGAGAGAATTGAATTCTCCATGGACCGAAAAACAGGAACCAGCCTGTGATGGAGCCAACCAGTGAGAGGATGTAACAAGTTCGTAGCTGATGTCTGCACCCAGTCAAGATCTACAAGATCCTACAGTGACGGGTAGACAACCATTTCTGGCGAACAGGACAAGACTTCCGAACTTCTCGTCACGGTGCAGCCGGAGCCGGAGGCAATTGTCAAACCTGCGGAAGTCATCAATTACAGCGGAGGAGGGGGCGGGATGGTGGTCCTTCCGGGAGATCATATCGGACCTCCCATGGAATGTTGGACTGGTTGCTACCACGCGTGCGAGTAACATTCTACACATACCAACCCGGTATAGTTGGGATTGATAGAATTGTTTGGAACCAAATACATAATATACCTGTTTGGCGCGCTCCTGGAGCGTCGCTAAAAACCCACCCGTACCTGGGCGTTGTGTGTGTGGACTGAAGTGGACTGGCCCTTTAGCAAAATAACTAAGGCTAAATAGACATTAGTATTGAACAAGTGTGATTTATGGGCATGCCCAGCAACGGTAAAATCACTTGCATACACGTCACTAGTAAGACCAAACCTTGAATATGCCGCAACAGTATATACAAATGTACATGTATATATATGGGGTCCGTATACAGAGAAAGACAAACTTGAAATGGTGCAGAACTAAGCGGCCATATTCAACAACAGCAAATATTCTGTACGACAGCTGGTGTCACCAAAAGGAACACAGATCAACAGCGGATGTCACTTGAAGACAGAAGAAAAACGTCAGACTCCCGACTTTGCATGATGTACAGAATGGCCAATAAACTGGTGGACGTACCAACATAAGTATCCAATACCAGATAGATAAAACAAGCGCTTCTGTTTTATCGCATTTTGTAGCCTCCGATGCAGACTCCTCCCGGCTGTTTTCTTTTTCAAATTACAGTTTTTATACTATTACATTTTTTTTCTTATTGCTGGCCGGCCAGCAATAAGAAAAAAATGTGATAGTATAAAAACTGTAACTTGAAAAAGAAAACAGCCGGGAGGAGTCTGCATCGGAGGCTACGCATTTTGCGTGTGTGCAAGGTTTTCTCCAGTTATTGAAGTAAAATCTGCTGAAGAAAGTCACTCAAGGACTGTCGAGTCTATGAGATGTCAGGGGGGTGTTTTTTTTACAGAGAAAGGCAGATATGATGAGAAAGCAACTCTTGGTGACTTGAAGACAATCTTGTTGCATGTCCAAAAGAAGAGAGAGTTTAAATTCTGTTTTGTATGTAAAGATGCCATGGTTCTGATTTTATGCAGCTATTTGTCACAGATAGTTAGTTTTTTGTATACAATATTGGATCACTTCAGTAATATTACTTTCAAGTATTGCTGCAACTTTGGTATGATGTTATGATTTTGTTATTGGTTGTAAAAATTGGTGGAGGTGAATAAAGTGGTGAAAAAAATGTGTTGTGAAACCTCAGAAGATACAGAGCTGGGTCGTTTGTATTCTTGGAACCTGGTCCCTACGTACAACGGCCTCTGATGTTGGTCCCTTGAAACTTAATTTGGTACACTTGTCTTCCCTCGGGGTTTTGTCTTTTGTGGCAACAAGGATGTGGCGTAGTGTACGGGTCGGTTTAAAGCACGTGCTCACTCCGGAACTTATATGGCCTCCATCGGTCAGTATTGACCATGGTAAAATCCTAATTCACAACAGCCCTGCAGCATCGACTATGGCTAAACAGCCTATACGAGAATGGCAGTCTCTGCCACAAAAATCACATATGTAAGCTGACTCTGTTCTGTTGCAAAGCTCTTTGGATCTCTCTTCGGATCCGCTTTTCTTCTGTGCTGTGCATCAGTCTGGCTTCGGTTGGGAGGCCGGCGCTGGATACGGGCGCCAAGGATACGGCGCATGCACCTCATGTGAAAGGCGTTTAGCCTATTCTCCTGCTTGGCATAGGTCGACCACGTTTCACTCACATAGAGAAGTGATTCCACCCAAGAAGAAAGAGAGACTTGTGTTGGCCACATTCAGAGTTTAATGCTCAACTCAGCAATGTAATTCAGCGATGTATCCAGCAAACTCTGAGGCCCTCATTAGCATATGTCATGCCCAGGTGTATTCACCTTTCCTAAAAGTATATACATCTGAAATATGACATCCGTAGCCTTAACGGTAAGGGATATGCATAAATTATGCAAATGAGACCCTCATTAGCATAAGTCATGCCCAGGTGTATTCATCTTTCCTAAAGGTACATACATCTGAAATATGACATTCGTAGCCTTAACGGTAAGGGATATGCATAAATTATGCAAATGAGGCCCTCATTAGCATACTTTATGGCCAAGTTTTCTGACCTTTCCTAAAGGTACCAACATCTCAAAGATGACATCCGCAGCTTTTATGGTAAGGGAAATATAAATTATGCAAATTAGGTCCTCTTTAGTATAATTTATGGTCAGGTGTATTCACCTTTCCTAAAGGGACCTACAACTCAAATACGACATCCGTAAACTTTACCGTAAGGAAAATACAAGTTTATGCTTGAATTATGCAAATGAGGTCTGCATTAGCATAATCTATAGACAGGTGTGTTAACCTTTTCTTAAGGTACCTACATCTGAAATATGACATCCGTAGCCTTTGCGGTAAGGGATATGCATAAATTATGCAAATGACACCCTCATTAGCATAATTTATGGCCAAGTTTTCTGACCTTTCCTAAAGGTACCTACATCTTAAAGTTGACATCCGCAACTTTTATGGCAAGGGAAATACAAGTTTATGCATAAATTATGCAACTATATATACACATATATCTACATCTAATGGAAATCTACCTAATTCTGCTCTACATGCCACGTTGCTACTATTTAAAAAAAAACACCAAGAACATTTTTGCAGAATTGGTTGTGTACGTTTTCAATAGGTGACGTATCATGTAGTTGTTCTGTCCCCCAGATTTGGCATCCGCACAGAGGGATCGGTTTTATACATGTATCAAATATCTTTAGGAGGCCGCGTGGTGAGACTGATGAACGAATGATAGATTTAAAGCTATAAATGGTTTTACGTGCCTTAAGTGACAGCTGCTTTTTGGTCAGGGTGAAACTACCTGATGATGTGAGGGTTAGGCATAAATAGCAATATTGCCTATTGTGTTATTTTCAAAGTAGAACTTTTGCCTTGAAAAAGAACGACCTGCCTTGTTAAATAAACTACGCACAAAAAGTTTGAAAACTTTACTTTGGTTGATCATATCTCCGTTGTTTCTTCGTCAATATCAATGCATTATATATCGTTGGAAAGCCTGTGTAATTTCCGTTCCTATGTTACCCAACTCATCATAATTGCAATCTCATGGAGCGAGCACTAGGCCTACTTACGCGAGTGGGTTGTAGAAAAAAAAGTGCCCAAATTTCCATGCTAGTGTCAAACACTCAGCGCAACGCCAAACCCATTCGTGGTTGTGTTGTCCACATCGTGAATGGAACAGTGTGTGGAGGAATATCATGTTCACAGCTACAGATAAGAGTAGATTTATTTAGACTGTTGAATGGGTAAATGAAAGTGAGGGCAACGAGGAGAACCCTACGCTTACTGTTGCACAGATAGACTGACTGATTGTTTTGTTGGAGTCAGTGACATTGTGTGGGGCAGTACAACGTTAACTGCCAGAGGAAAAACCGGGCTAATCATCCTAAGCAACCTCGATGTGTCAAGACATAGAGACACCTTTCTCAATCCAGTCACATTTCTTAGATCCTCACCTCTGCAATATGCAAGATCTGCAAGATGATGGTGCACGTCCATACAGAATGAGAGTCATTTCAGACCACATCCAGGATGCAGGAATACAGAGGATAGAATGGCCCTCCTGCAGCCCAGATCTCAATACAATTAAACACAGTCTCAGACTCTGTGATCACTGATCAGCTTGGGCGAGCTGTGCATGCAAGAATGATCAACAGAACAACACTGGTCGATCTGCGACGACTCCTTGTGGAAGAATAGCCTGGGGCCGCGTAACAAAACTGGTGACAAGCATGAGGAGGATGTGCCGAGATGTGGTGAAAGTGCATGGCTTGTGTACTCAGTATTTTACGCATTTTTTTGTTTGGATGAAGACTATCCTTGGCTTTCATATCAATGTGTTTTGTTGATTTAAGTTTCATATTACCCTCGTACAAAAGCCACGTGCTACCAACAGAAAAAAAAAAATACTGAATTGAGCGTTTGACCAACCTCCTTGGTTTGACATTAGTAGGGTAATCTGGGCACTTTTTATGTGACCTGCTCGCATATGCAGGTCTGGTGCTCATTGCATTAATTTACAACTATATTAAGTTTGGTATCATGGGAAAGAAAATCACACAAGCTTTGTAATATATGTAATAAGATATATAAATCATTGGAATTGATCAAGAAACAACGGGGATATGATCGACCAAAGTTAAGTTTCCAAACTTTTTGTGCTGAGTGTATGATAAATTTTGTTTTTTTCTTCATACTTACTTGGAGCTTCCATTTGCTACAAAAGGCACTTAGTCTATTGATAGCAGATTGCAGACCCTTGTCTGATTCTGATAATATAACAACATTGTCTGCATACAACAAACATGAAACATGAAACATATAGATTATATAAAGTTGGTGGCATACACTCTAAGTTATCTAGCTATTTAACTAGATCATTAATAAATAAGTTAAAAAGGGTGGGGCTCAGGTTGCAGCCCAGCCCTTGTCGGTCACATTGGTGGGTTAGACCAGATTTTGTTTTGACACAAGTTTCAGGTTTACCATATGAACATTTTATTAACTCATAGAAGTTCCCTCCTATTTCTGAAATTACTAATTTGAAACGGAGCCCTTCCCTCCAAACTGTGTCGAATGCTTTTCTAAGATCTATGAAACATGAATAAAGGCGTTTGTTGTTATGGAAATATTTAGTAATTAGGGAGTCTAAGACAAAGAGATTGTCATTTGTGCTGAAAAGAAGGACAGATTATTTTGGGCCTGCCGGTAGCTTAGACAAAGATGTACACAATTAGCTGCAAGTTATGCAAATAAGGACTTAATTGTTTAGAAAGTTTTACAACCGCAGCGTTTTCCATAAAATCACTTCACTAAATGTAACACATGTAATATAATTCATTGGCAAGTGGAACATAAACGGATTCCAAACATGCAAATAAGGGCCTAATTTGCATTATTAATACGAAAATGATGACAACTTCTTTGTGGTGAATGATGGGAATTTAATACTTTTGACATGTGTTACTTAGTTAAAGGTGAACATCGCCAAATAAATAAATGTGGAGGTCATTTGCATAAAGTGTACAACAAATCAAAGCTTTTACTTTTCATTGTGTTATGAGATCGCCGAACTCTACTTCATCATTAATCATGACATAGTTTCAATGAATACTACCGAACTTTCCTCTGATGTGTTTGCAGGGGTAGTTCACGTCCCCAACAGTACAAAGTTAGAGGGAGCCATGCAAGCAGCCATCGCACAAGTCAACTCTGAGCCCAAAGATCTTCCAGGGCTCACACTGGAGGTCAAGCATCAAACTATCACCGATGGAAACGCCTTCAGCTTTCAACAAGCAGGTCAGTAATAAACGTGTCTGTATGAAACATCCGATTTTTGAAAATAACAACGGTCAGCAGAAGGCCCTCGGAGAATGCTAAATCATTGAGCTAATAAATCTTAAGTATCAATCAAGATACTTATGCAAACAGACGTCACAGAACGTTGGGTATTTCGTGTCACAGCAAGGACGTTTTATAAGGCCCTTGGTCACTTTTAAGATAACGAAATAGATTCTGGGAAAATGGAAGACACGACAGTAAAATGGAAACTATGGTTGAAGGAACACGTTGGCTTTGAAATTGTTTATCAACGTTTGATTCTTTCTGCTTCTGGCAAATAACAATATATCACAGCTGTAGGGGATTTCTTTTTGGCTACGCCTCGTCAAGGTAATATGAACGCATTGCTGAAGAGGCCCTTCCTGCTCTGCGTGTTTATGAAACGGGGTATTTTGTGCGTATATGTCTCAAACAATGATTTTGTTTGTTACATCTTCTATTGTATATCTAAGTTTACTGTTCAGATTTGTATGAGTGATTGTGTGATAGCCGCCTCCTGGGAAGTCCATTCGAAGCAAACAGCAGTTCCCTGACCCACTTTCTATAACTGTAGGAGACTACATATCTCTACAGTTTTACATGTTAACATGCCAATTTTCATGTCTGAACTCCCAACATTCCTCTTTTACAGTTGGATGCAGTGATATTGGAGCCAGTTGAATTCATGCCTAGTACGTGATGTGTTAGTTAAAGGTCTTTTTAGACTACTTTCCCATTAGCAAAGGGAAACAAAACTGGGCACTGTACCGTACCGTACCCTTTTTATCGTGCTCCGCCATACACATGTAGGTTCTTCGGGATGAATGATGCGAAAGATCGTCGTCTGAAGCCTAAAGTCACCTATAGTATGCTATACACTGAGGCGACGGCCCTCAAGCGGGCGCCCACTTCTGGTCAAGCAGAAACATGTTGGGGCAGAACTATCTCACTTTATTGTTCAAATTTTCATGACAGACTGAGCTGATTTTGAGCTGTCCACACCCTAGTTAGTCCTTCGGAAGCAAAGAGCAGTACATAGGAGGTTCGCTCTGACCCAATTGTAGCCATTGTATTGGACTGAAACTGCACATGTATTAAAAGCCACATGCTTATTTTATCCCTAAAATTTAGTCAGTTTTTCTATTTTCGTTTCCAGAGGTATATGTTGAATTCAGAGCGGTAGTCAGGGTCCTGAATACCCATTATGCTGATTAATGGCTACTGTAGACTACTTTTCCATGGCTTAAGAGGAACGAAACCTATCGCAATTTGTGGTCTTTAAACACTTAATAAGTGAGTGAAATTTCGTTCCTCTTGATTGATGGAAAAGTAATCTACAAAACCTTTAATCAACAGATTACGCATTCGGCTATGAATTCAACCGCCTCTAATATCACACCTCACTCCATCCTAGCAGCTGTAAAACAAGGACTATTAAGATTTCAGAAATGAAAATTGGCATGTAACATATAGAGACATTTGTTATTATACATGTGTAATTTTCAGCTTCTTACAGTAATCGTAAGTGACTCAGAGAGGAACTGATCTTGCTTCCGACGGACTAACTAGGGTGTGGCCAGCTTGAAATCAGCTCAGTCTGTCATGAAAATTTGTACAATAAAGTGAGATAGTTCAGTCCCAAGACAATATGTGACTTTACATTCGTGCCAAATTTGCAACTCATTTGATGGAAAAAATGAGCCCGTTATGAAGCAAACGGCAAACCTTATTGCCTCACCCCCGTATCATGCGTAGCCATAGGTCCTCCGTATGAGTAATGCGGAAAATCGCCGTCTCTCGCATTCACCCTCTCTGGCTGTTGAGCCATTTCTTCACTTTGATCCCCTATTATCAAAACCTCCTACGATACTTGCCATTTTCTCCTCATCTTAACTTTTTCATATTGCCCTTCTCTCATCTCCCCTTTCTTCAATAGTTACCCGTCTCATCTCACCCCCTTTCTCACCCCAACTCTCCCATTACACCCTCTCATGAATACCCACTCACGCAATGCCCACATTCATATTTCCATCTTACCCACTTCTCATCGTACTTCCATCTTATTTCGACTCTTTCTAACCTATACCCCTCTCTAATCAGTACAAAAGTCGTCCAAATCTTCGAACACAATAGTAAACAGAAGAAAATTAAGCCCTATCAGTAGTAGTACACAACATATAAATATACTACTGTGGCGGCCCCTGACCCCGGCAGTAGTCTTCGCACCGTGTTTCTTAGCATTTCTTGAGAACCCCGAACCTATATATACCATACCATCGGTACACTGGATCAGTACACTATCAAACAGGCCACTGGCCCAAACATGAAGAAAACAGCCCCATTGAAATCCAAATGTGGTACAACCATCACTGACCCTCAAAAGCATATGGAGAGATGGGTCGAGCATTGCCTGGAACTGTATTCTACTGAGAACACAGTGTCAGAGGAGGCCATAAACAGTATCCCAGCGCTGTCAGTCCTGGAGGAGTTAGATACAGACCCTACTGTAGCAGAGCTAGAGAAGGCTATCGATGCCCTGCCTGTGGAAAAGCCCCAGGAAATGATGCCATTTTTTCATTTCATTTTGATTTATTTATACAGGGCAAATACAACTCAGGCTGTGAAGCCTGTTTTTTAGGTATCCCTGATTTTACATATAAAAAACACAACTGCGACATAGTACACATTAACAATAATAATCAATCAATAATAAAAGCCATGTCACATACAATACAGATTTCAATTTCCGCTGGGATTGCCATTCTTAAAGTTCTTGTAAGTAATAGCAGTTAACGTTCTTTGTTTGAGTGGTAATGTGTTCCACAACTGAGCCCCATAGTGTTGCATACTACTACGGTATGACGCTACTCTAGCTGAGGGACAGTGGAGCAGGTAGGGGTCGTAATCCCGAATCAGTTTGGCCCCTGTGTGTGTTCGGGCTCTTAGAACCCGACCGTCTTCCCTCAGCCAATCAGGAGCAGGGATTTCTTGTGACTAAATCCCATAGTAGGGTCCCCCAAGTGCCAGGGGTGTACTAACTAACCTGTCAATCAGACTATCAAGGAGACGCCCATGCACTAACCAACCTGTCAATCAGACTAACACAGAGACACCACCTTTCAGAAGGAAACCAAAGGGATTACAAGACAGCCTTGTCCATATACCAGTTTATTCAACTTCAAACAACAACAATTTCCGAAACACCGTGTCTACATGAAAGAAGGGAAAAACAAGGAATTTCTCATACTTATTGATCATTTCCAGTTCTAAAACAGTCTACAACATCTTAACTTTCGACAAAGTCATGGCAAATAAACTGAAGGAAAATGGCAGTCATTTTCAAAAACAGTCTACAAATTACAATCTGAAGTTTCAACAAACTCATGGCAAATATAGTGAAAGAATCTGGGGGTTAACAAAATCAGTTTGATCTTGACATCTGCACAATGAACAACAGAATCAAACTTACGGTTTAGATCAAGACTGGTCGAACTCACTTGAAGCTGGATTTTACAGTCTGGCACTCTTATGCTACAACTTAGTACAAGGAAATTGTCACAAAGGGATGATACAGCCACAGGTCTAGGATGATTTTCAGTCCATTCGCATGATTTATCGAGTCGCCGGGGTTGCCAACTTTAGCCCCGGACTTGACTGCTGTGATGGTAGGTGACTGGACTGTCGTGATGATCGGGGGCCGGAAAGAACTGTAAGAACTGACTCCCGAACATGTTGAAACTGAAAGAGGCCATCTCGGCTTTAGGAGCCTGCCAAGTGAAATCCTGACCGAGAGAGCACAAAACGCACACTGAAAGAGCCAGAGGTAAAATTTTAGCAACCAGATTGGATAAAATCATCACATGATACTTCTCCACCAGGGCCTGACCCAGACAACCTGCCCTAGAAGGTGTCAGTTTTTCTGATTCAATTTAGGCGCCAGCAATTTGAATGACAGAAACAGGCTGGATTGTTTTCTTTTAATTATGCAGCAACACTTACATTGGTCCCACTAAGGTCAGAGGTGCTAGAGGATTCGTCATGGTCTGGCCATGGAAGCTTCTACTTTTTAACTTCCTTCCTTTGGCTTTTTGCTACAAACACCTTCACATCAACAAAAACGTTTGATATATATATTTGTATTATATGCTTCGGAAAGACAGTCGGGTTCTAAAATAGATAGGACCCGGAAGTGTATGACTATGTGGTTTTAGCACTGCTCCGTCCACCCTCGAGAGTTTGTTGGCATCCCTCGGGCTTCGCCCTCGGGAGCCAACAAACTCCTCGGGTGGGCGGAGCAGTGCTAAAACCACATAGTCATACACTTCCCGGGTCCTATCTATTACTTAGCATAGGCGGAGACTTCCAACGAAAGAGTTCTGTCATGTACACTGGCGCCTTTCCCCGTACTGCCTTGAAAACTGTAGCAAGAGAGATTGTCTCTACCCGCTTGGTTAATGGCTCCAGTCCTGCCTCAGCTAGCAAGACTTCCACTGGGACGTGATCTTCAAGTAAGTGTCCTGTGATTAGCCTTGCAGCTCTGTTAATCAATCTGCCCAGTTGCAAGACTAGTGTTTTGTTGCCCAGTACTAAACTGGGTAGCCAGGCTGTCACGCAGTAGTCCAGATGAGACAATAACAGTGTCTGGTACATTGTTTGAAGAATGTCCGTTGAGACAAGGGCTCTGGCGCGTCCCATGGCACCTAGACCACCAAGGATTTTTGCGGTGATTTTCGCAACATGTGCCATCCACCGGAGTGACGGATCGAGTGTGATGCCCAGGTACGTGAACGAACTGACTTGTTCATAAACATTCACGCCATCTGTTATGTTGACTGTTCCCCCAGCATATCTCAGTTTCTGTGGAAGTCCAAACAACATTGATTTCGTCTTGTCTGGGTGAACTAGTAGCCATTGCACCAGAGGTAATCAAACAAGGGAAACCAGCACTCCTCCCACATCTTTGCTTATATTGGAAGGAGGGTTCGGTACCTCAGGATGTGAGGGACGCTAAGATTGTAACACGTTTCAAAAGCAACGGCGATAGGAGCGTCTGCGACAACTATTGCGGCATCTCTCTCCTCAGTATTGTTGGCAAGGTTTTTGATCGCGTGGTTCTGTCCAGACTGCAGGTGTTAGCGGACCGTGTATACCCAAAAACCCATGTGCGGATTCAGAGCAGGGCGTTCTACCATCGATATGGTTTTCTCAGTGAGGCAACTGCAGGAAAAGTGCAGGGAGCAAAATCAACCCCTCTACCTGGATTTTGTTGATCTCACTAAAGCTTTTGACCTGGTTAGTCGCAGTGGTCTGTCTGGGCTTCTCGAAAGGATTGGGTGTCCACCAAAGCTACTGAATATAATCAGGTCATTCCACGACAACATGAGGAGTACGGTCAGTTTTGAGGGAAATACGTCGGAGTCATTCCCAGTCCTCAGTGGGGTCAAACAGGGCTGCGTGCTTGCTCCAACGCTCTTCTTTTCTCTACTTCTGAGCTATGTCTTCCGGTCCTCAGATGATGGTGTCTACATCCATACCCGTCACGATGGCAAGCTATTCAACCTGGCTCGCCTACCAAGACAATCCATGTCCTACTTATGCTACGGTCACAATTGCGCCGGTGCCCGTCGGGGATGTAGCCACGGCCTGGCTCTGACGTCTGAAGGGAACCGGCTGTCGTGGTCACAATTTAAAGTTTCCTTCACACTGCCCTGCAGAGGTCCTGGGGTGCTCCGGCGGGCACTCGGTGGCATTTGTGTAAAATCATGTCACTTTCATTGGCCGGTCTCCGGCAGGTTCCCGTCAGTTGCTCTGAAGGTGTCTTGTGGGGTCCGACAGGGTACCGCGTGCTTATCACATCCAGGTGGGGCAGTTGTAAGGTCCCTGCCGAATGCCCCGCGAACGACGGTCGGGCATCATGCAGGCTCCTGGTGGCCACTCGTCATATCTTGTGGGGTATAAAAAATTGCACTGGAGCTCAAAAAGAAATATATACCAAGTTCACGCTTAAGTTATACTCACCTGATATGTAACGTCACACATGGCCCGCCGGTCTTCCGAAGTTACATACATTTATTCTGTGCACTCTGTTTGTAACAGAAAAATCCTTTACTCTATGCTCTTTGCCGATGACACCAACATATTCCTTTCCCACAAAAGCTTTGATTATCTTCGCCGAGTACTATAGTACTCGGAGAAGATTATGTTTTCGGTTGAGCCAGCTGTTTGGTGGGTCTGTATGTATGTCAGGAGCATAACTCAAGAAAGCTTCAATGAATCTTTATGGTTTTCGGTAGGTGTGAAGTGGTTGTACAGAGAAAGGTCAAGTTCGAAAATGGTTCACCTTGCGTTTTTCAACAGTACTGCAGCAGACTTTGCATTTTTTTTCGTTTGTATGAAGGCAAAAAAAAAATGACGGAAACGTTGATGGATCTTCATGATTTTTTTGCAGGTGTGTAGATGTTGTGAAAACGGAGGTCAAGTTAAAAAATGGTTCTCCTGGCACTTTCCGTCGGTACTGCAGTGGGCTTTGTGTGGATGTGAATTTCGTTGTGGACAACATAACTCAAGAAGCTGTTGATGGATCTGTATGATATTTTGTGGATGGGTAGGGTTTACGGAAAGGAAGGTCAAGTTCGATAATGGGCCTTCTAGCGGGTACCTAAGGTACAGCAGCGGAGCTTCAAATTCTAGGGGCATATTTTCTGAAAGTGCTTTGGTCATGATATTTGTGTGGCCGACAGTTCATGCCACAGAAAGTAAGTTCTGTAAGTTTGGGCCCCCTAGCAGCTTGTTTAGAACTGCAGTGGGTGTTTTTGTTTTGACATTCGGACACGTATTACTTGAGAAGGGGTGAACAGATTGTCGTGGAGTTTTGTATGTAGAGAGCTCAGATGGTGCTTTACACAATCGATCTCTAATTATAGAAAACAGAAGCTAATATGCATAATTAGTAAGGATAATTGTAAATCCATTACATTCCATCCTGGGGCATGTGACAGTGTTCCCGAAACAGGCCAGCAGAAGGCCTTTCCCAGAAGTATAAATAAACAGATAGGGTACATAAATAAACAAATGGGCCAGTCTCACTACAATTCAAACAGATGTGTGGGTCTGGTTGGTTTTTAACGTGTTCAGTTTCGGCATTTTGTCCAACACACGGTTGGAGAAATACGGAAAGGGAACAAAATAGAAAGCCTTACAAAAACACCTAACAACATTTGAATAACCAGCCGGACCAGTCTTCTGCTCAGAGAAAACCTAGCACCGTATGTATCCCCCCCCCCCCATCATAACTTTCAAACGGTATGGTGTATGATCAAGTTTGCAGGGGGTGATAGCATGTAAATTTTAATCACTCTCCACAATAAGCCTTCAATTATTTGGCGAAGATAATGTGTTCGTGGAACTCTAGTTCTCTTATGCTACTGGCTAATCAAGATGTGTAAAGTACATGGTTTGAAGCTAATACGTTGCTAACAAATTGCCTTATTTTCTGTAGTAAAAGTAAAAGTTATGATAAGGCCAATAAGGTCAAAATGTTTTAACAGAATGTTCCTGATAGACAAGAGACACAGACCAACATTTTGGGGGAAATAATAAATGAACAATTAAACTGGAAAGTCTTTCTTTGCTTTAAGTAAAAAAAGTTGCTGAAACAATTGGTGTTACTGTGAAAATCAAATACATCATCCCTCAAAAGACTCTGAACTATATGCAACAACTTTATATACCCGCATTTGACTTACTGTAACATTAATATTGTTTGGGGATGCGCCTGCCGTACAACTCTACAGCCTCTTATAACTCTCCAAACGAAATTCACAAGGATAGCACTGTGCTATTCACAAGGATAGCAATGCTTTAGCTCAGACATGGCTCCTCTATTTCAAAAATTAAATATACTAGATATCCACGATATCAATGAATTACAAATTAATATCTTAACATTTAACTTTCTTTGCAACAATTTCCCCAATATATCTTATATTTTCCCAAACCCTAATTCACACTTGTACACAACTATTAGACCAGACATAGCAATCAACTTCATATTCCTCTCATCCGCACAATGATAGCACAGTTCTCCGTAAAATGCAAATATGTCACAATATGGAACAGTCTTCCGACAAATATTCAAACAATCACCTCTTTTCTGACGTTAAAAAGTACCCTGCAAATCCATAATAGCCCCTGTAGTAGAGTCACATGTTCAGTTCTTATCTAATTTTGATTTATACCGTTGATTATTTGATTATCATTATCCATCGTTCTCATATTCTATGTATTACTTTTTTATATTATCTATAATTTATAATCAAGTTTGATAAGTATAGACGAGGAGGGCCTAGTATAAGCTATATATGCTTTTTCCTTCTGCTGGACCTGTTTTTATCTATTGTTTATCGTATTGAGTGTTATATTTTTCCTTGGTGTGCAAAGAAACAAACAAACAAACAAACAAACAAACAAACAAACAAACAGACAAATTATCATTTATCCCGGTGAACTGCCGGCAACCGAAGGGGTACCTCTCGGTGTGCTTACGGTTAGGCCACGGCGTCTTTTTGTCCGCGGGCCCCGGGTAGAATTTGATGCTTAGGTCACATTTGGAAAAAGGGGCCCTGCCGGGTAGTTCCCTTAATCATACCTTAAAATTTGAAAATAATTTGCAGGACCCACAGAGGCCTGTATTTGTGCCTCGCTCCCAAACATTTTGTACTGCTGCACTACTATAATACTGACCCTCTGGACAGGTGTTCTGAAATTTTCGGTCCGGCTGAAAGAGTCGGTCCGAATACCATATTTGGAGCGTGGCAACAGAAAGGGGCGTGGCTCAAACAGTATGAAGGCCCACAGTAACAAATGCTTAACATGTTACCGCAAAGTACACGTTGCGACTACTCGTAGTTTTTGTTATGGTTCATTTATTTTCTTTAATAACATTGCTAAACCAGGCATTGCCATAATACAAGACACAGTTCGCTTGACCGAACTAACTTTAAAAGGAAAGATTAGTATTACTAGGCTTTCTCATGGTTTGTAATAATCAGTCCACCCTTCTGAAAATCGCTATAACATTTTATCAAACTTGTTCTTTTGCTATAACATGGCCAAGGTAAACTTGTGTCATGCAATCAACGTTGTTATTCCTAACTTAGACAAGTCCATCTGAAAGATTGAAGCGGCGGACCGATTCTTTCAGGCTTTCTGAAATTTTTAGTCCGCCTGAAAGAATCGTTCCCCCTACAATCTTTTTGATGCAGTTGTCTAAATTATGAAAAACAATGTTAATGGCATGAGACAAGTTTACCTCGGTCATGATAAAGCAAAAGAACAGGTTCCATTAGACATTGTCGGTTAATATCGCGATTTTTAGACAGGCGGACCGATTATTTCAGGCGTTTTGAAAGATTTGGTCCGCCTGAAAGAATCGGTCCGCCTACAATCTTTTACGGATGGAGCTGTCTAAGTTATGAAAAACAACGTTGATGGTATGTGACGAATTTACCTCGGCCATTATATAGTAAAAGAACAAGCTTGGTAAGACATTATAGGTCAATATTGCGATTTTCAGAAGGGCGGACCGATTCTTTCAGGCGTTCTGAAATCTTCTAAATAGAATTGTCAAAGTTACTAAAAACCACGTTCATGATATGCGACGAGTTTACCTTGGCCATCATATAGTAAAAGAACAAGTTTTGAATGACAGTATAGGTCAATATTGCGATTTTCAGAAGGGTGGATTGATTCTTTCGGGCGTTCTGAAATCTTCTAAATGGAACCGTCTAAGTTATGAAAAACCACGTTGATTGCATGTATAAGTTTACCTCGATCTTGTTATAGTAAAAGAACAAGTTTCATAAGACATTATCTTACGCTACGTGTACAGTACGGCGTCACAGACATCTTTATTAAACGTGTGGGCCTTCATAATTTTAGGCCGATTCTTTCAGCCGGACAGAAAATTTCAGAACACCGGACCTGGACCTGAATTTTCTGTACACCGGTACCCATCCCTATTACCCAGTTTACTACACATCCCCACATCAACTTTAATCTGTTAAAAGAGTGTAAAATATAGAAATTTTGTAGGAAAATTTGCATGAATACTTGAATTATGAATGTGTATTAGGAATTTTCATCACTCAGATGTCAGCTCAAAAATCTCTTTTTGCTGGGGTCGGTGAGGTAACCGGAAACACAACATTTTGTTCCTAGGCCTTAGTAGTAGACGGAGTCACATATTTTCGTTCCTGTGCCATGCAGAACATCGGTTAATTGATGATGGTGCTTGTGCTGTGCTGATGGTTCCATTCAACACCGACATCCCTGAAAGCTCTTCACAAAACCGCACAAAACTCGTTCCACGCTTCCGTGTCACTCCAGCGCCGCCGTGGCCCCTAGCGACAGACCTGTATATTGCTCCACAGTATGCTGTATTGCATCACGTGATCCTGGACCTCATGACCGAATACTCCTGGCGGTCTGCAATGGTACTGTATGATGATTCAAGAGGTGAGCGTTTCTCACGAAATTTCGTTGTTACGTCATCAGTGGGCAAGTCACTGATTAATGTAATTACCTGGTGGGAAGAATGAAAAGCTGGATGTATGATGTTTTCATGGTTCGATGTTCAATAACATCCGAAGTGTGAATATGTTGTGAAACTTTCTATGTTATTGTAATTGTTATTTCCGGAAATTACATAAAACATAATACTATTGTTTAAATAGTATTATGTTTTATGTAATTTCCGGAAATTCTTAATGTTGATGTCATTGGTGTCTTATGCCCTTTAATGTTGGTAATTTTGAGTAGGGCTATTTACAGACGCTCTGGAACAGAGAGAAAACTCTGTTTTGCAACAAGCCGAAAGAGACACTGCCTTCCATAAAAGAACATAACATCAGTTGCACATGAATGTTCCTCCTGTCGAGTCTTGAAACGGTATTGAGGGGGTTTGAGAGGGCATACCGTACTACCCAGGAAAACAAAATTGTTTTGTCGTACTTCCCTTCCAGGTCTCCGATCTCTAGAGAGCTTCTCGGATGCCGTGTCGCTGAGGGGTTGGTTGATATTAATGGCAAATGTCATTACCAAGACTGACCTGACATTGGACATCGAACAATCTAGGGATGTCATGAGGAAAGTGCACAAATATCACATTAGGACTTTCATACTGCATTGCCAGCTGGGTGTTACTGAGGCAGTGCTGGAACTGGTATATCACTTTTTTTTACTTCTATTTGACACATTAGATAAATCTAACATTTTGGTAGTTACTTCCGTCAAGGCGTTTTGTTGTTGGTGCCGATGACTCAAGAGGCTGTATATGTTGAGTTTTATGATATTTTGTTAGTACAAAGTCATCCTCCAATTACAAATGGTTAAATGTTGGGCAGAGTGGACCTCAGAGCTAGATTAGAAATAAAGTAAAAGTCAAGAATCATTGGATGCGTGAGGTTTTTATGGCAAGATATTCCATTCATGTGTCTATTCCGCAGTTATGATTACCACGATAGAAACAACGTACGCCATGCACGTTGTGTATCAATGTTATAATTCTTGAGTTTTAAATGATCAGGAATCACAAAAGAGATATGAATACGCTTTCCAGTGTAATTTAATCAATACAATTGATAAATAAAGGTTCGTAACTCTTTGCGGTAGGTTTATATCAGACAGGCTAAAACATATCTTTACAGCACATGATAGATGCAGAAGTAAATCTTTCTATCTATTTTCGAAGGGGCATAATTCTATTTGCTGTTGTTGGAAACTGGCGAAAGTTGATGCGCAAACGGATGCCATCCATGAATTCGAGTCAATGAAGTCTTATCAGACGGAGTGAACTACATCATATAACAGTTATCGGAATGGTAGTTGTTGATATTTCACGAATACATTCTACGCTGCTTTCTATCATTCCAGGCTTCTGATATGCTTCTCCTCAGCGGCCAATCGCATTGGATAATCACAAACCCAGAAGTAGTAAGTAGCTGTGACTGTCTGTTTCACAATGCCTCCTCCGTGCAGAGACTAATAGTCTAAATACCAACGTAGCAACTTTTTAGATTATATGCAAATGTAATGTACATTAGCATAATTCATGCATGGTGACGTTCACATGTACAAGTATGTAGTTCCCATCATTTACCGCTTTGGAATTATTGCATTTTGGTCAATTATGCAAATGAGGATCTTATAGATGTATTTTGCACTTGCTCTTAGTTACATATGTTACATATTTTAAGTAGTGTAGACGGAGAACACTGGAATTATAAGATTTTATGATTAATCCTGCAGATTGCATCATGATTTGCATAATTAGAATCTGACTATATGAATCATCATGTAAACTTCCTTCATTATAAAAACAACTGAAAACAGGAAACTGCTTTATAATTGTCCCAACGCAACACAGATGTTTGTCCAAGATCACAAGACAACAGCTAGATGACTATCAACCTAATGCTACATATAGCCATTGGGTGGCTACAAGGACCATGCTACTCAGACTAGGAGGGGGGAGAAATATAAAAGAAACCCACAGCACGTCCAGCATCAAAGTTACGATACCAGGAAGTCCTAATGTAGTACCAAAGTCAACGCAAAAAGAAAACGACCCCTCAGGTCCACAGCAACAAAAAAGATTGTAAATGGTGCATTCGATGTCATATTGAACATTACCTGAAAATCGCGAGTAGCGCGAAAGTTCACTACATTTCCAGGTTCATGTGCTGTGAGTCCGTGGGAGTTCGCCTAAGTTACATGGTGTTATATCGTTGGAACTTGCATCGCATACTAGTAAACTTGTAGCATGTCGGATTGTGGACTCCCTTTAAGAATGATAGCACCGGACACATACGCACTAGCAGAGAGTGTGTCATGAGAGTTGCCTCTTTTTGAAGAATAAACATCGCCCCTCTGTTTTTTACAGATTTTAGTAATGTTGCATGTACATCGTGTCAGTGAAAGACGCAAAGAAGAGGGTCAGCTTGGCATGTGGTAACGTTTAAAAACTCATGATTTGAAAAACTGACATCAAAAAGCAGACATAATATTCCTACAAGAAACCTACTTCAGAAAGGTAGTAAATAGCTAATTGATTAAGAGGGAATGGAAAGAACAATGCTTTCGCAAGCTTGAAACAAAGTAACGGTGTGATTTTTCTGTGTATCATTAATCAAGAAGTGAATGGTGACAACATTTGCAGGAAAATAATGGTGAACTGCGAAACCAGAAGGGAAATGTTCACTTTTGTTAATACAGAAGGACAGAGTAACTAAACTTTATTGTACATGGTAAACAATGGCAAACATTCTTAAACATGATACAAAATAGAAGTATAGAATAATACTTAACATCCTAATTACTAATACAATACAATAAGGGCTAGCATACGTTTTTGATATAGTGTAATTAATAATGGAGTGGGGCTAATCATTGGTTTCGGTATTTTTCCGACATATGTACCCAATATACAAACTGCTGGGATGTGTTCCCAAAGAGAACTTATCAACTGGCTTTACGACTGCAACATACACGATCTTTAATATCATAGGAGGAGGTTGGAACACAATCTTCAAGAATTTGGGCTGATCGTGTCGTTGATGACGTTGCTGATATTTTCTTGTGTCTCTATAGGGTAGAAATCTACAGATACTGGACAGGTTTGTAAACACCAACGTGCGCTTCACTGTACTGCGTCTGCGCCAACAGACGACAAAATCCAGTGGTGATTTGGAAGACGACCTGGTCCATGACGCCATTATGGCGACAGCAGCAGGATTACGTCAGGTGTGTGGACAGCTTGCTTTATTCTAGTTATAAAGCTTTCCACAGGTAGTAACACAGCTCCCAACAGTCGTGACTGTATGCTTGATGGCAGCAGGAATAACACTCCACATGGCATCATCATAGCCCGTATTGCAAAATCGTAATGGAGCTTGGACTTGGAGAGCTAGTACTTTGTATTTGTGCCAACAGTAGCCAGCCGAATGAATCTCTCATCTCCCAAGAGCGTGGACCAGTAGTATGTTGCACAAATACACTGGCATTCCATTAACAGATTGTAGGCAAAATTGTACCAGCCAACCGCTACTCACCTACTAACAATCAATAAGATCCATTAACGTTTCCGTCCCTTTTGTTGCCTACACACAAACACACAAAAATGCAAAGTCCACTGCAGTACTGTTGGAAAAGCCAGGTTAACCATTTTCGAACTTAACCTTCCTTTGCACAACAGCTACACACCTACCGAAAATCATGAAGATCCATCAAAGTTTTCTCAAGTTATGCTCATGACATACGTACAGACCCACCCAACAGCTGGAGTAACCGAAAACATAATCATCTCGGCGAAGATAATCAGACATGGGCCATTTTGGATTACTTTGAGAAGTTTGAATTACACTTGTATGATGATATATTTCTGTACAACTTACATCCCAAAATACTTTTCTGGGCTCCTTACAGTTCCTCTTTAGATAGAGTCAGGTATGATATTAGAGCCAGTTGAATTCATAGCAGAATACGATATGTGTTGACTACAGACTTTGGTAGACTACTTTCTCATTAATTAAGATAAACGAAAGTTGCCACAGATACTACGTGTTTAACGATTTAGAACTGTTTTATGTCTCTTACTTTATGGGAAAGTAGTCAACAGAAACCATTCATCAACACAGTGCATATTCAGGATCCTGAATCCAATTCATACCTCACTCCACCCCAGCAACGAAAAAAGAAAACCAGCTTCAGACGGTCAGAAATGAATATGTGAAGTATGTGGCTTATAGAGATATGCATGTGACTCCACAAAAACTGCTAATCAAACCTCCCTTAAACTTCTGTTTATGCTGTTTATCGGAGGTGAAAATCTGAACAACAAACTGAGACATTTCCTTCTCAAGGTGATATATTCCAATATATTTGTGCCAGATTCCAAGGCATATAACCTTCTCGGCGAAGGTAATGAAACGATTATGATACCCTCGTAGATAGATCTGTGGCTGACAAAGTAGTGACAGGTTTGGGCATCCTAGCAGCTTTGCTGGGAAGGCAGGCGCGGTTCTGTCATTAAGTTCGAATTGGCCTGATGCAGATGGTATTAACGGATTGCCATGGTTTTTGGATTGTGGGTAGCTTAGTTGAACTTAATTAGACCGCAATGATGTTAATGTAGACATAATTTGCATAGTCAATCAGGGAAAACTGTGATCGACTGAAAATTCACGTTGGGTGCTTACTTTGTGTTGGAACAAAGCTTAGATTGCTCAACCATATTACATTTATAATTTAGTGTTAAATGATGCGAATTTCATACCATTTTGTATGCAACGGGAGGGGCCTTAACATAACACGCTTTTTCACGCACTCGGATGCACAACGCCCCATCGCTAGTTGCCAGAGAGTGGTCATAATTAATGAGGAAAGTATATGAATCCGCTGTATTGCAATATAGGACTGCCTAAGCCTAACATGTGGCAGCTATCAGTTGACACACTCGGGCAATATTCACCTGCTGCTAGGGCCTACCTGTAAAAAAATTGAAAAAAAGCTCCTCCATGAAGATTGGACTCTTCCAGAATACACATTTTGGTCTAAGAATGCCCTGAAAAAGTGGAGTATGCCAAACGTGTCAATAATGTCCTGTGAGCTCGAGCACATCTCAAATGCACCCCTTTACCAAATTTCAGGCATCCGGTTG
The DNA here is from genome assembly GCF_035083965.1 of Branchiostoma lanceolatum. NCBI lineage: Eukaryota > Metazoa > Chordata > Leptocardii > Amphioxiformes > Branchiostomatidae > Branchiostoma > Branchiostoma lanceolatum. Next base: position 15,325,564 of record NC_089739.1, read on the forward strand.
CATGTGGTAGATAGCTATTGTGTACGGAAAGGTTTGCAAAATAAATGAGAAAAGTTCTCAAACTTGCAGCAGTTGGAAGTAAATAAACTTGAACACCATAAGTACTAAAACTAAATAATGGAAACCAGCAACTCATTTGCATAATTTATTATGGTCTGCTAAAAGAGCCTTCTTTGTTTAGTTAAGACTTCCACACCTTGCAAGTTACAAGTTATGATGCAAGTTAATCAAATGAGGACTTTATTTGCATAATCACTGAGAAACATTTGTAATACGTCAGTACCTTACCATCCTTTGGCTAAGGTATGAAGTAATGGAACTCAAGTTAACGTTATCAACTGAATCTGCTTCTCCTATTCTCATGCTGCTGATGTCAGTTTGAAATTGTCATCGTTCTCCATTTCAAGGTCTTAAGTGCTGGGGCCTCAGTAAAAAGGACCACCATGTGTTGGGATGGAACTCTGCTCAACTCTATTCGCCAGGTAGGGCTACATTGAATAATAAGTTTACTGCACATTCTTGACAAGCCATTAATTGCAAATAATAGTGAAAGGACAACAAATAACTAGACATTTCCCTCCTCATGCAAAAAGAGACTGTTCGAATGCAGAAATGGAGTATTCCAAAATAACGTTTAATAACTATCATAAAGCAAGACCATGTAATGACCATTGTAAATATTAACGCCATCCAGGCTAACGTTTGTTGTATGTCTGCAATGTTGGTATTTGAATAAAGAATTGAATTGAAGACCAGTCAGACATGGATCTCTCCCAATTTCAGACCCTATGCATGGATGGGCTCTTCCAGACACCCATATTCATACAGGACCATTAAAAAAACACCTCCACCAAAAAACCTGGACCTTTTTGATAATCAACCAAACCCAACATTGAATTTTTAGAATATTCCCCTCATACAAGAATGGACCCTTCCAGCGCCATCGAGGATGGTTCCATGCATCGTGTCAGAACATTGGAACACAAACTCGGTGTCTCGGACGTCAAATGGTTCTGCGAGTTCTGTCATGCACCGAATTACAACACGGTGGCCTTCGATCTGCATGGGGTTGAGGGCGAATCCTTTAACCATGAGGCTTGTACAAGTACAAGCAGTGAAAAATGCCTCCTTTGATGCTTCCACCCGATACACAGCTCTACTCCAACTCGAAAAAGGCAACAAGATAAGAACACAAACCGTCCACTACGTATATTAAACGTAAATTTCCAATCTGTTCGTGGAAAAGTGCCTGAACTAGCCATTCAAAGCCTTAGACCAGACATAATTCTCGGAACAGAAACCTGGCTGGAAACCCCGGGAATTAGTTCTACCGAAATCCCCCCCCCTGGCTACTCAAAAACTCACAGAAAAGACAGGAACAAGCACGGTGGAGGAGTCCTCGTAGCCGTGTCAGACCTCCTGGAGGCTACGATGGAGACCAGCCTTGACAGGAACTGTGAGATTGTGTGGGCCAAGGTCAAGCTTAGGGGTAAAAGGGACTTACTGATTGGCAGTTACTACCGGCCCCATGTAGGACTTGAGGACAGTATGAAAGAAATGGCAGAGTCAGCAAGACTAGCATGCCAATCCAGTAACGCCATTCACGGTCGTCCTCGGAGGCGACTTCAACCTGCCTGACTGGGACTGGAAGGAGAGAACATTGAAGCAAGGTGCTTCTTACCCCAATATCCATCGACAGTCCATGGATATTAGCCTGGAATCCATACCCTCGGTGGCTCCTCGATATCTCTACGGCACTGTGAGTGACCCTCACCCGCCCAGACAGCTTAGCCCGCTCGGGGTGTTGTTTACGGCCTTGGATTAATTAGCTCGCCACCTAGGGTGGCGGCAAAGTAGGATGGCAGCGGAAGTAGGGTATAGCGGAAGTAGGATGGCAGCCAGAGGTAGAAAGGCCATCAGAAACTGACTGGCCCGGTAAAACACCACTAAGCCGACCCTAGAGACTGGGACCAGGCTAATGGATATCATCAGTGACTTGGGAATGGAACAGATTGTAGAAAAGCCCACAAGGGGAGTTAACACATTGGACATCATAGTGACAAACCACACTTATCTGTTTCCTCGTGTTGAGATTGTACCTGGCTTGTCCAACCATGACATCCCCTATGCTGAACTTCAAAGAACAAATGCCCGAGTTCATCAGAAAGAACGTCACGTCCCGTGTTTCAAAAAGGCTGACTGGGAAGGCCTACGGAAGGCAACACAAGAAATGACAAACTCAATCCTGTCTACCCATACAGATAAACCGGACGTTGAAGCTGTGTGGGCAGACCTGAAGACAGGTCTACAGGAAATAGTTCAGAAGTTCATCCCTCACAAGAAGATTTCTGCTAGGAGGAGTCCAACATGGATAAGCTACAAAACCCTGAAGCTCATAAGAAGGCGTGACAGAATCCACAATAAGTACAAGAAAACTGGAAGATCAGACCTGTTCCAAGCCTTTAAGGCACTTAAACGTCAAGTCCAACAGCAGTTGAGACGGCAGTATTGGGCACATGTTCAAGGCTTGATCACTGAGGACTGCTCAGATCAGCCTAAACCAACCAAAAAGTTTTGGTCTTCCATCAAGTCAAAGAGAAATGAAAACACAGGTATCTCACCACTTAAAGAAGCACAGACGACAAAGAGAGGGCCGAGATTCTAAATCGTCAATTCCAGTCGGCCTTCAGCACTGGAGAAGTCTTTACTGAAGAAGAATTCAAGCTCAGGACTCAGATGCCTCTGAGAAATCCGGAGCAACCCCTCCTAGAAAACATTACCATCTCATCGACTGGCGTCGAGAAGCTCCTCCGCAATCTAGACCCCAGAAAGGCTAGCGGACCATACCAGATCGGCCCCCGAGTCCTCAGAGAGGTAGCCGTAGCAATAGCCCCACTGTTTGCGTTCTTGTACCAATCTTCCCTCGACAATGGGGTTGTACCTGATGAGTGGAAGTGTGCCCATGTCTGCCCTGTCTTCAAATAAGGGAACGGTACAAAGTAGAAAACTATAGTCCCATTTCTCTTAAAAGCATCCCGTGTAAACTTCTAGAACACATCATTGTAAGTGAGATGATGGCCTACTGTGAGCAGCATCAGATCCCGTGCCCACAACAACATGGTTTCCGGGAAGGCCGATCATGCGAGACCCAGCTTCTGGGTCTGGTTGACGAGGTCTCTACGACACTTGAAAACGGCCACCAGGAAGACATGCTTGTCCTTGACTTCTCTAAGGCGTTTGAAAAAGTGAGTCACAGCCTACTTGTGCACAAACTGAGGTTCTATGGTATTGATGGCAAGGTTAATGTCTGGGTCCAGGAATTCCTATCAAACAGGAAGCAAGTAGTGATCGTCAATGGTACTAGGTCAGAATACGTCCCTGTGGAGTCAGGAATCCCACAAGGCTCTGTCCTGGGCCCCTCCTTGTTCCTTCTATACATTAATGACTTACCATCAGGACTGTCCTCAACAACAAGGATGTTCGCAGACGACACCTCATGTCACAAAGTCATCAAAGTGGAGCGTGACCAAGTTCACCTCCAGGAAGATCTCGACAAACTAGCTGACTGGGAGCAGCGATGGAAGATGACTTTCACCCCCAGAAGTGTTCAATAGTACACATCACCCGCGGAAGAAAAAAGCGGGAATGGGACTACCAACTGCACGGACATAAACTTCAGAAAGAATCCCAAATGAAGTACCTAGGTGTAACACTCACCAAAGACCTGAAGTGGGGCCCCCACATTGAGAGCATCTCCAACAGAGCCAACAGATCTCTTGGCTTCATCCGTCGAAATATCAGGATCAACAGCAAAGCCATTAAGGAAGCAGCCTACAATGCCTTAGTGAGATCGACCCTTGAGTACGCGAGTACGGTGTGGGACCCGTATACCGCCAAAGACATTTGTGCTGTAGAGAAAGTCCAGCGTAGGGCCGCCAGGCGGGTTTGCTGCCGCTACCGTCAGTCGTCAAGCGTAGGAGACATGTTGTAAGACCTCAAATGGGAATCACTACAAACAAGAAGGAAGAGAGCCAGACTCACAACCTTCTACAACTAAAGGTGCATCACGGCCTCGCCACCGTCAACTCACAGTACCTACCTTCGGTCAGCCGACAAAAACGCCAGACAAGACGTCTACATCCCTTGTCCTACGACATCCCCTTCTACAGAACGGAGTACTGACAGTTCTGATTTTTCCCACGGACAGTTGCTGAGTGGAACTCTTTGCCTGCAGAGATGGTGGCTGCCCCCTCCCTGGCGTCTTTCAGGGACAGGGTGACCCACCTCCACCAGACCCAGCTAGTCACCAGACACCTCCTCCCCTTCACAATCGGTACAGACAACAGAAAACCATTCCCAGCACAAGCACTACCCGTCAAGCGCAGCAGATTCATCAATAAGTTGATGTTGGCTGCCTAACCCCAGAGAAGAAGAAGAAGAATCATGCAAATTTCAGAATGTAAACAACTAGAATCTTGCTCCGCAATCCGAGAGTCCGTGCAATTTTGCATTACGCAGCGAACAGTTCTTTGAAACCAACTCAGGTTTTGCAAAGTTTCACAAATTTCTGCTTAACTTACCGGACATTTTTTATGTGTATTTCGTGACGTGTACTGTAACACACACACATACCATCATTAAAAATGTGGCTAAAGAAAGGATACACAACCATTTGTATGGATATGAGCCTTTGCGTACTATTGGTGTAAGTGAAAACAAGTTATTGCTATATGTATAGCAAAATCTACGCCTCCATTAACAAAACGTTTCTGGTGGTGTTTTTCGCTACAAGTGTATTGCTCTATATCCCTCTGTGTGTGTGTGTGTGTGTGTGTATATATATATATATATATATATATATATATATATATATATATATATATATATATATAGCGAAAAACACCACCAGAAAAGTTTTGTTAATGAAGGCGTAGATTTTGAACCTTCTCAATTTCACATTACTTAAGTAGGACACAGCATTAATAACACAAGGACGGGGGGCAGTGAAGTTGTGCCTGTCTGCACCTGGCAGATAAGTGCTCCTAATTGAATTGACTATTCCAACCAATCAGGTCGAGTTTAATAAATCTATAGACATGTTAAAAGGCGCTCTCTCATTGGTTGACCGAATCAGTTCACCTGGCCATATGGGAACAAAGATGTGACCATATATGGCAACACGATATATGGTCATATGAGGAAAATAGCCAATCATCTCCCCTAAATACCCCCAAAATCGTATTTTGAAGTGATGTATGCCAAAAGAATGTCGGACAACTCGGCACCAAGACAACTCGGCACCAGGACAACTCGGCACCAGGACAACTCGGCAACATTACAACTCGGCACCAGGACAACTCGGCACCAGGCAGGACAACTCGGCACCAGGCAGGACAACTCGGCACCAGGACAACTCGGCACCTTAATCTTTTTTACACATTATGTGACTGTATCAATGTCGAACAATTTGACATATTATGTAATTATATACACCGGCACCTTTAGAATTATTAGTTTTAGTTTTTTTCTTCATTTTAGACCAAAAAGTGTATATCTATGTCTTCTGTGCCCTGGAAATACAGCAAATGGCTTCAAATTTGGCACAAGGATGCCAAGGACATATACCCACAGAAATCTGTGAACACTTTTGGCATACATTGCTGATTGGTTCAAAATGTTAAATTCATTTACGCTTATGGTACACACCACTTCAGAATCATTCAATTTGAGAATTTGATTTGGCCCTAAAATTAAGTTTGAAGTATGGTAGGACAAAGAAAAGAAGCGCGAAAAAAACCAACAATATAACGTTATTTCAAATATATGTATTTGTGCATTTACATAGATTTTCGATTAATCGTTACTTTGCATAGTATACCTACACAAAATGTATACAAAAGATTAAGGTGCCGAGTTGTCCTGGTGCCGAGTTGTCCTGCCTGGTGCCGAGTTGGCCTGGTGCCGAGTTGTCCTGGTGACGAGTTGTCCTGGTGCCGACTTGTCCTGCCTGGTGCTGAGTTGTCCTGGTGACGAGTTGTCCTGGTGCCGACTTGTCTTGGTGCCGAGTTGTCTTGGTGCCGAGTTGTCCTGATACCATGCCAAAAGTATGAATGGAGTTCTTTGAATATTTGGTCAATGTACCCCCATAGCAAATTTCAGGTCATTTGGATGTAATTCCATAGCACAGGAGGCCCTAATGTACGTTTTTGGTCTGAAACTGGCCCAAAATCCTCAATAAACCCATTTTAAAGGCATCTAACCTAGGGGTTTGTGCTAACTCTACCTGTATACCATATTTCATACCATTTGGCCCATGGACATCCGAGATGAATCGCTTTGAAGATTTGACAGGAGGAGATGAAGGAGGAGAAAGAAACATGACCAAAAACAACATGCATCACCCATACCTGTAGTATGGGCGATACATAATGACGAACAATATAACATAAGGGCATATGTATATGTCGCAGCAGACATTGTAATCCAGTAGAAGAATCTGGAATTCTACTAGTACAGATTGGAATTCCAGTCTCTACTATAGGGGAGTGTTCAGCTTTTCACTATAATAACCGCATTTACATGTAGGTTGATCAATACAATATACAACAGTGTTGAAATGATGTTCGTCCATCGTTGTCGATGAAGACCTCGACTTCATTTCAATCATCCTTGTGGGTGCGGGAGTGACTGATCAGGCCAATTCTTGCTCGGAAACACCGGCCGCAGGTGCTGCTGTAGGTTGGGTTGTGGCTGTGCAGGGTTTTCTTCCCTCGCCTTCCGCGCCTCCTGCTTGCTGGCAGCCAGGGTCTCAGCGAGACGGTCACCCTGATGAACAACTCCGCGCCACTGCAGTCGGTCGGATGCGGTGTTTTCCCAGCTTTCCACTGGAATACTGAGCTCTTCAGCGTTGCCTTTAAGTTGTCCTTGTATCGGAGTTTGGGACGTCCAGAAGGTCTTTTACCCTCTGCAAGTTCCCCGTACAGTAGGATTTTGGGTATGCGTTTGTCATGCATACGTCCCTCCCCATCTAGCTCGGGCCTTCTCCAAGAGGGTGTGTACGCTGAGCATGTTCGCACGGGTAAGTACCTCTGTGTCAGGGATGTGATCCTGCCAACGGATTGTCATCAGTCTGCGTAGACAAGTTGTATGGAAGTGGTGCAGCTGTCGGGCTTAGTGCTGAGACTGATGCCCCTCCGCTCCCAGACAGTACACCGGAGTCTCCCAAAGGCACTGCTAGCCTTAGCAATTCGGCAGTTCACTTCCTCGTCTATGTTTGAGTGTCGTGACATAGTGCTGCCCAGATAAGCGAACTTGTCTACTGGTTTTAGGACTTGGCCATGAACTGTAATGCTGGGCTGCTTGTGTGTCTTACCAGGACGTGGTTGGAACATGACTTCAGTCTTCTCAGTGCTGATTATGAGGCCGAAGTTGTCGCAGGACCCAGAGAACCTGTCCGTTGAAGACTGCATTTCCTGCTCACTCGCAGCGTTGAGGGCGCAGTCATCTGCAAAGAGGAAGTCTCTGATGACTGTCCGCTTCACCTTTGTTAAGGCAAGCAGTCGACGTTGGTTGAGGAGCTTCCCATCAGTCCTGTACTTGGTGCCTATTCCTTCCTCACTGTCCTGGAAGGCGTCGGTGAGCATGGCTGTGAAGATGATGCTGAAGAGGACACACCCTTCTTTAACTCCGTTAGTTACTGGGAAGGCTGCGGATGTTTCTCCGTCGTCCTGGACATGGGCTGTCATGCCCTCATGGAACTGACGTATCATGGAGATGAAGTGTTCTGGACACCCGAACTTGGCCATAATCCTCCATAGGCCGTCTCTACTCACCGTATCGAATGCCTTCGTGAGGTCGATAAAGGTGACATAGAGGTCCCTGTGTTGTTCTTAACATTTTCTTGTAATTGTCTTGCTGCGAAGACCATGTCAGCCGCACCTCTTCCGGCTCGGAAGCCACACTGGCTCTCAGGGAGATGTCCTTGTTCAAGATGCCTGATGAGTCGATTAAGAAGAATTCTTGCTAGAATCTTACCAGCTATAGACAGGAGTGAGATGCCTCTGTGACTGTCACATGACTGGCGGTTCCCTTTCCTATAGGTGAATGATGGATGCGTCCTTGAAGTCTTGGGGGATGGCACCTTTCTGCCACATGGACTGGAAGATGTCCGTGAGCTTTTGAGTGAGTGCACGTCCATTTCTAGTCCCGTCCTTATGCTACGGAGGCGAGCAGAGCTGTCCTGAAGAGGGCTGCTCGGTCACCTGGGCTGCTGCCGGGTTCCACTTCTGCCTCAGGTCAGTGGGAAGACGACCAATAGCCCAAGTCGCCTGTGTGCAGGCTTGCAGCTGTGTGCAGGCTTGAGTGTAATCCGCACTTGTTGCTTCGCCGCTCCCCCATCGCCACAGCACATTTGAAGTCGAGACTTGCGCTGCTGATGTTGATTTAGGTGAGGAATGGTCGCGCACTCAGTCAGCCTCACCCTCTCGTCCCGGCTCATCCGGATCCAGTGGCAAGACGAAGTCAGGACGACTGGGAATAAGCAGGGATGCAGCTATCTAACCCATAGTTGGGACTTGCCCCTCACGTGGTTTTGCCCGCCTGCTGAAGCGGTGTACCGGGGTGTGGCGCTGGGAGCCAGCACGTGAGATTTAGGGGATAGGTGAGGTACAGTGGTGCCTGTCCACCGTGCTGATGGCCGGTCGGGTGCAGCAGACAGGCAGCCAAAGGTGCAGACCAGGGTACGATGTGCAAGCCCAAGGTATAAAACCAAGGTTCCGTGTGCAAGCCCGAGGTACAGACCCATACCTAGAGCCACCTACACCTCAAGTGTTGAAATAGATGGTGGTTTAACTGACTGAAGGTTAGACGGAGCCTTGTGTGATGAATAGCGGAGTGTCTTTGGCCATGAGAGAAATGGGAGTGTTTTGTCAGGCTATTGAATAGTGAGTACAATTCCTTTTTAAAAATGTTGATTGTGGGAGAGGCTTGGGCATTAGAGGGCAGTCCATTCCACAAGTAAAAAGTTAAGGGTAAGAACAATTTTCTTCACTTTTCAGTTTTATAAACAATGGATGTGAAGTTATGGTTGCCTCGAAGGTTGTATATATGGGACAAAATCACAAATACGTGGTGGAATCAGGTCTTGTACATACTGTGGTGCAATACCATTAATTATTTTCCAAAATTGGATCAACGTATGCTTTTGCCTTCTGCCAGCTGAAGTATTCCATCCAACCTCAGCTAAAACACACTCGTGTTTATTGCCTCTCATGATCATGGCTCCAGTACAGACCCGTGCCGCAGACATGTGGACAGACTCAAGTAGATCAGAGTCATTGCCGAGCAGGCTGCACCGTACAAAATATCAGCCTATTCAATTGATGGATGAATCATAGTGATTTACAACGTTTCCAATGTTCCCCGGGGACAAGATATGATATTCTCTTAAGGAGGTTGATACGTTTCATTGCCTTCGTAGTCAATACAGACACATGATATGACCAGGACAAGTCACGTTTCAGGTGTAATCCCAAGTGCTTGTGAGAGTCAACTTCTTCCAGCTAAACTCCTTTGAATACTAATGGTGGGTGATGGGCTTTAATCTTTTTCATGGAAAATGTCATTAGTTCAGTTTTAAGGGTGTTAAAAGTTACCAAACCACTGATCTGACCAGTCACCCACCTCTCTCAGATCGGGGTTCAATCTAGTTGCTGAGACAACTCAAGGGTATCCAAAACTATTTCCGTAAGTGACGTATCGTCAGCAAAAAGATTGGCACCAATTTGCAGATTGTCCACCAGATCATTGATAAAAATCTGAAAAAAAGTGGGCCCAGAAGTACTCTGCCAACAGAAAGGCCCTAATTTGCATGATCGATCCGAAAATTCTACACTAGCCTTCTTTGTTAAGACAACACTGCCATACAACGTTCTTCAACAATGCCGTTCTTCAACAATGCTGGGCAACATCTAAATCTGAACCTTTTTAAAGTTATCTTTGGTGACTTGAACTGTCGATGTCCCTGTCGATCTTCCAACTTAATTATCCTACTAGGCAAACAATTTATTTTCAAAAACCGTCAATATTCTCTTAATCTACAAGACTTCATCTCATATGTATCATACTTTCATAGATTAGAATACATTATAGCAAAAAGGATGGATAAAATAGACAAACATATCGGTAAATGGGGAAAAATCGCATTTATGTTAAAAACATAGTGGACAACACAAGACAGCTTCTGTTTCATACTATTTCCTTATGTTCAAATGTGTAACCGCTATACGTTATTCTCTTTGTTTTCTGGATTTATTTTTCGGTTTTGTTGTGTTCCAACATGTCCTTCCAGTACCATTTTGTCTGTATGTTTATCTTATGTTTGCGAAAATTAATAAAAAGAATGATTTCTCAAAGAAACACTGCCATATATAAGATGCCATATATAAGACAACTTCTGGCATTTTCGCGGAGAAGATGATCGACCGATATAGTGTATGCAAAGGATGACCTTATTTGCATGATAGATGACAAACACACAAATTACAACAGTTGAAAAGATTTGGCCAGGGTATGAGGTCGGAGAACTCTAATTCAGTCGATTTTTTTGTCGAATTCTACTATATGAATCGTTGATTACCTTTAAGGCAAGTGCAGCCGTTAAAGTATGGTAACGTTGAATCTCATAATTGTCATACTCTATGTACAGTACTACATACGTCCTCGCAGGGAAGTTAACAATTGTGCTCCTCATGCAGATGTCGTATAACGATGAGCTGTGACCCTCCATACGTCCTCATGAAAGTATTTGTGATTTCCGCAGGGGACATATCCCGGACGCACAGGTGTAGTGACGTTTGACGAGAATGGAGTGAGGAGTACCGTCACTATCTGGGTGCTAGAACCCGTGGAGGGAATAATGGCGGAGGTTTGAAGAAATTTTATTCTGGCACCTCGCTACTATTTGTTACTCTCTTTTCTATCCTTACTCGAAGAACTCGTTACTATCGTGTAAAAATGTGTTAACATATTTTTTGTTTTCAGGTTGGTACATGGACTAAAGGAGTTGGTTTTCATCGCCATGCGTCAGCCCCCATACAGAGCCTCTCTTTTGTGTTCCCACGGCGACTCCTCCGCGTTGCGGTGTTCTTGGTGAGAAATGGCGGCTTTGTAGGTTTAACAGTGTCAGGATTACAAACTAGTGCAGATAGGCATAAGACTAATCTTCGTATCAATGTTGATACTTATTGTTTTCTTCCAATCAGTGTGTATCTTACATACAATCGATGTTCTTTAATTCACTAGTGTCAGGGAAACGGCGTTGCTTGTCAGGATCAATGGCGTACGACTTACAAATTGACAAAGCCAGACTTTAATTCTTTGGTAGTTTAATAAGTCCTTCTCCTAGATGGTATTCTTCCCGATTGACTAACTTTGTGCTATCTTTAGACCTAACGGGCCTTTCTAAGTTATTTCAAGTGACTCTGTCACACATGCTCCCGTTTTCTTTGATTGAATCTCCTACTTCAATCACCAACTTTACATAACTTGGCAGCGAGAATACGTCCTAGATCATCGAGAATTATCACTACCCTAGAGTAGAGGCATTAAGATGGCGAGTTAGACATCTCTCTGACTTGTAACAGTCTCTAGACTAAGATTTCTAAGAGGATACGCACGCAGCTAGTGACTATAGTCCTATCATCTTTCAAGATGCTCAAGAGTATAAAGAGAATATGCGATACATGTATTGTATGTGCATATAAAAGAACCCAAAAGTAAAACAAACTATTCATGCCGGTCCATTTGAATGTCCAAACTTTGATCGTTGTTAATCCATCGCCTTAAGCCCGCGACAGCGCGTTCGCATTGGGGTTGGCAGTTCCCGCCCGGTGGGTCACCACTAAACTGTAGGGCTGCAGGCTAAAACCCCAACGCGTCAGACGCTTGTTCTCGTCCTTCATCTGGTCAAGCCACTTCGAGGGATGATGGTACCAAATGACGTGACGAACGCCGTCTTCTCCTTTGATTATTCGGTTAGTGGGACTTGCCAATAGCCTCTTGCCAGGTCAATCTTCGTTATGTACTTAGCCTTCCCCGACTTATCCAGCATCTCGACAATGCGTGGGATCGGGTAGGCGTCGAATCGTGAGACGGCATTTACTCTGCGGAAATCCACGCAGAACCTAATGCTCCCATCTTTCTTAGGAACCAGTACCACTGGGGATGCCCACTCGCTGCTTGAGGGTTCGATAACCCCTATCTCCTACCTTGTCACGATGCGGCTGTGGGACTCGGTTTGGCGTCGCCCGTGTCAATATGATGTTGCGCCAGGTTGGTGAGCCCGGGTCTGTCTTGCATCACATCAGAGAACTCTCGCAGCAGCTCCTCTAGCTGTCGGCGTTGCTCTGGGTCCAGGCCCTCGTCGATGATTTGCCTCCTGCCACGCAGAAGGGTTGTCCTCCGTCTTTGCTAGGAGATGTGATACTTCCTGGCCGTCTTCAAACTCGATTGCGCCAGCTTCGTCCTAAAACGTAGCAAGGCAGGGCCGATTCGGTTGGTACCATCTCTTCAGAAGGTTCACATGCAGAATCACGTGGTTCTTTCGCTTTTGTGGGGTCTCCAGCTCATAATCGACGCTGCCCACGCGACGGACAACAGTATAAGGCCCCTGCCACTCGGCCTCCTACTTGACTTTGCTCGAGGGTAGGAGAACTAGGACTTGGTCTCCGGGGCTGAACTCGCGGGCGCGGGACCTCTTGTCATACCAGAGCTTCTGTTTTGCCTGTGCTGCCGTTAGCCGCTCCCCCACTATCTCTGTCATTGATGACAGCCTTCGTTCCCCTCATCTTCATGATATACGAGATCACATTCTCGCTACTCTTGTGACTCACCTCCCAACTCTCTCGGAGAACTTGTAGGGCCCCCTCACATTCCGCCCATATAGTAGCTCAAATGGCGAGAAGCCAGTAGATTACTGGGGCACCTCCCTCTATGCAAACAACAGGTATGGCAAAAGTTTGTCCCAGTCCTTTGGGTCCTCTTTCGCAACCAGCGTACTCTTCAATGTCCCGTTGAAGCGCTCGACTGATTCATCGGTCTGTGGGTGTTAGGGACTTGTCCTGATTCCGCGGATCTTCAGAAAGCTGTACATCTACTTCAGCAGCTGTGACATAAAGACGGTCCCCTGATCCGTTAAAATCTCCTCCGGTATGCCTACTCTTGCGAACTTCTTGATTAGCTCTTCCGCAACGTGTTTAGCGTCAACACTCCTCATTGGGATTGCTTCTGGGTACCTGGTTGCATAGTCGCACACTACCAGTACGTACTTGTTACCTGTCTTACTCCTCTCCAGTGGTTCCACCACGTCCATTGCGATCCGGCGGAAGGGCTCCTCTATGATGGGAAGGGGAATCAGAGGGATCCTATTAATGGCGAGGCCTTTTGCCGCCTTCTGGCACTCTTCGCGAGATTGACAGTGGGCTTTCACGTCCTTGTGAAGGCCTGGCCAGAAGAAGTGTTGTAATATCCGATCGTATGCCGTTGCTTCATAGACTCTCTGGCCTTCCCGTTATTATCTCCATGAAAAATGGAGATATAGTTTTGGGTGTGTCTGTATGTCTGTTTGTCTGCCTGTTTGTCTGTTTGTGTTTCCGGACTACTGTAGTCAGCATAACTCAAGAACCTCTTGATGGATTACGATGATATTTGGTATGTGGGCAGGTGTTGTGAAGCCGAAATTCAAGGTCGATTTTAGGCCCCCTGGTATGTGACCTTGGTACTACAGCAGAAATTCCATTTTTGTATCTCTTGACCTGGACGTGCTATGGTCTTGATTTTTTGGTGGCAGATAGCTTGTGGTGTACTGAAGAAGTGATGTGGGTTTGGGCCCCATAGTTTTCAATTCTTTTCTGAAACCTGATACCATTTCCCTATTAGTACTACTAGTATTACCTGAGGCAGAGATTTTTTTATGAATGGACATTTTTATTATCTCCATGAAAAATGGAGATATAGTTTTGGGTGTGTCTGTGTGTGTGTTTGTCTGTCTGTTTGTCTGTGTTTCCACACTACTGTAGTCAGCATAACTCAGGAACCTCTTGATGGATTACGATAATATTTGGTATGTGGGCAGGTGTTGTGAAGCCAAAGTTTAAGGTCGATTTAGGGCCCCCTGGTATGTGACCTTGGTACTGCAGCAGAACTTCCACTTTTGTATCTCTTGACCTGGACGCGCTATGGTCTTGATTTTTCAATTTGGGTGGCTGATAGCTTGTGATGTAATAAAGAAGTAATGTAGGTTTGGGTCCCCTAGCAGCTTGCTCTGGAACTGCAGGGGCGTTATTGTGAAAATCTTCCAAGGAGAATAACGGAACAAAGGAACGACAGATTTCTATGATATTTAGTATGCAGGTAGCTTAGACGTAAATAATGATGTGCAAATTATGCTAATTGGGACTTGATTTGCATAACTAATAAGGAAAATCTCTATTTGCAGTGTTTTCCATTATAAGACTCAAATGCATGTAACATGTAGTTTATGGCAAGTATGACATCAACAGATACCAATTATGCAAATAAATGCCTAATTTGCATGATTAATACAAAAGCACCATAATTCATCTAAGTGGAAAATAATAGGACTGTCAATATTGCAACATGTATAAGTTAGATAGAGGTGTTTATGATCAAGCATATATTATGTAAATGTGGAAGTCATTTGCATAAACAGGATAGTTCATGGAGATATGAGGTCTACGAACTCTTGTTGTAGAAGAGGTCGTCCGAGAAGAGACGCCAGTCCCATGTGGGATCATCTTGTGAGGCGTCGAGTGACCCAGATAGCTGTCTTCCCGTGCATACAGTTTATTTACCTCAAACGGCCCATCTGGTATCCAGCAGCCCTGGAATGTTGGTGCACTCTCCCAGCATATAATAATCAATGCCAGATGTGTACGTCTCTTCACTTCACATCACCCAACTGTTACAGTTCTGTCTTTTCTTGATATGAGCTCCAGACGTTCCGGCTATGGCATAAGAGAAGAACTCGTCAATCCTCACTATTGTGTCCCCACAATAACTGTCCTACTCACTGTTGAATAACTCTTCCTCCTGGCCTCTCTGTTGCAGACCAGTGTCGGCACACCGTCGCTCGGCTTCTCCTTGCCGTGGGTCTTCACCTACCGGTGTTGAATGCGCTCGGTGAAATATCTCGCTTCTGTACATCACGTGTCAGTGAAACGCCGTTGCTTGTCAGGATCAATGGCGTACGACTCAGAAACTTGTCAGGACCAATGCAGCAGAAAACCGCTTTTCGACGACATGATTACATTTTCTGTCCTACTTTTCTTGGCGGAATTGTAGCCCCTCGGGCTGGGGGTGTCGGCTTTCATACGAAATCATAAAAAAACTCCGGTCCGATACCTTAAAAGGACGGCAACGGCTCCGTTGATGACGTTATAGATGACGTTATTTCGATGCATTCTAAAGATTTCATCAAAAACTGAAAACCCATAGTTTGCCTTTTTTCACTTTCAAGTCGATATATCCATGGACAGGTGCTTGGTGCCCCCCTCCCCCATTTGCTGGCTACGCCATTTGATGGAAGCCCACCTCTTAACTTTACCTTCAGTAAAATTTTCGCGATGCTCCCCCTTTATGATGACTTAAATGGGTGAATTAAGCTAAAATCTAAGTGCTTTAAGCCTTCTTAAGGCGAAACTTGGTTTTCTGACTTTTGTTAATCGCTCCTTAACGTCGCGATCTTTTCTTCCTTTGATGGTGTGAAGAGATAGCCTACTAGGCGCGCTACCCATCTCTGCCGCAATCATCTAAACTGTCCGCTTCTAGCTCTGATAATATGCTCCAGGTTGTGCTTTGCACTGTGTCAGAATGCATTCTTTTACACATTTGGGGAGCATTGTGCTACTTAAGGGGACTTTACGGCGAAGTAGTGAAGAGTTTGATGTCAGACACGTTTGATTCGGAATGT
Organism: Branchiostoma lanceolatum; assembly: GCF_035083965.1. Lineage (NCBI taxonomy): Eukaryota > Metazoa > Chordata > Leptocardii > Amphioxiformes > Branchiostomatidae > Branchiostoma > Branchiostoma lanceolatum. Next base: position 15,341,552 of record NC_089739.1, read on the forward strand.
GCTACCTGTGGTCTACCAATCTATACCAAAATTTGACATATTCTTCGTTTCAGTTAAAAGCTGCGAACTTAAAACGTGACCCCCTACTGTTTTCCTTGGGAACCAGACGCCAGCTTTTAAAGAGGTTTTTCTGCCAATATGCAGCACCAAAACGACGGAAAGTCCGCGTAATTTCCAAGCCAAGGGCCTGAGCAGGCTGTCCATCCCGTTCTACCTGTTTTGTGAAAAGCGATGCCCTGAAAATTGATGTTTTTATCAATTTCCCTACTGTAACGTTGTTGGAAAAGGAGGTCAGGAAGACCCACAGCAACCTTTATAGACACTCTCAAGAAAGACACCGGACTTGGAGTGGATAGTATGCTTCAGGCGATGAAGGACCGAAACACTTGAGCTGCCATCTCGACTCGTGACTGGAAGGTCTCGACATAAGCAAGTAAGCAACGTTGTTTAGGCCTGTACATTGGCAGGATAGCCTCAAAACACAGTGTTTTCCCATGGCTTTTCCCATGCACGTCTGTAGCCGCCATGCATCAGGCACTGATGCCTGCGAATGATTGATTGATTGATTTAAACCTCTGCTGTGGGAAAAGTAAGAGTCGCAGATAAGCCAAAGTTGAACATAAGGTAAAACCTTTCTGAAAGATGGAATCATATTTTAAGTAATAATGTGCAAATTAAGGTTCCGCGTCGGAGTTCAAATCTGACCAGGGTTGGGGTCATGACACGGTAATCCGCCAGAAGTGCATGGTCGTCACCCTGATCTCTGCCCTCTATTGCTTGGTGTTGGTTTTAGCTGTGCATAGGTTTTTTGTATCTCCTGAAAAGCCCGTGAGGTGTAGTATTTTTGGGCGTCGTGAAGTTGGTTCGCTATCGAAGTCTCTTTTGTATTAGTCTGGGCAACGGTGATGCGTTTTTTTTCGCCTGATGACCCAACTACCAGCGTTTTTAGTGCATTTTCACCGAATTTGCGTCATCTGAGATTGCGAAAAAGTTATCACATGACTTTTTTATTCTTCAGAAACACCATTGATTAAGCTTTCTCAGCATATATGCCGTGACCTCAGGAAAACTTATTTTTTCCAAGCAGGTTCGATCAAAAAAATGTAAAAAAATGATAATTTTCGGGTCCAAAACGTACATTTTGCTATGGTTTACCCAAAATAAAGGGACAACGGACGATGCCGATGAATAAATCGGAAAGCAGCAGAAAACCGCTTTTCGACGATATGATTACATTTTCTCTCCTACTTTTCTTGACTGCATTGTAGCCCGTCGGCCTAAGGGTGTCGGCCTACATACGAAATCTTTAAAAAAAATCCGGTCCGATACCTTACATCAAAATGCCGCAAGAATGAAATTCCCATCATTCGCCACTACGGAATCATAGTCTTTTTTGATCAATTATGCACTTTAGGTTTATCGATATTCTCAGATACAGGCAGTTTGTTTGTTTGTTTGTATTGCATACCCGGTAAACCGCATCAAGACGTAACACACCAGGTTTGTAGGAGTGTAGCTGCATATCCGGACAGATTTATATGATCCACACACACCGGGAAGGACCCCTACTCTTATCGATAAGCGTGTTGGGTTCTTTAACGTGCTTGAGGTGTGGCTCTCCTCAAAGACGGGACCTCCATTTAACGTCCTATCCGAGGGACGTCCCTAACCGAAGCTACTCATTCTCACCTGAGTAAAGTGGGGAAAGTGCCTTTCCCAATGGTACAACGTCAACGGGACAAATCAGGGGACCCCGGATTCGAACCCGGTATCTCTGGGTTCAGGGACCAAACACCCTGCCACTTCGCCACCGCGACGCCACTGAAGCTCAAGGTCAATTTGTGGGTTAAAGCAATAGAAGTTACTAAGAGTGAAAATTGATGAATAATTATTCACATACATGCTACGAACATTATTTTCAAGATTGGGCTTAGATCGGGCTTTCCTAAGAGCACTCCATTTTCCTGAAGGCCTTTTTTTTCGAATCTACTATGGGTTTCAATGGGATGATTGACAGATCACATAATTTTTGACCCAAAGTAAGAGGAAAATAAAATCAGTAAGGTTATAAGTTGACCAAAAAAGTTGCAAAAACACATTACAAACGAAATTTTAAGCTCAATCCAAGGAGCACCCCAGTAGACTTTTGTCCAATGGTTGTACGCGTAGTAATATGTTACACCTGACTGTTATCTATCTGGAGGGTACTCGGGGATTATCAGAATATTGATGCTGTATACTGCCACTGCTGCTTAGTGCAAGTTTAAAGTCAAGTTGCTGATACCATTACGTTTTTGGATTCAAGAAATGTTATGGGCAGAACCAGGGCACTCTCCTCTGAAGTTGAGTATCCCTTTAAGAACACTAAAACGGCAACCATGTTTTTCAACAGATCTTACAGGAAGTCATACCGGCCACCCCGTGGTACAGCCTTATAAGCAACCAATGGCGATGGTGTTGCTTTGTTGCTTTTCAGAAGTATCCCTGGGTGGTATTGAAGAAGGATTACCTGAAATACGTTGGAGTTCATCAGTTCGAAGGCCTTGCCGTGGATATATTGAAGATGGCTGCATTGAGAAGAAAGTTCACCGTTGACGTTTACCTGAATCAAACCTCCGGTACTGCTGCTCTAAAGCGAGAAGCATTCAAAAGCAGAGTAAGTTAAACTTGTTTCTTGCCTTCGACGGATTCCACCACTTCAATTCTAGTATGTTAATTACGTCGATTTATGTTGACTAACTATATTGGCTTTATCACGGCAAAACGATTTGTTGACATGTCCAAAACATAATTAATTGCATCAATCTATCTATAAGACGTACCGACTGCATGGAATGAGTAGAGTCTGTCTCATACTTTCTCTCACTAACATCAGAAGGGTGTATATTTTGCACAAACGTCTATCTTCATTGAGGTAGCAGAACACAGTATTTCGCCTATAGGGATTTACATTGTTTAGGACCCAACGTGAGAAGGTTTCGACGCCTCAAAATATATGGCAGGGTGCACAAGGAAATTACAAGAATCGAATATGTACTTCAGGGTACAATCTACAACATATGTGAAAATGTACCGTCCGATCTCACTCCTCAGCAACATAAGCAAAGTCATGGAGGCAGCGGTACAGGCCCAACTCCAGAAGTACCTACTGCAGAACCAGCTCATCTCATCAGACAGGCAGTTCGGATTCAGACCCCATCACAGCATAGCTGACATTCTCCCCATCCTTTCCCAGCATTGGTCCAATGCACTGGACAGAGGGTATGAAGTCCGCCTCATAGCCCTGGACATCAAGGGTGCCTTTGATAAAGTGTGGCACAATGGGCTGTGCTCAAAACTCAATTCAAGAGCAAGGGTATCGCTGGCAAGTTGCTGACCTGGATCTCCTCAATCGTTCCATGAAAGTAGTCCTATCCAGCCAGTCATCAACTACCACACCTATCAATGCTTCTGTTCCTCAAGGCTCCATCCTGGGACCACTGCTGTTCTCAGTTTACATTGATGGTCTTGGAGATGAATGTGAGAACCCCCTATACCTGTATGCAGATGACTCTACTCTGTACTGTGTAATCAGAACAACAAACGACAGTAGCACAACTACTGCCAGCTTGAACAGAGACCTAGAAAGAATGAGATGTTGGGCAGACAAATGGAAAGTGGCCTTTGAACACACAACTTTAAAGCCATGACCATCTCTCGCGAGAGGTGCCCAACTAAGACAGACCTCTTCTTTGGCAACACAAAACTGGCTGAAAAAGACGAGCTGGAAATACTAGGGGTAACAATTGACAGTAAGCTCACATGGACCAAATACATCCCCAACATTACAGCTAGAGCGGGTCAGAGGCTTAGAGCTTTGAGGCGAGTTGCCCACAAGCTCAAGGAAGAGCGACATTGTTCAAGGCACAGGTGCACAGCATCATGGAATATACATCACTGTGCTGGATGAGTGCCCCTAGCACCTCACTAAGGCTCCTGGACTCCATCCAGGGAAAAGCATACTGCATCATCGGTGTGAGCGAACAACAGGCCAGACTCGAACTTAGCATCCCGTAACTTCACCACAGACGTCAGGTGGCCGCTACAGCCTTACTCTACAAGATACACGCCAACCAGTGCCCACCAGACCTGAAGAAGTTGCTACCTCTCCCGGACAGTGTGGTCCAACACATTAGCGCACGGCGCCTTCAATCCTTTTAAGACTCGTGCCTTTCACTACCTCAAGTCAAAACACTTGACAGCTGTGAACTACTGATTGGTCACTGAATTGGATCGCTATAGTGATTTTCTATCATAGCATTCATGATAGTGCGCCAAAAATAATTACTCAAGCAACTGGATAAGATTTTCAAAATCTTATCCAGTTGCTTGAGTAATTATTTTTGGCGTATCTTATTACCTGGATGTCTAACCTTCATCAACATTCATGATAGTGACTATTGTTCACAACAGTACGTTAAAGAATAAAAAAGAGCTAAAGTTTGCCTGCTCGTTCTCTTTTAAAAGCCACTTTGATTTGACCCCCGGCGGAGGTCATCATATACTTCAGCCGACGCACAGCAGTTGACGGTAGCCATACCCAGTTGCAAATTTACGCCGACCGAAACAAATATCCTAATCCCGCTCATAAATGTTGTCTCAAAGCTGAAGTGTTCCTCTACAATTCACTGCAGTTTCCACCTCGCTGACATGCACAGAAAAATCTCTACACTTTTGTCAAGTTTTGGGGCGCACTACTTCATACCCGAACTACTATTGACCACGGGGGTCGCGGAGAAATACTGTGTTATGTTACCTTGAATAATACTTAGGCCATGTTCATTTAATTATATAGATGACATCCGCGCGCGCATAAATTTTCGTCCATTTCCCAAAAAAAGTTCTCGGCCGTACTGTAAATCGGTAAATCGTAAAAGCAGCCGTAAAATGAGAAAATGCATGCTGTGAACTGTAAAAAAAATGTTTCGGAAAACGGTTCCTAATGTCGTAGAACGTCAAAATTGAATTGCAAAAAAACAACAAAATTCGTACAAATGATAAATACAATAATTTAGCAGTACACTAGTGAAATACTACTAATAGTAATATTCTCTTACTAGTGATTTAATGACTTAGACATGTGTTAGCTCATTAATGCATTAGATAGATATTTTCGCCCGTTTCTTTAACAAGCTTTTGGCCATACTGTAAATCGTAAAAAGCAGCTGAAAAATCAGAAAATACTTGCTGTGAATTGAAAAAAAATGTTTCGGAAAACGGTTCCTTATGTCGTAGGATGCCAAAGCCAATTCCAAAGTTAAAGAAGAAGTTTTGTAAAAACAAAAATGAAGAACCCATATTTTGAAAAACCCATATTTTGGCATACCATATTGTGTGTTTTGTTTTGCTTTGTCAACCTTCCTGACCTATCATGATGAAGGTAACTTTTTTTTGCCAAACGTTTTTGCCAAAATTGTTTGGTCTCCAGAGGATCAATGAATCGTTCGCGGGCATCAGTGACTGATGAATGGCGGCTACCGACATACATAGGGCTCGCCAGGCTGGTCTATTCTCAGAGTAGACCCTCCAGTCATTTCTGGTGACCCCCAGCCCTTCTATCGAAGATCTGGTCTTCCCATCTTCCTCTTGTGCGTTTGATCCCAAAGGATGTCATCTATATATTCCAAATCAACATTGCCTTATAATGGTCGAATGTAACCAAAAACAGCTGTATCGATAGTGCACAGTAATGTCATTATCTACGCGAATCTCAGGGTCCTGTTTCAACAGTAATGTAATTACGCCTTTGCACACTCACAGCAATTCCATCTGCTCCAGGAGACTTCCTGGGTTCAAATTTTTGGCTCAACCAAACTATTGCTACCTAGAAGTAAATGATCTTCAAATTTGCTACACTGTATGTGTTTTCCATCGAATGTTCAGGCAGACATATATCTAGCAGCCAAGCCTGTGCGGCCCAGTCTACTGCAGGACTTCGATGTCTCCCCTTCCTTGGCCGAGTTGGGTATGTGGCAAAGCCCAGTACAGCTAACTATACATTCCTGTTGTTCATTTAAGCACATAAAGAAGCCCAAAGCGACCATAAGCTATGATACACCACAGGCATAGTCTCGTGCCTCAGTCCCGATGTACACAGGCAAAATGAGGTACCGTACGACACCTGTCGTGCGACATCTACCATACGATTAGTCAAGTTTTGTTACATACTCCCCCCCCCCTTCCCCCGACACACACCGGTGGGAAGCGTTGTACGTATGTGGGCCACCCGCTGTGGTTCAGTTGTGAGGTCTTGTAACAGAACGGGAAAGACGCTACCCTCGATACGTATACAGCAGATGAACTTCCGCAAGTTTCTGACCGCAAACAGACATCATAGAATTTACCTCACGGTTGTGATTGCTGCTTGTTTAAACACAACCGTGACGCACATACGACTAAGTAGTAACGTTAGCGTTAACAGCTTAGGGATATATATTGCTGTATCCTCGCGCTGTTGTGGGCTTTATTCATGTTCAGTTATGTAATTTTTCTGGAATACCTGAAACACAGCATCGAAAACGAGCATGCGGGCAAACCAGGCCTTTGCCAAGAAGGTTATATTTTTGGTAGCGTTTATATGTGTGTGTGTGTGTGTGTGTGTATGTGTATGTGTATGTGTATATATATATATATATATATATGTATGTGTGTGTGTGTGTGTGTGTGTGTGTGTGTGTGTGTGTGTGTGTGTGTGTGTGTGTATGTATGTATGTAGAAGACCACCTTAACTCGAGAAGGCCTGACTGGATTGTATTGATATTTAGTGTGTGGGTAGGTCTAGCAACTTTCTAAGGTACTGCAGCGGAACTTGATATCTCGTGTTCTGGACATGCTATGATCGTGTTTTTTGAGTCGTAGATACCTCTTTGGAAGAAAGTCGTGTAGGTTTGGGCCACTTTAATATAGCGGCCTTTGGGAACTGCAGGGGCCAATGTTATTTCAGAGTTGGACAGACTTAACTCAAAAGGATGTTGACGGATCGTCAATATTTCTTGTGTATAGATAGCCTAAGTGATGATTTCGATAATAATATGCTAATCAAATCAAATCAATTTGCATAATCAATGGGGAAAGTTTACAAATCCACCGCATTTCATATTGGGGCTCTCAAATATGTGGCACATGTAACTGAGAAAGAGAGGAATATTGACAGATATCAATTATGGAAATAAGTTCTAATTTGCATAATCAATGAGGAAAGTTTGTAAGTCCTCTGCATTCCATGATAGGGTTCTCATAGAATGCAGCGCATTTAGAAACTTTCCTTAATCATGATAGGACATCAGTTATGGATGATTAACATATATATATATTAAGATCCACAAAACAATTGAGATCCACAAAACAATTAAGATCCACAACAATTAAGATTCCAAAACATTTAAGATCCACAAAACCCTTGAGGTATCCCCCTCCAAACTTTAGATGTAGTACCGTAGGAACCCCCCAGAAGACCCATCTTCGAACTTGACCTTCGTTTCCTCGACCCCCAACAACCTACTAAATTTTATCACGATCCATTTGATTTCTCTCGAGTTATGCCACCAAGAAACAAACAAACAAACCAACAAACACAAAAGGTCCACTGCAGCACCAAAGGAACCCCCCACAGGACCCATCTTGGAACTTGATCTTTGTCTTCCCAACATAAACTTACCTGCCAAAAATCACCAATATCCGTACATGGCATCAAGAGTTATATCGCCAACACCATCATTCCACAAATCCCGACCAAAAATATACCCTTCTGCCTACGGCGAAGGCAATTATATACAGCATAAGCAACTTAATTGCACCTTGGATTAATGCACATTCCATTCGACTGCACCGAAGTTAAAAATCCCGATTTAAACACCTTTATTGCAGTTATAACCACATGTACCACAGCCATGTGAATATATATATATATATATATATATATATATATATATATATATATATATATATATATATATATATATATATATATATATATATATATATATATATATATATATATATATATATATATATATATATATATATATATATATATATATATATATATATATATATATATATATATATATATATATATATATATATATATATATATATATATATATATATATATATATATATATATATATATATATATATATATATATATATACAGTCAAACCTGCCTAGGCGACCACCTTTTCAACGCGACCACCTGGCCATGGCGACCGCTTTTTCTCGGTCCCGAAAATTTTCTCCATAGGCACAAGCATTAAGCTGCCTGCCCAAGGCGACCACCTGTCCAACGCGACCGCGACCGCCACGAATTGGGACCGCACAGAGCACAGTCCTTGCCCATGGCGGCCGCCTAATTTTCAATCATGGCAAACATACAGAAAATAAAGGCACATGTGTGACAACAAAACTGAAACTTAAAATCCAAGAAGAAAAGAGTATGATCATAAAATGCCGAGAGAACCCCTATCATTGTACAGGAAAATAACGGAAATTAACTAGATAGAACAATATGCAGTTTCCCCCACTTCCCAATGTGTTTCTGAATCTTATTTTTGCGTTGGGCAATAATGAATTCTAATTTTTGAAAGTAGGAAACAAATGGAATAAAACCAGATAAATCCACATGTATTTTACGATATCTAAATACATGTATATAACATTTACCTAATAGAATAATAAGATTTGACAGAACAGGGCATCGGTCGCTTAGATCACCAAGGACAGTATTGAAAGCATTCATATGTAACTTTATCTTTGTCAAGTTAAAAAACCAACCCTCCACTTCAGCCTAGAAATTAGCTACAATTCTACAATTCGAAAATGAATGTATGGTTGTTTCCTCCTCTTCATGACACAGACTACATAGAGGGGAGTCTACCAGGCCCCAGGTGTATAGTGTTTTATTTACTGTTAAGAATTTAAAAAGCGTCTTAAACTGAAACATCCTTGTATAAGTATCAATTGTGAGCTTATAAGGTAAGCAGTAAACTTGTCTCCATGGGATAGGAGTGTTAAAAAGTTCCTCCCAAGACAGTTGTATTCTATACGACGGTTCACAAACCTTGTCATCGTTGATAAAAAAAAGGTACAAATGTTTATTGATGAGTTTTTTTCTAAGCCAAGTTGTGTCTCTACAAATGGGCATGCAAACTTGTAAGATATGAGATGCTTTCTTTAGTAATGCTTTCCAGTGAGCTGGTATAGCAGAAATTAACTGATTGTATTGTAATTTTGTACACATATCCCCAAATTTTAGAATGAAATTTTCATAAGAAAGAAATCTATTTTCTAAATCCAATATATCATTAAGAAATCGAACACCCCCAGTATCAAAAGCTGTGGAAAAGAATGGTTTTTGACCAATACATATATTCGAGTTCAAACAGAGAAGCTGTTGTTTGACCTCGTCCACACCCTCTGGGGGTCGGAGTTGGAAGCGCAACCAATATTGTATGACCTGTCTGAAAAAGGAAGTTATTGGCGGATTCTTACCCATAAAATTATCAAAATCACGGACAGAAAGTTGTACAAAGGGGAACAAGGAAGTCCGTAACCATGAACAAGACATAAATAAAAACTTGGAACAGAACCATTCTCTGTTTAACTGTAGCTTAGGAATCCAAGAGGCTTTTAGTGTGAGATCAACAGACCGCAAGTTTCTTAGCTTCAGTCCCCCCTGTTCATAAGCACTGTAAATAGACTTTCTACTAACTCGCTCCGGCCCACCTCCCCATAGAAATCGAAATATTTTCTTTTCATATTTGACAAAAAAATCAGGCGGTGGGGACGGAAGCGAGCTAAGTAAATATATAAATTGTGATACAATAAGTGTGTTTATTAAAGTAACTTTACCCATGAGTGTTAAAGTCTTTGTCTTCCAAGGAAATAAAAGTTTATCGATCTTAGTGAATTTCCTATCAAAGTTTATACTAATTATATCCGAAAATTGTACAGGAATATGAATTCCCAAAAGGTCGATGGGGCCGTCTGTCCATTGAATTGGCAAGGGACAAGGAAGATAGAAATGTGTACCCTTTAAAGAACCTATACGTTTTATTTTACATTTATCGAAATTTGGAATTAAACCAGATAATAAAGAGTAATCTTCTAAATCTTTAACTAATGAGTAGAGGGAACCGAGTTTCGGGGCCAGGGGGAAATTAGAATCATCGGCATATTGAGAGATTTTAGACTCTATACCATACGTAGTTAATCCTTCTATTCCAATATTATTTCTTATCTTATTAGCTAAAAGTTCTACTCCTAAAATAAACAAATAAGGTGAAAGAGGACAGCCTTGGCGAACTCCACGGGAGAGGATGAAGGGGTGGGAAATATGTCCATAATTGATTACCTTACTACTTATATCTTTATACAAAACTCTTATCCAATCAATCAATCCCGCACCAAAGCCAAAGTATTCGAGTGTTTTAAAAATAAAATCAAGTCTAATAGTGCCAAATGCTTTTTCAAAATCTGCAACAAAAATTAAACCAGGTAAATCATTACGTTCATAATATTCTATAATTTCTAAAATCCGACGTATATTGTCACAAATGCACCTCCCTTGTAAGAAACCAGTCTGATCATATGATATTAAATTAGGAATTATTTGTTTAATACGCAGGGCTATACATTTGGAAAGAATACGCGAATCACAGTTCAACAATGTCAAGGGGCGCCAGTTTTTAATGTGAGACGGGTCTTTATCCTGTCCCGTGGAGTCTTGCTTTAGTAAAAGAGTAATAAGACCGGATTTTTGGGTGTCGGTTAAATGCCCCGTTCGATAAGAAAAGTTAAAGGAGTCAAGCATGGGTTTCTTAAGATACTTAAAGAAAACTCTATAAAAATCAACAGGTAGGCCGTCTAATCCCGGTGCTTTTCCAGATGAAAATGACTCTATGGATTCTTTGAGTTCTTTCTCTGTAATTTCCCCTTCACAGCTGTCTCGTTGATCAATAGATACAGAGACATGGGGTGGGTCGGGAAAAAAATATTTAAACGTATCGCTCTCTAAAGACATCGGAGATTCTTTGAAAGAATAAAGGTCGGAAAAAAACTTAACTTGTTCGATTAAAATATCTTGAGGGTCGGTCATGACCAATCCCTCAGCCGTAACGAGTTTAGTTACATTCTTCCGCATGTTTCCTCTATTTATAAGATTCAAAAAGAGTTTTGTACATTTTCCCCGTGTTCCATCCACTTGGCCCTCCCCCTTCTGATCATGTTACTGGATTTAGTTTGGTATAGTAATTCTAATTGCTGTTTTTTATTTTGTAATATTTGAAAGGTGTCTGAGTTAAAATGTGTATCTAATACTTTTTGCAGTTTGTCGATCTCCCCAGAGAGAGAAAATACAGTATCTTTATTTTGTTTAGCTTTCCATGAAGAAAATTTAATAATATGTCCGCGAACCGCACATTTAAAAGCTTCCCACACAACGTGTGGACTAGCAGAATTAACATTGAAATGGAAAAAATCTGTTATGAATTCTGAGGTTTCCTTTATAAAAGTTTTATCGTATAACAAATCCTGGTTCAGCCTCCAATACCCACGTCCGCGAGGTATAGTAGAAGTGGTAACAGTGAGACCAATGAGCGAATGGTCCGACCTTAAACTATCCTCTACACAAGCGTTACCTATAGCAGAAGTTAAGGAAAAAGAAGTTAAAAAATAGTCAATTCTACTGGCCTGGTGCCTCCGTCTCCAAGTATAACGTGTTGTTCTGGGGTGATAATATCTATAAATATCATGTAAATCTAAATTAGCACATAAAGAATTAATTGCTGTACGACACTTAGGGTGATAAACTGCAGCGTGATGCCCAGCTCTGTCAATCTCCGGGTTCAATATAGTATTAAAATCACCAACAATAATAGTATTTAGATCTGACGCTATGTGATTGTGTATTGTTGTTTCAAGGTTATAGAAGAAGTCTGGGTCATCAGAGTTAGGGGCATAAATATTGGCCAAACAAAAACGAGTAGAATCTATAGTGATATCTAAAACCATCCACCGCCCTGAGTCATCGCTCAGGGTCTGGTGGATGGTATAGGAAATATTCTTCTTAAATAAGATTAAAACGCCTCTACTATTACTAAGTCCGTGGCTAAATAAAACCGGGGCCCCCCATTCTGATTGCCAAAGATCTTCTTGTTTTGCGGTACAGTGGGTTTCTTGTAAACAACATATATTATATGGTTTGTCCGTTAACCATGCAAATATTTCGTTTCGCTTTTTGCGGTCACCTAACCCGTTACAATTAAAACTACATATATTTACTTTTGATAATGTCATCAAAGCTGGAAAGTAGAAAAGATATACCGAAGAAATCAAACAGGGGAAGACGACCGCAAAAAGCAAAATAAACAGTAAAAAAGCAGTTTTTGTCAATACTGGAATGATAAGGGGTTCTCGTAAATGATGATAACATAATGTATATGAACTCAAACACATTCAACCTTAAACATATAAAGACGGGATACAGTGTGCCATGAATGAAAACAAAAAATACACAACAGAACATTCTTTTGTTAAGACCAAAAATTCCAGTAGTCCAACCAACTACGTACAACCATCCTTAAATGAAAAATATAAACCATTGCAAACTGATATGTGGAGTAAGCTCCAAAACAAACAATAATCAGTTTCAAAATTCAAACACAATGTCATAAATGTCAGTAATATATAAGATAAAGTCAAATCAAAACAAAACTTGAACTCAGATTCTAAATTCAACACAAAATCGACCTTCCTCTCATATTCACAGATTCCCTTACCAGATATGAAGTTAACTCAAAAACATAAGAATAATCCAACTCAAACTGACTTTCTACAGACAGTGGAAGATTCAGAAGTTGTCCTTTTAATTCTGAAACTAAATCAACAATCCACCTCCGAGTCAGTCATGTAATAACACGAGATAAGGATCAAACTCATCAATCAACCACAGAGTCAGTCATATAATCACAAAAGTTCTGGAAAAAATTAATCAATCAAGCTCAGAGTAAGTAATGTAATCACGAAAGTTCTGGAACAAACTCATCACTCAAACTCAGAGTCAGTCATGTAATCACGAAAGTTCTGGAACAAACTCATCAGTCAGACTCAGAGTCAGTCACATAATCACAAAAGTAAACTCAGAATCAGTCACATAATCACAAAAGTTCTGGAACAAAACTCATCAATCAAGCTCAGAGTCAGTCATGTAAACCCGAAAGTTCTGGAACAAACTCATCCATCCAACTCAAAGTAAGTCATATAAGCTTGAATGTTCTGGAAACAAACTCATCAATCAAACTCAGAGTCAGTCACATAATCACGAAAGTTTTCTATAATAGTTTCAGGGACAGGTTTCGTCCGCCGGTAACTGTTCAAAGACATTAACGCGTTTCATGTCTGGTCGCGACTCAGGTGAGGTAGACGCCAAGCGCTTCGCGCCGGTCTTTCTGCGCAGTATGGAATTTTCCCCAGCTGTGCCAGCCGGCACGTAATCAAGATCCTGTGGTCCGGTCAGGTGTAGACGTTTATCTCCCCGTGTAGCCCATATTTTCCCCTCTACAGTCACCCATACAGAAGAAAAAGGCTTGTTGTCCTTGCCATCGGACGACACCAACTGCTTTGCTTGCGCCAATAAAATTCTGCTGGCAGGGGACAGATCAGGTCGCAGCGAGATGAACTGACCATCTTCATTCCTAACACCCTTAAGCACTCTTCTGGCTTCATATACTTTCCTTTTAGCCAGGAATGTAGAAAACTTAACAATAACATGTCGGCCAGTACCCTTCCCAAGATAATGAATGTTGTCAATATCCCGCATGGACATATCAACTTTCAGAGTAGACTTTGCAAACTCCAAGAATTTTCCAAGGATCTCTTTGTTGTCATAGTTACTCGGGAGACCCCATACACGCAGGCAGTTTTTACGGGAGTACTGTTCGCTGTCAAACTGTCGCGTTTCTAACAACTCAATCTTCGCTTGTAGTTCAGCTATATAGCGAGCCTGTTCCTTTAGTTTATCATCGTGCAAGCTCACACTGTCACCCATTCTTTTCATCTCTGATTTCATTTCATCCATTTTATCACTTAGTTTTGAGTTTTCAGTCTTCAGTTCCTCTAATTTAATCAAGAGTGCCTCCATCTCCAGAGTGTATTGTACCACAAATATAAAAGAGAAATCACCTACCCGTAGGCTTGACGGATAGTTTTACTCAGGTCCTGAGCTAGACAAAAAACAGGCAAACCAATCTGCTGGAACTCCAGAGGGAAAAGTGTCGTTCCTTCGCGTCGTCACTATGGCTGTAGCTCTCCCCTACGTTGCCGCCATGTTTGCGAAAACCAGCTCCAAACTTCAGCGATTTTTGGTGCCAGCAACCGTTCAAAAGAAAGTATGCAGTGGTTCTAAATGAAGTTGGACATCCCGGGTATGCAGCCGTCTAGCTGGTGACCATATATACTTCTAAGGCCGACTTTAAAACAAAAGAAAACAGTATGCCGGTGCCCTGATGCGTACATGTAGAGGGGCTACCGAATGTCCGCCATCTTGGATCTTTTTTTCTCTCGCTTCTTAGTAATAGTGTAAATATAAGTACAGGCAGGTTTGATAATCAAGGGTTTATCTAAAGCCATTAGAAATACGAATTTTTCCGCGTTGCCAACATGTATGAAATGGGGAAACCTACATTGTATTAGTATTAGTATTAGTAGTAGTAGTAGTAGACTGGTTTATTCAGGACAAGACGTACAAACCTCCTGGCAGCCTAAGAGGCTGAATTACGAGGTTGTTTACACCGAGTTGATAAAAGAAACACTCTTACACATCAACAATCGCCTTTGGTGACATACGAAGACATTATGATTGAATTATAAAAATCTCAACGATGATACTTGATTAAAACACGATTTCTAAATCAGCACTTAACATATGCAGTATTAACGTTGTCTCATGAGCAACGAAGGCTAAAAGATACGATCACTGAATGGTCTAAAATCATTAACATCTAACCCATAGCAATATCTTAAATACATGCTAAAGTTTATCACAAAAAACAGTGTCACTAGAGTTCATTGAGAAGTTCCACAATGACAAGAATGGCGCTCGTCCTGTAGCGCTTTGGCCCAGAGGGTTGCTGGTACCGAGCAGAGTTGCGCAGGTTCCTGCCGTGCTGTTGGCCGCGGGTAGGGGGCATCCAAGAGCAGAAGCGTGTGGACTTCTCCACTTTGATGGCAAAGTCATTACACAAGTCCTGTGTTCGGCTTGCTAGGCATGGGAGATTAAGTCGCTTTAATGTCTCCGAGTATGAGCTATACTGGCGTCCAAGGATCATTTTGCAAGCTCGTTTCTGTACTCGCTCTAGAGCGGCGGACTGGTTTTGTGTGAGTGCTGCATTCCAACAAGGAGCGGTATATTCGAGTATGGGGCGAATGTATCCACAGTATATGATGGTAAGATCCGATGTCGGTACCCCCGATCGACGCAGTCTACTGATGAGGAACAGACGCTTGCTTCCCTTCGACACCATCTCGGCTACCTGGTCATCCCACCGTAGATCAGATCTTATGTGCAGTCCTAACAGCTTGGCCTGCGTGACAATGGTGAGTGGTTCTCCACCAAGGGTAAGTGCCGGTAACTGTGGGAGTCGACGCATGAAACAGAAATGCATCGCTTTGCACTTTTTAGGGTTGAGAATCATCGAGTTGTCTGCTGACCAGCTCTCAAGGGCATCAAGGTCAGACTGGAGGGTCGTTGTCCTTGCTGCGGGTCGTGTCTCGCCGAGGTTGAAATCGTCAACATATTTCCAATGTGAGTTCGTAGTTACAGGTTTGGCGTCATTGATCATAGCTAGAAACACAAGAGGACCTAACAGAGTGCCCTGGGCTACTCCGCAAGTTAGGAACTCCCAGTCTGATAGTGCCCCTTGGTAGCGGACGCGTTGTTTACGACATTCGCAGCTCTCTTCGTTGTATAAACTACATTCTATTAAAAAGTGTTGCCCATCCTCTATCCTATTTAGATTACATCATCTACATATTCCTTGTTCCAGGGGAGTGCGGTTATGGCGTCCGGTTTCAATGTGAAGTTTGTGACAGCTGATCCGGAGTTTTGTGACTGCGGTCCTATGCCGTATATTTTCGAGACTTAGATACTTTTCTTTATTAACGTTATATGTGGACTTGAACAATCTGTAGGATCTCAGTTTGTTTCTAGCGGATCCACCTTTGTTATCATTGTGTATTTCTTTTAGGAAAGTTTGAAAGTGAATGTCTTTCAAGCGTTGATTGATGGAATTAATGATTTGGGACGTGTCTGTGTTTTGTGATAAAGAACAATGCCAAAACCGCACTCCTCTAGATGACCTACATACCAATAGAATACCAGAAGGGGCATGGATGACCCACATTCCAACAGTCCAAGACATGGGGTCATGGGGGCTAACATCCAAACATACCAGAGATTACAAATGCCTGTGGACAAATTCCTATGCAATTTCTAGAATTCTTATAAACTGCACACAATACTATACCATTAGGCTCGAGACTACAAATGCCTGTGGACAAATTCCTATGTAATTTCTAGAATTCTTGCAAACTGCAGACAATACTGTACCATTAGGCTCGCCCCTGAGACGTCGCCAAAACCTTGTGAAGTTTGCCAAGATACTGTACAGATTAAACTTGACATGTTTTTTTTTCTTCTTCACAGAGTTGAGACTTACTTGACCTTAGTAGCTAACGTATCAGTTATTGCGCTACCATACCTCATAGAAGCAGCAAAATATTGAGTTCACAGTTCCAGTTGCAGGATTTACAAACATGAACAGATATCCATACATGGCTGTGGTACATGTGGTTATAATTGCAATAAAGATGTTTAAATCAGTGGCTAGGTACGTGGATTCAGCTCTGCCATGAAAGAATATGACAGATGATCACGTCAGCACCGCACCATCAAAAGCGACTGCTATGTCCGTCTACGCGTCTGGCCCTTGCCGCGCATGCCGAGTCGCCGACAACACCCCATGTCATCCTTAACGCGAAATCAAATCCCCGCTTACTTAAATGCATTCACATAAATAAGACAGTGTACAGGTAGAGACCAATCTTTATTGAGTACAGCATGCTGTCTGCCAAAGCGTAATGCCGCCTTTGGTAGGCGTGCGTCTCTTAATGGTGCCGACACGCCCCGTGACCCGCCCGGGACCTCCCATACGATTCCTATCAACATGACTGTCAATAGAGACTACCTTCTTTTGTTACTCAAACCACTTTAAAACATATTGGCGGTATTGCGCCTTTACACAGGCAGGTATCGGCTCGTTTGTACCGCGTTTGCCGATTTTTAGCGGACCTTTTTAGTTAACTTTTCGGGGATTTTTGAAAACCTTTGGTGCAGTTATTCGGCATTGGTGACAATGCGCCGTGCAGATATGCGCATGCCCGTAGCCAGGGGGGGTTCGGGGGGTTCGGACGAACCCCCCCATTGGCTTGAAGGTCCACTTTCACAGGCTTGAAGGTCCACTTTTTAATGTTCAAGATTTTTTTCAAGGTGGACTTATTTGTATCACCAGCAATGCCACTGAGGCTAGCATCCTAGAAAAAACTTTGTCTCTGATTTTTCCTCTGAAATTCTCTCAAAAACACAGGAAATGCCCTTTCAGAAGGTTCAATTCTTAGAAATTGAAATGCTCAAGGGTCCACTTTTTAACGTCCAAGGTTTTTTTTTTAAGGTGGGTCTATTTGTATCACCAACGGAGCTGAAATCCTAGAAAAACTGCTAACTTTGTCTCTGATTTCTTCCTTTTAAATCCTCTCAAAAACACAGGAAATGCCATATCAGAAGGTTCAAATTTTAAAATTTCCCGGGGGGGCATACCCCCGGACCCCCCTAGGAATAAAGGTCAAGTTCCAAGATGGGTCCTCTCGGGGGTTCCTTTGGTGCTGCAGTGGACCTTTTCTTTTTGTCGGTTTGTTTGTTGGTGGCATAACTCGAGAGAAATTTTAATTTAAAAATGGATCGTGATGAAATTTAGTAGGTTGTTGGGGGTCGAGGAAACGAAGATCAAGTTCGAAGATGGGTCATCTGGGGAGTTCCTACGGTACTACATCTGAAGTTTGGAGGAGGATACCTCAAGGGTTTGGTGGATCTTAATTGTTTTGGGCAGGTAGAAACGGTTAGTGATGATTAACATATTGAGATGCATTCTATGCAAATCAGGTCCTTCTTTACATGATTAATGAGGAAAAGTTGAAATTCCCTTTCAATGTTCTGTTTTTTGGATGATTACCTATACACAAGGACACCCATATACGAGGACACATATGGACAGAGTGACAAGCACACATGTGGGCAGTGCTTTTACACAATGGCGCTTCAAGACATATGCACTGAGAACGGTGACGTGACATAGAGAGGAAAACCGATTGATATATCGATTATGTAAATAAGGATATAATTTGCTTGATTGATTAATGAGAAAATGCTTATGGTTTCAAAGTTATAAATGACGGTATTTTGATACCTGCATTCAGAAGTTAAATGAAGGTGAACGTCATCATACATTACTTATGCAATCCATAACACACATTTCAAACACATCTTTCATACAAGTTAACACCATTCGGCGAAGGTATGGGATCGCCGAACTCTAGTTTATGAGGAAATGCTACGATAGCCTTCTTTGCTTTGATAAGACTTTCATACATTGAACAACAATTTCAGTGCAGAAGATGATCAACTGATATGTCTTATTCAAATGAGGACCTTATTTGCATAATCAGTGAGAAACATTTATGAAACGTCTTTGGAAAAGGTTAACATCATTTGGCGAAGTTTTGATTGTGACATCTACAAGTTGTGTAGAAATGAGAATTTTATGTCATCTATCATGCAAATTAGGTGATTTAAGTAGTTGCTTATTACAATTCGGCGAAGGTATAAGGTCGTGGAACTAGTTACTTAGATCTTTATATAGCGTTACACGGAATATGTAGATTGCTGTGTTATATTTGCTGTTCACATGTATCTGGATAGTTGCTTATAATCAATCTAAAGAATATCTGTTGCTTTATGTTAGGTTATGCCATGTTTGTGAAAAGGCATGAACAAAGTCACGTGGGCATCCTGGCTTTCTTACGACCCTTCTCGTACGCGGTCTGGGCCTACATTGGGATCGCGTACATAGCAGTCAGCCTTCTTCTAAGGT
The DNA here is from genome assembly GCF_035083965.1 of Branchiostoma lanceolatum. Taxonomy (NCBI): domain Eukaryota; kingdom Metazoa; phylum Chordata; class Leptocardii; order Amphioxiformes; family Branchiostomatidae; genus Branchiostoma; species Branchiostoma lanceolatum. Next base: position 15,360,790 of record NC_089739.1, read on the forward strand.
AGGACGAGCGGTATCATATATCTCTACCCCCTCGTTAATCTAAAGCAGGATGGGGTCCCGAGAACAAAAGTGCCCTCAAATACATCGCTGCAAAAGTGGTTTTAAAAGCCTGACAACCGCGACTTATCGGCCATCCAGAACTTGCGTCACAAAATATGCGTCGGGGCTTAGTCTGGAAAAGGATGAATTTTCAATCGATAATATACGTCTCCCTTTAGATATACAAGAATTCTACATTTATTGACATACGTTTTCAAAAGTTTCTACTTGGAGTCCATTCAAAATCATCTAACGACGGCGTGCGAGGAGAGTTAGGAACTTTTCCCATTATGATATCTGCTAAAATCCAGCTTATTAAATACTGGCACCGTTTGGTAAACTTACCTGAGGACTCTTTGCTTCACGATGCGTACGGCACTGTATTCACTGATGATCATGACTGGATTAATCATGTTAAGGATACTCTCAGTTACCGCGGCTTTGGACATATATGGCTGAAACCTGAGGCTTATAAAGTATATTGCCCACCAACTTCGCTCCAAGATACAAGCTCCAAACTCGGCTACAAGATACACATATACAAGAGTGGTTTAGCCGTATTAGAAGTAACTCAAAACTGTTTTTTCTCAACAAAGCGAACAACTGTTATGAACAAGAAAAATATTTTGATGATATAGATAAGTTTGATATTCGTAAAGCGATAACTCAGTCAAGAATCAGTAGTCATAAGTTGAAAATAGAGACGGCAGATATCATAATGTAGCCCCTGACCAAATGTTTTGCCCATTTTGTCCAATGAAAATTGAAGATGAATTTCACTTTGTCATGGAATGCTCTAAATATGATGCTTTATGTTTATTTAAGTTATTCACATTTCTCAAAACAAGTAAAACAAGGTTTAATTAAGAGTCTCGATGTTACAGACTGTTTTGAGTATATATTTAAATGCAACAATCCCCACAATGCAAAAATAGGCAAATATTTAAACGACTGCTTTATCATTAGAAAAAGTACCGAAACTAATGATTAGCCCCACTTCATTATAGCATTAACACTATATCAAAAATGTATGCTAGCCCTTATTGTATAAGTAATTAGGATGTTAAGTTTTATTCTATACTTCTATTTTGTATTATGTTTAAGAATTCTTGCCATACTTTGTACCATGTACAATTGTCGTGCAATTAAGTTCTTCACTAACTCATGTTTTTGTTATACAGTGTCGTAAATGCAATTAACCCATACGAATGGCTCTGGCTGGCAAAGCGTGGCGAGGCCTCTCCCCAGGAGGGGGGGACGTACCTTCCCTGGAACAGCCTGTGGAACGCTTATGGCGCTTTTGCCCAGCAGGGCGCAGCGACTGTCCCACAATCATTTGCTGGAAGGTTAGCTATCATGTCTGATGATTTACGTAGGAAAGCTTTTTATCATCGATAGTAATACTGTATTACTTACTCTCCAAGCAGAGGAGTGGGTCCGGCTGGTTTTTGACGTATTTTAGGCGTTTTCGTCGGGCTTTCTACTTTGTCATTACTTTATCGCACAACAATTGTAGCAAGTACAAGTTCTTAACAAGTACTAGATATAAACTTAAGACTAATATGCCTTTGCCTATTGCAATATTAATGAGTTCTACATAACTTACGAATGCTGCACCTTATCCTTACAGGTTCGTCAGTGGTGCGTGGTGGTTCTTTATGACTGTCATCGTCGCTTCCTACACCGCAAACCTCGCCGCGTTCCTGACTGGGAGCGCCAACCAACCAACGATAAGTTCCCTCACAAGTCTGGCCAATCGGGACGAGGCAAGTGTTATCATCATTAGCAAAAAAGGCTTGCCATTATCGCCGTGATAATAACCAATGATTGAAACGAATACTTTTCATATACCAAACTTTACACGTCTTCTACAAATTCAGGCCAACCTGACCAGCCTGCAAGAGAAATTTGAGTTGCATTTTTGTCCTGAGTCGAGGTAAAAATGGGTGATTTCTTTGATCGCCCTGTGCCTTTTAGCACTTAGTATCTTCCAGAAAGAGAAAAAAGCATTGTAAGCCTTAGTGCACAGTCCCATAGTTTTCAATCCCGTACTGTACTGTACTGGCCGGTTATTCAATTATAAGGGTTGGGAAGAAAATTGTAGAACGTTTAGAGGTATCCACTGAGCGGGTAATAAGCATGGTCTGGGACAGAGAGGCAGTTACCACCTGCACCATCAAGTTAGTCCAAATTTCATTTATCTTTTTGTCAACGTCGCAATGGTTCATACCTCCGTGAAATATTTAGAATTCTCGTACGTTTTGTGTAATTATAGTTCATTGAATGTACAATAAGGATTTGATTAACATGAGTGACATAAGTCCATGTCCATTCACTTCCTGTCATTTTAGGGTGAACGTAACAAGCACATTGAATAAAAACACAAATAGACAAACAGATACAGTTGACTTTTTTACCCCATGACCTGGAATGTTCCTACTTGCTATGGGTCACATATGCAATTTGATGTTTGTCATTCATCCCATTGAAACCATTTCAATGGGATGATTGAGAGAAGGGCCCTCAGAAAAATGGAGCGCTCTTGGGAAATCTAGGTCTGATCTTGAAAATAATGTTTGTTGCTTGTGTACGTGTGAAAAGTTGTTCATCACTTTTCACCCTTTGCAACTTCATTGTTCTGTTGCTTTGGCTAAAAAATTGACCTGGAACTTCAGCAATTATCCCATAGGAACCAATACTAAAGGCATCATTCCCATCATGCATCACACTCCATGGGTCTGCATGAAGGGGCATGACTCAATCACTGTATTTCAAATGGTTCATTTGTTTGTTCATCTGTGATGATTTTTTTAAATACAAATTTGGTTGATTTTGCGTTCATAAAGGTCTAGTCTTTATATATAGAAAATAAAGACAACTAGGAAGACAACATTTGCGAGCAAATACAGCATGTTTCGCCCATAGTCCTCCCGTGAAAAAAGCGACTGTCCCAAAATAACAGTTGGGCAAATTGAAATATAAAAAAAAACTTCTGCCCAGAAGTGATCTATTGCAAAGTCACCCCAGTCCGAAATGGAGATTTCCCAAATTGCCCCCTATGCAAGAACAGACTCTTCCACAGGCAACCCCATACACGACGGACCATTCTAAAATACTTCCACTCAAAAACTCAAAAAAGGATCACCCCAGTCCAAAACTGAGTTTGAAAAAAAGTCCTTCCAGTGGCACCTCAACACAATATACACCAGCCCAAAATCACATCCACTTAGTAAACAAATGGACTTTTACCCCAGTCCAAAATACAATTTAAACAAGAGTCTTAGGACCCGAAATCTCCATGAAACTTTTTTTGTATTAAACAAGTTCCCCCCATTCTATATCGCTCAATGGTATGACCCCCGGCCACCTGCAGCTGTCGGGGGCTCAGGTTCCACAGTGACCCACTTTCGCTATCAATAGCTACTAACAGCTGTTAGAAGTGCCACAATGGCCAACACTGCAAATATAGATTTTGCCATTACTTGGCAAATTAAGTCCAATTTGCATAATTTGCACTTCATTTTATACATCCCTCTCTAAGCTACCTGCCAAGTAAATAACATGAAAATCTGTCGCTCCTTTCTTCAGTTATTCTCCTTTGAAGATTTTGACAAATACGCCATTACAGTTCCAGTGACACATACCAGAGGGCCCAAAATCGACCTTGACCTTTCTCCTCCCCACACCTACCCACATAACAAATATCATTACAATTCATCTACAAGTTCTATAGTTATGCTGATTTTACGCATCCGGTGACACATACATACACACACGGTGACACATTCATACACACACGCGCACACACACGCAAACAAACTAACTTTGCATGATTTGCACTCCAGTGTGTACATCTCTGTCCAACCTACCTGCGTACCAAATAACATGAAAATCTGTTGTTCCTTTCTTCAGTTATTCCCCTTTAGAACATTTTTACAAATAGGCCATTGCAGTTCCAGGGACACAAACCAGGGGGCCCAAAATCGACCTTGACCATTCTCCTCCCAGCGCATACCCACATACCAAATATCATTACAATCCATCTACACGTTCTACAGTTATGCTGACTTTAAGCATCCGACGACACACATGCAAACGATTTACCTCCTTACTTATGCAAATTCGGTCTCATTTGCATAGTTTGCACTTAAGTGTGTACAACTTGGTCTAGCCTACCTGTGTACCAAAGAACATGACGATCTGTCGATCCACTCTTCAGTTCTTCTACATTGAAGATTTTAACAAATACGCCATTGCAGTTCCAGTCACACATGCCAGGGGGCCCAAAATCGACCTTGGCCTTCCTCCTCTTAACACCCATTCACATACCAAAAAATCATTACAATCCATGTACAGGTTTTACAGTTATGGTGACTTTAAGCGTCCGGTGACACATACATACAGTCAAACACCAAACGCAAGCAAAACAGTATCTCCAGCCTTTTTTCATGGAGATAAAAAGTCCCCCGTTCAAGAATTGACTCTTACAGCAACATCCTCATGTAGAATACACCAGTTGATATACACCTGTCCTTCGAGTCTATCTTACTCATGTAGTCCTCCGCTACAGTTCAGACGGCGTCTCACATGTTAGGTATGGGGACTGATATCGGGTGTTAGTGGGACGTTTCTGCACTGACGGAGTCTCGGCCTTCTAGTATGTCCTATCATAATGGAAACAGGGTGGGCAGGCGGGCGTACGGGCGATAGTTCTCGCGCCCTGTGTTTCCCTGTCTACCCTCTGCCTAACCTTGACCTTGCATCCCCAATACTACATCATACCATCCCCTTTTCTCTTTTCTTTCTTTTACCCCCCAAACCTTATTTTTGCACCCCATACCTTATTTTCCCAAACCTTTCTCATAATCTCCCAAACCTTTCCTCTTTCTCATAATCTCCCACACCTTTCCTCTTTCTCATAATCTCCCACACCTTTCCTCTTTCTCATAATCTCCCACACCTTTCCTCTTTCTCATAATCTCCCAAACCTTTCCTCTTTCTCATAATCTCCCAAACCTTTCCTCTTTCTCATAATCTCCCAAACCTTTCCTCTTTCTCATAATCTTCCAAACCTTTCCTCTTTCTCATGATCTCCCAAACCTTTCCTCTTTCTCATAATCTCCCAAACCTTTCCCCTTTCTCATAATCTCCCAAACCTTTCTTCTTTCTCATAATCTCCCAAACCATTCCTCTTTCTCATAATCTCCCAAACCTTTCCTCTTTCTCATAATCTCCCAAACCTTTCCTCTTTCTCATAATCTTCCAAACCTTTCTCCCTCGTAATCTGACCTGCAGTGCTGACGCGCCTCACCTCCTGATCTATTCAACGGTTGGCAGGGAGATAATATATATGACAGGCGTAACATACTGGGGTAGTGCCTACTCCTACACCCCCATCTCCCAAAGATTTGTCTCGTCGATCCTGGTGACCGGAAAATTACTAAGTCAGAACTAGAAACAGAATTTGGAGGAGAAGAGGCGTGTCAGCACCCCAGGTACTGAGGCTCAGAATGACCTGATCGCCAGAGTGCGTGACTACCTCCTCAGAAATCAATTCTAGTGCGAAAATGAATTTCAAAGTACCACCAGAATTTCAGAGTACCACCAAACACTTGCTCGTCGTCCCGACATTCAAGCACCCTGCCAGTTACACTCCTATTTATGTCTCAGTAGCGTGTTACGCTGTGTCACATGTGTTATACCGGCCGCTACATACATCACCCTACCATGAGCTCACCCGTCTTACAGATAACGCCCTACAGATGACTTGTAGGCACCACCCTCCCTAACACCTGGTTTAATTTGCGTGCAGTTCAGCAGCTAATCAATAAGTCATTACTCTGATTCAAGCAAAACTTCACGTCATCACATAAATCACGTTTAACCAAGAGGTCAGTGTTTATTGAACATTCAACCCCAAACCAGGGTCTATCCAATACTTATACTGCTTAGCTCACCATCAGGGTTATTACATTTGTTATTCAAATACAGTATCGTAGTTGTTGCCGGGCAAGATACTCCATGTCCAACTTAGCACTTACGTAGCCACATTCAGTCCATTCCACAATTGTCTTCGTTAATACCGCACTCCCAGTCCAAAATCACAAATTACGCAAGCCACATTCCGTCCGCCCACAATCATTTCGCTATTACCGGACTCCCAGTCCAAACTTACAAATCACTTGGCCACATTCCGTCAATTCCACAGTATTGTCTTCGTTAACACAGAACTCCCAGTCTAAAACTACAAATCATGTGGCCATATCCCGTCCTTTCCGCAGCTGTCTTCACTAACACAGGACTCCCAGTCCAAAACTACGAATTACGTGGCCACATTGATTCAGTACATTCCACCATTGCCTTCGTTGATACCGGGATCCCAGTCCAAATTGAAAATTACGCGGCCATGTTAAGTACATTCCATAATCATCTTCACTAACACAGGACTCTCCGCCTAAAATTACGAATTACGTGGCCACATTGATACAATTCATTAATACCAAACTCCCAGTCCAAAATTCCAAATTACGTGGCCATATTCCGTCAATTCCGCAAATGTCTTCGTTAAACACAGGACTCCCAGTCCAAAATTACAAATTACGTGGCCACATTGATTAGTACATTTCACAAAATTGTCTTCGTTAATACCGGACTTCCAGACCAAAATTTAACATTAGGTGGCCACATTCCGTCCGTTCCACAATTGTCTTCGCTATTACCGGACTCCCAGTCCAAAATTACGAATTACTTGGCCATATTGATTTAGTACATTCCATAATTGTCTTCGTTAATACCGGACTCCCAGTCCAAAATTACAAATTACGTGGCCACATTAAGTACATGATACTACATTCCACAATTGCCTTCGCTAACCCCGGACTCCCAGTCAAAAACAAGAGTTCCGCGACCTCATATCTCCATGATACAATTCTATTGATGCAAATGACTTACACATTAACATAATATATGCTTAATCATAAGCGCCTTTATCTTACTTACACATGTTGCAATATTGACAGTCCTATAATTTTCTAATTTGGTGAATTTCGGTGTTTTTGCATTAATTATGCAAATCAGGAATTTATTTGCATAATTGATTCTGTTGATGCTCCACTTTCCATAAACTACATATGTTACATGTATTTGAGTCTTACAATGGAAAACACTGCAAATATAGATTTTCCTCATTTCCTATGCAAATTAATTCCCAATTAGCATAATTTGCACTTCATTGTGTATGTCTCTGTCTAAGCTACCTGCGTACTAAATATCATGGAAATCCGTTGTTCCTTTGTTCAGTTATTCTCCTTACAAGATTTTCACAATAGCGCCCCTGCAGTTCCAGAGCAAGCTGCAAAGGGGCCCAAACCTACACCACTTCTTTATTACATCACAAGCTATTAGCCACCCGAAAATCAAGACCATAGCACGTCCAGGTCAAAAGATACAAAAACGGAAGTTCTGCTGCAGTACCAAGGTCACATACCAGGGGGCCCAAAATCGACCTTGAATTTCGGCTTCACAACACCCGCCCACATACCAAATATCATCGTAATCCATCCAGAGGTTCTTGAGTTATGCTGACTACAATAGTCCGGAAACACACACACACACACAGACACACACACAGACACGCCAAAAACAATATCTCCATTTTTCATGACGTGGCCATATTTCGTCAATTCCACAATAAACACAAATTCCACAAATAACACCGGAATCACAGTCCGCCTTATAAGCCGGGCAAATTTCTTCCAGTCCACGATTGTTATGCGAATAATTGTCTCACGGTCCTCAGTTTACGTGGCCAATTCGGTGAAATACTGGTAACGAGGGAACAAACATGGAAAGCAACCAAGATAACTTCAGAAGACCTGCCACGTTCACTTCAATGTTTCTCTGGGGGGCGGGGGTTGGATTCCTCCAGTTTCGGCTTGTGGCGTGCTGCGTTCCTCCCGCGTCCTTCGCTCGGTGACTCTACTCGGTGACGAACGTGCGACTTCTGCCCTGTGTACGCGTGTTCCTCTCGCTTATAAGAGCACATGGCATCCCTAATTATCACCTGTCTGGTTTCACCTGGTCTCAAATGGATTGGTTACGCCGTCTGCATTTCCGCGGACATGATTGAAATATGCTATCAAACAGCCGCCAAGCCACATCGAGAGTTCGAGGCAGTTTTATTTCCCTTCCGCGAGAGAAAGTAGTCCGTTCCATGACTCCGGGCGTCAACACCCCTCACAAGAAAGCTTATAGCTAGAGTATATGACCGTGTATATCCCCGTTTTCAAGTTATTTGCAATATTTCAGCCTGATCTTTTACTCCTATAGATTTTTGAACCGATTGTTCATCGCTTTCCTGTCAAAAATACGACCCCAAATCATGTGATTTTCATGTAATTTCCCCTCATGTTCTTAACCTGTTGTAGATTTCAAACCAACAGGAAATCTAGTTCGTAAGAAAGAGCTAACTCTGTAGTTTTTGGTGCTATATGACTTATCATAGATGTCGAGGGCGAAATGCAGATGCCCCCAATCCGCGCGAAGCCATCATTTTGATTCAAGAATAGAACGCGCCCGATTTGACTTTCTGGTAATCATCTACTCTGGACATTTACTTGCAACATAAAACTAAAATTGTTGTCTAGCATTATGTTCAAGATGGTCTCCTTTTTAAGATTTCCGAGTTTCAAGCCAATACACCGCTCCGAAGTTATATCAATCTAGCCTCAAAATGTCTGACTGCTTGCAACAGCGAACCGCGGGCCGTTTTGAGCCATTTTTACGTTCTATGACACCCCGGCGTCGGGACTATTAACGACAATGCTCGTTGCTTGAGTTTACAACAATGTATGTTCATCATTTCATCGAATCTATAATTTTTAAGCTGCCCATTTTCCTCCTACAGATTTTTTTGACCGATTGTCAACCTGCAGCTGTATCCATTGGATAATATGACCTGTAACCGGTTGATTTTAGTGTAAATTCGCCATTCGTTTTTACCTTTTTCCCGATATCACAACAAAAGGAAATCTAACGTGTAGAATAGACCAAAGTCTCTTCTTTCTGGTGGTATATAACTTTATATCAATTTTGAGGACGTTGTGGGCTTCCTTCTACACCGCGCGAGGTCACCTCATCAGAGGCGTCGTTTTAGTTCCGAAAAAGAACGCGCAAGCACTGGCGTCAACTCCCGTTCCACCAAGCGCACACCGGACCCGCACCGCTAGATTTACGTACTACCAAAAAACTAAGATAGCCTTTACTTATTCAGTCCGTCTCCACGTAGTTTGTTTTTGTAGGTATCATTTGACAATACTGGGAAGGTATATACGAGCCGTAACTTGTGTTTAAAATTGGACTTCACTGGAATCAGCAACACCAACGCCTTGCAACCTTTGGGCGAAAAACAGCCGGGAAGGTGACCCCGGTAGACATGGACATACAGACCTTCCCAGATTTCAAACCAACAAGATTTATACAACAATTATAGTCGAAGACTGTACTATTCTGACTCACTATTAATCTGATACTGAATCGAGGGCGAAATGTAAATGCCCCCAATCTGAAAATCGTCAAAAATTTAACTCTTCACGGCAGCGCCATTCTCCGAATCTTACTGTGTTCAAATTATGAGCATGAAACTAGCTAAAATCATTGTAAAAACTGACAAAAACGGCTTGTATCGAGACCATAGGGTATCCCCTTCTAGTTCATATAACACAATCATGGTAGAAAGGCCGCCAATCAGGTTTAACGCAGCTGTGAAAGTCGGATGAAATTTCATCCAACTGTTGCGCGGCAAGCGTATTCTTAGCAACGACGTTGCTAAGGGCCGCGGAACGATTCATCATTTACCACTTAGAAGAGTTATGGAAATTTCGTATCAATTATGCAAATTAGGAATTGATTTGCATAATTGATATCTGTGAATGCTCCTCCTCAATAACCTACATATGTTACATGTACTTGAGTCCTATAATGGAAAACACTGCAAATATAGATTTTCATCATTAATTATGCTAATTAAGTTCAAATTTGCATAATTTGCACTTCAATGTGTAATGTGTAGTTTTATCCATCTAATCATGTCTTCCCCAAAGTTCACAGTTTCCATAGCTTTAGTGATAAAGGATTGCTCAACACTATCATATGCTTTCTTAAAATCTAAAAACATGACAACACCTGGGGCATTTTCTTTATCACGATATTCTATGGCATCCCGTATACGTCTAATATTACTTCCTATATACCTTTGTTTAATAAAACCAGTTTGATCTTCATGTATTATGGAAGGTAGTAACGGTTCAATTCTTAAAGTTAGTGCTTTGCTAATGATCTTATCGTCAACGTTAAGCAGACTAATCGGGCGCCAGTTTACTATTTTCGTGAGGATTTCTGTCATTCTTGTTGTGAAGTTTTGGTCTGTTATTAGCGTGTTGTTAAAGCGCCAGAAACCCGGTCCCCTTCTTTGGTAGTTTGGAGTTGTAATAGACATGTATACTGCTCTGTGGTCAGGTACTGGTGAAGAATGGTCACTTCCATGTTATACATAATGATATAGATGCAAAGACAGGAGAAGATCATGACCAAGAGCAATATATTTCAACCATACCGTGAAATATAAAAATGTGACACTCCTATGTTTTCGAAGTTTTTTTGGTTTAGAAATAACGGAAAAGTTGTTTATTTCAAAAATCGTTCTGAAGGGCTGTATGCAAAACGTTTCAATGAGGGCCTGTGTACATGACCAAGGCAGACACATGCGCAATTTCAGATCATTTTTGTCTAATACATAGGAACGTGAGATGTATATCTTTGTTCCGAAAGTAGTAAAAAATTGAAAATATTATTGTCATGTAATGTATGCCAAAAGTGTGAACAGCGTCCTGTGCGCACATGTCATAGGCAGTCCCATACCATACTTGGTATTAATACTGGGCGCATCTTCAAGGCATCCTTACATCGCATTTCAGGTCATGTAGTTGAAATACCAGGAAACGGGAGCCCAAATTTTACATTATTTTCCTAAAAATGGTCAAATAACGTCAATATATGATTATAAAGGCCTTTATAAAAAAATATAAAGAAAACGGGGGTATTTGTCCACCCTCCCTGTATAGCAACTTTCAGGTCATTTGATCCACAAATGGAAAAGTTGAATCGATTTGAAGCTTTGGCAGGAGACGAAGAAGATGATGACAAAAACCATATATTTCACTCTATATGGGGAATAAAATCTAAAAGCAATATGTTGCACCCATACCTACAGTATCGGTGAAACATAATAAGACTCTCCTCTGGAGTTGAGTATGCCATTAAGCACATTATTTGCAAAATTAACCCTGCGTCGCGTCCTCTTTCTGATTGAAACCAAGTGCAGAAAGGGGCAGAACACCGTCAGGGGATCACCATTCTGAAACACGGCAGGGCATAAAGACAAGTCTTAGATATCTATGACAAAGCCTTCTTGGACTTAAAGTAAAACTTTTATCATCCTTCCAGATGTCCTACGGGTGGGTTGAAACATACTCTATTAATGACTTCATGACAGCCAGCACATCTGAACCATACGCCACAATGTGGAAATACACTGAGGTATGAAAAACCTATATTTCTATTCGTTTCAGCTCACATTCGTTTTGCATGTTTTATATAAAAATGACATTCTGTCATCTCCTTGGGGTCTATTTCCTTTCATGTAGGAACAGAACAGGACCAATCTTGTCAGCGGAGTCAGGAAAGGTCTAAGCCGAGCTGTTCAGGACAACAAGTACACCTTCATCACCTCCACCGCGGTCCAACACGGGCAGCATCAGCAGCTGTGTCACCTCCAGATGGTCGGCCAGAAATTCTTCACCTACGGCTTTGCTCTACTTTTTCCAAAAGGATCTGTTTATAAGGACGAGATCAGTTGGGAGATTTTGTACCTTCGTCAGGAAGGATATCTGGAAATGCTCGAGAAGCAGTGGCTGATGGGATCTGGTGAAGACATATGTTTGGACACGAGTAAGACAACAGAAGACACAAGTGTTCTCGGAGCGGAGAGTTTCGTGGGACTATTCATGTTCCTCGCAGCCGGTGTTGGAGTAGGGATGGTCGTCCAGCTGGTCGAAGTCTCAATGTATCACGTGAGAGGAAACAAAAGAAAGCATGATGTGGTACGTTCTGTCAGCATGAGGGTGCATCTGACTGAAGTCTTGCTTTCTGGGAAAGAAATAACGTCGCTATAACGCATGCGCGATCGTAATGGGAAGGTTTGAAGAATGCGAGGGCATGTACATGTGACAGTGGAGTTGACGTCTGTTCTGCCGACTGTCTGTGGGTTGCTGGCATGTTGGCTCACGCTGTGTATTAAAATAAAAAATTCCACACAGTCACTGTTCCCTTTCGCGTCGAACGAGAACCTGACTCACGATTATATTCCTTTGCATGATATCACACACATATCCGCATTGAGATTATACTAGCGGAGGGAAGCGTCTTATTTCTGGCAGCACCACGATTGCTATGATGTTCTTTCTGAATGTTTGCTGCTGTGCTGTAGCACCATAGAATCCTCTACATCATGCACAACCTCAAGTTAAGCAACTTAATACCCCCGCAGAATACGCTAAACGTTAGCAACTGCAGATGTGTGTATGTCATGTTTGGACTTTCAAAAGCGTCTGTATATGAGTATGAGGATTGTATGATTTTGTTTTCAGGACGATGGTGTTAGTAAAGACCAGCCAGTCTGCCGAACTGTAGTGTAGTTAAATCTTACTTCACTCCCCTGTGGTGGAAGGAAACTGTATATGTATTGTTTTCGGCGAGTTTTCTTCTCCTTCTGGTCTCGTTATCAAACAAGCATCTAAAAAGCCCCACGTTTCCGCTTTTTAGAAACTTCGATAAGTAGATGAGTTAACTTAGACCTGTTGGACCACAGGAGCTGCTGTTGTGTCGACAGGGTGTCAAGCCGGGGACCACGTAACGGGAATTCAACACGCCCTGCAGTGTTTTTTTGTGTTTTATTTGTCCTTGAGTGGCTGACTGCTGTCTCCCGTGTGCGTTGTTACAGAACTGATCGAAAATCCATGTAGACTCGCCATACTCTGTTCGAATGGCTGTCAACACGTTGTTGCAGTTTGGCTCCTCACTCTTGAATCTGTAGAACTAGAACTAACCATACAGCCTCCTACATTTATACAATTACCAAGGAGAGAGAGGAAGTCTTAAGTACTAGAGTAGGCTAGATGTTTATATGCACATTATGTATAATGTGGGGTCGTGTGGCGCAACGGCAGAGCGTTCGTCTGAGAATCAAGAGGTCCCGAGTTCAAATCCTGTCATGTCACCGATGGTGTAAATGGGTACCTGACTTCGGTTGGGGAAAGTAGTATTGAGTTCACCGGGTGGCGTCGAATGGCAGCCGCCCAGACCCTTGCGACATTTCCACAAAATGCAGGTGTGGATAAGATTATATATGTTGTGTATTGTGTGAAACCTGTAATACCCTGCGTCAATTCAGCGTTAGAAAGGCTGCCATTGCGGGTAATTTCTGACCAATAAAAACCATTATTTCTTATTTTATTTTGACATGTGACCTGTGCTTAGCCCAGTGGGGCAAAGAATGTACAATGAAGGTCTTAATTCATTAATCGGTACGTTCCATCTCCCATAAATTACAAATGTAACATGTATTGAAGTTCTATCATGGAAAACACTGGAATTAAACAATTTCCTAATTAAATATGCAAATTAAGTTCTAATTTGCAAAATGTTCCATATCACTGTGTAAATCTCTGTCTAAGCTGCCATGCTCAAAATAATTAAAACCTGTCATTCCGTCTTTCTCCAGTTAAACTCTTTGAAATATGTTGACAAAAAGAGCCCATGCAGTTCCAGAACAAACTGTTAGGAGACCCAAACATACACCACTTTTGCCTGACATCAAAATCTAGCCTACATTGCAGACTCCTTTCGGCTGTTTTCTTTTTCAAGTTACCGTTTCTTGATACAGTTTTTTGGCGACGCTTTCAGGAAGCGCGCCAAACAGTTATATTATATATTTAGTTGCGGGAATTCCGTACATCCCAGCTATGCAGGTTGGTATTTGTGGAATGTTACTCGCACGCGCAGTAGTGACCAGTCTGAGATTCCATGGGAGGTCAGATAAGTCTCCCGGGAGGATCACCCTCCCGCCCTCTCCTCCACTGTGATTGGGACTCCCGCAGGGTTTGGCAAATCGACTCCGGCTGCGCCGTGACGAGAAATTCCAAAAGTCCTCTTTGGAACAAGGGAAGAAGTCTTTTCTTTTTCGGGATTAAGGGAAAGCCATGCCTATTGCACTGTGGGGAAAGTATATGGATTTGTATTCCTGATATATCTGTTTAGAAATTACTGTCACCGATGTGTTACTACTCGGGACCAACCACTAATGCTGTCTCTCTGCTAGAACTCGAGCATTTCTCAGGATGGAGCTCCGGACATTTAGCCTGTCTGGAGGATTGTTTGAATCAAGGATTCGAATTCATCAATAACTTAGTGGAAAAGTCAAAATTCAAATGTCTGTTGGCTGTCCAACAATAAGTAGACACATTTTAACCTTTAGCCACACGGCCTGGCACCTTAGTTGCAATATGTCAAAACATAGCTCAAAATGTTAATCATCAATTATATATAGCCACTCAATCGTCGCCATGGCAATACATTTTATTACCTTTCTTCTTATCATTGCTGGCCAGCAATAAGAGGAAAAATGTAATAAGAAAATGTTAACTTGAGGAAGTAAACAGCCGGAAGGAGTCTGCAATGGGGGCTAATCAAAATCCTTCTGCCATCAAAACAAAAATCAAGACCATATTATGTCCGGGACGCAAAATAAAATCTGATTGCATGAGAGTTTTGAAAGAGACCACCATAGCTTGACAGCTTCCACAGTTCCTCACCTTGTCCCCTTGAAGCCACTGCCAGTATCTTTGGACAACTCCGAAGGGGACTTGTTTGCAATGGGGGTGAAAGATGACCCATTAATGATCCTTACTGTTGTGTTGTAACTAACACAGATGGGGTCACTGTCATGTGACAACATGTCATCCCAGCATTTATTAAACCACACACAAAAACTTGGGTGCTAGCCAAAATGGGTTCAGTATTTGCAAAGTTCATATATACACATATGTACTTCATAATGGATTGTCCAACCTATATGACAATTACAGAAATTGTTCAATCGATTATATGTAAGTCTGGTAAAATGCTGCCGCATACCAAGACAGAGATATTCAATATGATATTGTCCGGCCCTGTTCATATACATTGTATCTACCTATGTAGGCCAATTTATATACAACTCTATGCAAAAACGAGACATTGTTTTACATTCCTGACACAGAATACTATCATGATCGTCATCATTACATTGTATACTGTTTTAGCCATTAGAATGCACATTATTAGATCGATTGTTATTAATGTTGTAGATTAGTCCT